>NC_073630.1:58762142-59070535 GCF_029407905.1 Bubalus kerabau
TCCTGTTTGAGGACAATTTCTCCTTCCTGAAAACTTTCTGACTAATCCTGATATCTTAGAATGTATATTATGGGAGTGGGTGTGGTAGGACTTTTCTATTGTTAAATTCTAATACTGGTATGCTAAAATGTAAATTGTGAAACTGGGTCTGGTAAAATTTTCACAAACTTGAGATATTCTTTTGGTTTATTGTAATAACCAATTTAAAAAGTACATAACTCCCTTTCTAACACTAGCGAGGGGGGCACTCTCCGTTGCCCTTCTGATGTCTATGTCGGAAGGTTTCTCTGTCCCTTTTCATACTTTAATAAAACTCTGCCAAACAGAAGCTCTTGAGTGATCAAGACTGGTCCATGGTCCTGAAGATAAATCTTAGGAGATCAAGAATCTGATGCCATTCACCATAAGCTATCAATATCACAACTTCTATAAATCAGTAGATGACTGAAAGTTACTAGAATAAATTTATTTGTGCCACAACTTGTTACATGTTAAACTAAAATTACAGTCTATTTCTAAAATTATAGTTTAATTCAATGATAAGAGTTATGGTTGTTATATCTTGAATCAGATATTTATATTATAGTATTGATTATAAAACATTATAATCTTTATCCATGTACTTAAGTGAGTGTTTACAAAAAGGAGTTTTTGACTTGGACCTGGATCTATTAAGTTCAGTTGCTCAGTTCTGTCTGATTCTTTGTGACCCCCATGGACTGCAACACCCCAGGCTTTCCTGTCCATCACAAACTCCTGGAGCTTACTCAAATTCATGTCCATTGAGTTGGTGATGCCATCCAACCATCTCATCCTCTGTTGTCCACTTCTCTTCCTGCCTTCCCCAGCATCAAGGTCTTTTCCAATGAGTCAGTTCTTCACATCAGGTGGCCAAAGTATTGGAGTTTCAGCTTCCAATAAATATTCAGGACTGATTTATTTTAGGATGGACTGGTTGGATATCCATGGCAGTCCAAGGGACTCTCAAGAGTCTTCTCCAACACCACAGTATTAAAGCATCAATTCTTTGGCACTCAGCTTTCTTTATAGTCCAACTCTCACATCCATACATGACTACTGGAAAAACCATAGCTTTGACTAGACAGACCTTTGTTGGCAAAGTAGTGTCTCTGCTTTTTAATATGCTGTCTTGGTTGGTCATAACTTTCCTTCCAAGGAGCAAGTGTCTTTTAACTTCATGGCTGAGGTAACTATCTGCAGTGACTTTGGAACCCCCCAAAAATGAAGTCTACCACTGTTTCCACTGTTTCCCCATCTATTTGCTATGAAGTGATGGGACTGGGTGCTTAGTTTTCTGAATGTTGAGTTTTAAGCCAACTTTTTCACTCTCATCTTTCACTTTCATCAAGAGGCTCTTTACTTCTTCACTTTCTGCCATAAGGATGGTGTCATCTGCATATCTGAGGTTATTGATATTTCTCCCTGCAATCTTGATTCCAGCTTGTGCTTCTTCCAGACTGGAATTTCTCATGATGTACTCTGCGTATAAGTTAAATAAGCAGAGTGACGGTATACAACCTTGATGTACTCCTTTCCTTGATTTGGAACCAGTCTATTGTTCCATATCCAGTTCTAACTGTTTCTTCTTGACCTGCATACAGATTTTCAAGAGGCAGGTCAGGTGGTCTGGTATTTCCCTCTCTAAGAAGTTTCCACAGTTTCTTGTGATACACACAAACGTTTTGGCATAGTCACTAAAGCAGAAGTAGATGTTTTTTGGAACTCAGTTGCTTTCTCAATGATCCAACAGATCATTTTGATCTCTGATTCCTCTGCCCTTTCTAAATCTAGCTTGAATACCTGAAAGTTCATGGCTCACATACTATTAAAGCCTGGCTTGGAGAATTTTGAGCATTACTCTGCTAGTGTGCGAGATGAGTGCAATTGCATGGTAGTCTGAATATTCTTTGGCATTGCCTTTCTTTGGGATTGGAATGAAAACTGACATTTTCCAGTCCTGTAGCCATTGCTAAGTTTTCCAAATTTGCTGGCATATTGAGTGCAACACTTTCACAGCATCATCTTTTAGGATTTGAAATAGCTCAACTGAAACTCCATCACCTCCACTAGCTTTGTTTGCAGTGATGCTTTCTAAGGCCCACTTGACTTTGCATTCCAGGATGTCTGGCTCTAGGTGAGTGATCATACTATCATGGTTATCTGTGTCATGATCTTTTTTGTATAGTTCTTCTGTGTATTCTTGCCACCTCTTCTTAACAGCTCTGCTTCTGTTAGGTCCATACCATTTCTGTCCTTTATTGAGCCCGTCTTTGCATGAAATGTTCCCTTGGTATCTCTAATTTTCCTGAAGAGATCTCTAGTCTTTCCCATTCTGTTATTTTCCTCTATTTCTTTGCTTGATCATTGAGGAAGGCTTTCTTATCTCTCCTTGCTATTCTTTGGAACTCTTCGTTCAAATGGGTATCTTTCCTTTTTTCCTTTGCCTTTTGCTTTTCTTCTTTTCACAGCTATTTGTAAGGCTGCCTCAGACAACCATCTTGGCTTCTTGCCTTTTTTTTTTTTCCTTTGGGATGGTCTTGATTACTGCCTCCTCTGCAATGTCATGAACCTCTGTCCATAGTCTTCAGGCACTCTATCAGATCTAATCCCTGGATCTGTTAACAATTTCTAAAGGCATAGATAAAATTGAAATGGCTAGAAATTTTTCCATTACTGTGTATAAATTTGCAATTATTCCAGTAATCTTGAATGTCCAGGTTATAAGTGAACTAGCATTCTTTATCTAATGAGTTACTTTATGACTAGTTTCCAATTTACTCTAACAGATGATAATAACTTAGTAATATATTATTCTTTATGAAAGGGCAGCTATGAGCATCAGTGTATTTATCAATGTCCACTGAATTTATAAAAATGTTTTTCCCAGGACAGAACATAATCAACAGATCTTAATTTCTTTAGATGATGGGAAAGATATTTATAAACAAAGAATGAAAGTAATTTGTCACTAGCTTTGTCTCTGTTTACTCTTTTAATATTGTATCATTTTGTTCTCATTTCTGGCTTATATGGTACATTTTAAAACTGAAAGAGACAGGAAAATAAATTGATATAGCTGTAACCATGTATAGAAGGTCAATTATCTGGAGAGTTTTAGGATGGGATGTTACTTGCATTTGTCTGTATCTCCATTTTTCTTTTAACCTCAAAGTTTCATTTTGGTGTACACTCAAGGGAGAGGTCAATTCTTGATTGAATATTTTCTGAAATGGGTTGATCTTAGGTCATCCATTGTTCAAGGATTCCTAGAGAATTTATTCTTGTCTGTTATGAAGTCTTGTTCTGTTTTTATGGTGAAGGCACCACATTTCATCTCACATCAGACACAGGCTAGCTTTCTAGGACTCATTCCTTATGCCATAGATGTTGTTTCTTGACACCTTTATCTCAAAACTACAAACCCAGCAACCCCTCAATGGGCTTTCTGGTAACAGACTACTTCATGTTCCCTACCTCTCACTTAAAGGAAAATTTCAATTTCCTGAACCTTCCCTTAGTTTCAAAATGGCTGCCTCAAGGGTTAATGATTAGAGAAATGAGCACATGCAGAGGCAAAGAACTGCAGTCAGGAAGGAAAAGTGGTATCAATTTAAGCAACACATAAGTCACACAGCAGAGACACAAGATCCTTAGTCCTTCCCTGAAAAGCCTAGATAACATTGTGCAGTGCACATACCTCAGTTTATATGAAAACAACACTCCCACCAGATGAAAACTGCTGACCACAGGCACACTGACCTCAGTCTGGTTAGAACCAGAAGGTTGATGATTGAGATCCCTGAAATATCACTGTTACCTCAGTTCAGTTCAGTCGCTCAGTCTTGTCCGACTCTGCAACCCCATGGACTGCAGTATACCAGGCTTCCCCGTCCATCACAAACTCCCGGGGCTTACTCAAACTCATGTCCATCAAGTCTGTGATGCTATCCAACCATCCCATCCTATGTTGTCCCCTTCTTCTCCCACCTTCAACCTTTCCCACTGTTACCTCACCATCAACCAACCTGAAAATTAAGCACAAGCTGATCAAACACCCTGATAACTTTCCCTCACACTGTCATTAAAAACCTTTTCCTGAATGCCATTGGGGAGTTCAGAATTCTTGAGCACAAGATGACAGTTCTCCTTGCTTGGTACCTTGCTATAAACACTGTATTTTCCTTTGTCGGAACCTTGAGCCAGTAGATTGACTTTGCTGCATGTCAGGTGAGTGGATCCAAGAGTGGTTTGGTAATACTAGGATGGGTTATTTGGTCAATGCTGATATGAGGCCTTTCTCCTTTTTTCTAGACCATTTAAATTGTTTAACATGACTGCATGCTTAGTGTTCAGTCCATCCAACAAAGTGAAGTCAGTGTTTGTGATGTGAAATTTTCTGCAATAAGCATTTTATATGTGTAAACAAACTCATTTAATTCTCTGACATGGTATTTTAGCAGACAAAGAAACTGAGTAAAGAAGTTACGAGCCCATTGTGGAACTAAGTGGTGGACTTCGGTTGTCTTTTTCAGAGCCAACAGTGTTAGTCTCCAGTTAACACTGGCTCTGATCCTGAAAAGTCAGTTTCAGGGGTTCAGTTCAGTTCAGTCACTCAGTCATGTCTGACTCTTTGCGACCCCATGAACTGCAGAACACCAGGCCTCCATGTCCATCACCATCTCCTGGAATTCACTCAAACTCACGTCCATCGAGTCGGTGATGCCATCCAGCCATCTCATGCTCTGTCGTCCCCTTCTCCTCCTTCCCCCAATCCCTTCCAGCATCAGAGTCTTTTCCAGAGTCAACTCTTTGCATGAGGTGGCCAAAGTACTGGAGTTTCAGCTTTAGCATCATTCCTTCCAAAGAACACCCAGGGCTGATCTCCTTCAGAATGGACTGGTTGGATCTCCTTGCAGTCCAAGGAACTCTCAAGGCCCACCTATTCTTACTTGCTGCCGAAGAATTGTTGCTTTTGGACTGTGATGTTGGAGAAGACTCTTGAGAGTCCCTTGGACTGCAAGGAGATCCAACCAGTCCATTCTGAAGGAGATCAGCCCTGGGATTTCTTTGGAAGGAATGATGCTGACTTTGGCCACCTCATGCAAAGAGTTGACTCATTGGAAAAGACTCTGATGCTGGGAGGGATTGGGGGGAGGAGAAGGGGACAACGGAGGATGAGATGGCTGGATGGCATCGCTGACTCGATGGACGTGAGTCTGGGTGAACTCCGGGAGTTGGTGATGGACAGGGAGGCCTGGTGTGCTGCGATTCATGGGGTCGCAAAGAGTCGGACATGACTGAGCGACTGAGCTGAACTGAACTGATTCTTACTTGCACTGTATCCCAATGTATAGCATGGGATGTACTTAACATGTAATGAAGCAGTTATTAAATGAATTAATGAATGTTATTTTCACATTTTACTGGATTAAGTACAACCAGTATTAAACATTTTGAGCTCCTAGGGAAAATGCTGTGGAGCAGTCTAGAAAAGATGCTTGCTCCTTGGAAGAAAACTGTGACCAACTTAGATAGCATATTAAAAAGCAGAGACATTACTTTGCCAACAAAGACCCATCAGGTCAAAGCTATGGTTTTTTTCCAGTAGTCATGTATGGATGGGAGAATTGGACCATAAAGAAAGCTGAGCAACAAAGAATTGATGATTTTGAACTGTGGTGTTGGAGAAGACTCCTGAGAGTCCCATGGACTGCAAGGAGAATCAACCAGTGAACCCAAAGGAAATTCATCCTGAATATTTATTGGAAGGACTGATGCTAAAGCTGAAACTCCAATACTTTGGGTACCTGATGTGAAGAACTGACTCATTGGAAAAGATCCTGATGCTGGGAAAGATTGAAGGCAGGAGGAGAAGGGAATGATGGAGGATGGGATTGTTGGATGGCATCACCGCCTCGATGGACATGAGTTTGAGCAAGCTCTGGAATTTGGTGATGGACAGGAAGCCTTGCATGCTGCAGTCCATGGGGTTGCAAAGAGTCACACATGACTGAATGACTAAACTAAACTGAGTCTAGAAGAGTAGTTAAGAGTAAAGGATTAAGAATCACGATCCAGGGATGGTACCTCCATTTTAGCAGTCAACAGTCTAGTGATCTTACGTAGTTTCAGTTCAGTTCAGTTCAGTCCAGTCACGCAGTCGTGTCCAACTTTTTGCGACCCCATGAATCACAGCACGCCAGGCCTCCCTGTCCATCACCATCTTCTGGAATTCACTCAAACTCACATCCATCGAGTCAGTGATGCCATCCAGCCACCTCATCCTCTGTCGTCCCCTTTTCCTCTTTCCCCCAATCACTCCCACCATCAGTCTTTTCCAATGAGTCAACTCTTCACATGAGGTGGCCAGAGTACTGAAGTTTCAGCCTTAGCATCATTCCTTCCAAAGAACACCCAGGGCTGATCTCCTTAGAGCCCAAGGGACTCTCAAGAGTCTTCTCCAACACCACAGTTAAAATGCATCAATTTTTTGGCACTCAGCTTTCTTCACAGTCCAACTCTCACATCCATACATGACCACTGGAAAAACCATAGCCTTGACTAGACAGACCTTTCCTGGCAAAGTAATGTCTCTGCTTTTGAATATGCTATCTAGGTTGGTCATAACTTTTCTTCCAAGGAGTAAGCATCTTTTAATTTCATGGCTGAAGTCTCCATCTGCAGTGATTTTGGAGCCCCCAAAAATAAAGTCTGACACTGTTTGTACTGTTTCCCCATCTATTTGCCATGAAGTAATGGGACCAGATGCCATGATCTCCGTTTTCTGAAATGTTGAGCTTTAAGCCAACTTTTTCACTCTCCTCTTTCACTTTCACCAAGAGGCTGTTTTTTTTTTAGTTCCTCTTCACTTTCTGCCATAAGGGTGGTGTCATCTGCATATCTGAGGTTATTGATATTTCTCCCGGCAATCTTGATTCCAGCTTGTGCTTTTTCCAGCCCAGTGTTTCTCATGATATACTCTGCACATAAGTTAAATAAGCAGGCTGACAGTATACAGCCTTGACATACTCCTTTTCCTATTTGGAACCAGTCTGTTGTTCTGTGTCCAGTTCTAACAGTTGCATCCTGACCTGCATACAGGTTTCTCAAGAGGCAGATCAGGTGGTCTGGTATTCCCATCTCTTTTAGATTTCCACAGTTTATTGTGATCCACACAGTCAAAGGCTTTGGCATAGTCAATAAAGCAGAAGTAGATGTTTTTCTGAAACTCTCTTGCTTTTTCAATGATTCAGTGGACCTGTCTATTAATACATCCAGTGTCTCATATGTAACACTGGCATGAGGACATATATATAACTTGAGAGAATTCTAGAAAGCATATTGAGCTAAATGCTGTATTAATATATAGTTTAAAACAGAACTTGTTCTCAATTAAAGCTAATTATTTGTTAATATCATAAAAGTTCATTATTTTTTTTAAGTAAAATGCTTAAGCAAAATATTTAAATAGTGTAAGGCTTAGGACTGTCTTTAAGTATTGTGTGTGTGTGTTAGTTATTCAGTCATGTCTGACTCTTTGTGATCCCATGGACTGTAGCCCTCCGGGCTCCTCTGTCCATGGAGTTCTCCAGTCAGGAATACTGGAGTGGGTTGTCATTTCCTCCTCTAAGGGATCTTCCTTACCCATGGATTGAACCTGGGTCTCCTGCATTGTGGGCAGATTCTTACCATCTGAGCCACCAGGGAAGCCCCCTTTAAGTCTTAGAAAAAACAAAAGCATCATTTGGTTATCATAGAAAAATGGAATTTCCTACCAAAAAAATTTGTGGATATCAAATGCAATCCTTTATCCATTTCATCTACAGATATTTATTAAGCACTTATTATAATTGTAGATATTTTGGTGGTTACTGAGATGCTAGTGAGATAGAAGTATCACTCATGGTTCATACAGTCTAATAAGACAAAATTAGACATAAGACATAAGAAGTATGGGGCAGTGTGAAACCAGTAAATGATTTATTAGATGACTGAAATATATCTGAACCTGTATTCATTTCAGAGTCTAACATAGAAAGAAGAATAATAATTCAAGATAAAGAGCTAGAAGAAGGCAGGGCCTGATTACTACACTCTTGAAATTCTTGTGGATATTCTTCACATGTCATAAACATTCTTAAATGTTCAGTTCATTCGCTCAGTTGTGTCCGACTTTTCACGACCCCATGAATCTCAGCATGCCAGGCTTCCCTGTCCATCACCAACTCCCGGAGTTCACTCAGACTCACGTCCATCGAGTCAGTAATGCCATCCAGCCATCTCATCCTCTGTCGTCCCCTTCTCCTCTTGCCCCCAATCCCTCCCAGCATCAGAGTCTTTTCCAATGAGTCAACTCTTCGCATGAGGTGGCCAAAGTACTGGAGATTCAGCTTCGGCATCATTCCTTCCAAAGAAATCCCAGGGCTGATCTCCTGCAGAATGGACTGGTTGGATGTCCTTGCAGTTCAGCTGTTACTAAAAGATGCTAAGTCAGGGAGGAAATTGTGACACTGAATATGTCAAACTTTCCCTGACTTCCATGTTGACATTAGGTACGTTCCATTAACAGAACAAAAAATATGGCCCATATAGATAAATTGACAATGAAGTATACCTGTGTTCCTCTAAGTTGTCCATTGTTTTTTTTTTAAAGATCTAATTTGAATTGAATGCATGCTTTCAGACAATTCTATGAAGGTATCTATATGCCTGTACTATTTTCTACACATTCCAAATCTGTCATAGTATTATGTGCACCAATAAATGGACCTCCACCACTTCCTCTTTTCCAAGTGCTCAGCATTTCAATCTCCACTTCTCCAGGCCACATTGCCAGTATGAATTCTCATGTTTGCATTGTAAATCAAGTTTCTCTCTATATTTTGACCTCTTCTCAATTCAGTGTCCAGTGTTTCAGTGGTCCTATTATTCTCTTGAAGTCTCCCACTGCAAAGCCAGTTGTTCTCCTGGATTTGTTACGCAGAGCAATTTTGCTCTGCTTCAGTATCTTTTAAATACTTGCATATTCAGTCATCACTGCACTCAGCAATGGAAGAGCCCTCTTGTTTTTAGCACAGGCCCCTTAGAAACTAATGTAAGTTATGTCACAACTTGTTCTACACACACACTCAGACAAAATTCATGTCTGATTGTATTGTTCATTTAGCCAAAATAGATGGATTTTATATAATTATAAGATGATTTTCTTGTTAATAGAATGACCTTTGTGTCATATAATCATTTAGGCTATTACATTTACATAAGCTTTATATTTTAATTTCAAAGCAGACAGATGACTTTTTGTGTGTATGTGAACTCTTAGAACACTGTAACATAAGTATTTGTGAGAATAGATCTGTTTAAGCTATTATAACAGAAATGCTCAAAAGTAGCTGCAGGGATTGAGCACAGACAACTAGACAAGTACTACTTTGGAGTAGCCCTTGGCTACAATGGAGTAATTAGTCTGACTGATTACACTCTTCTTAATAGTTTATTCTGGACCTAACTATGGATTACAGATTCTTGTTGTTAAGACATTTCAGAGAAGACTTGTTTTAAGTTCAAGAAGTGTTTTGTTGAATTAATATCAGCCTTAGAATATAAAAAAGTACAGGTTTCATCTAGGGAGTCCTGAAAAGAGATACATAGAATTAACTATAAAGCAGATGCCCCATTAATTCAAACAACTATCATTCCAGATACCCAGAGAGACTGAGACAATTATTTTAGAAATATCAAATTTTGAAATTTACTCAACCTACAGTAAAAGCAAAAATGAGAAACTCATTTCCCAGAGGAAGCCCAGAGCTTGTGAGCATTTTTATTTTTATCACTATCTCTCTATAACAGATAGAGCATTTTAAACCATGGTAAAGGATTCTGAGTGATCTTACCCTTTGGAAAATAAAAGTGCTCATATTGCTCCCATCATCAAGCAAACAAATCCCAGAAAGCTTGAGTAAGCCCTTTTGCCCTCAGTTGATATATCATTTCCTTCACCTCTAAGTTTATAATGGTGAATCATTTTTAAATCCTTTTCTTAATCTTTCCAGTCACTCCTAAGTTTATTATTACTAAAATATTTTTATCTAAAAATTCCAATAATGAACTTACTGTCAAATTCAGTAAATAATGTTGTTCTTTATGTAATTTATCTCTCTCTGAAAATTTTCATATTAATCTATTTCTTTCTCCTTGAAACACTCCCTTTCTTATGGTACAACTTTATTCTGGTCATTCTCTTCATATCTGTAGCTTCTCTTTTTCACTGTATTTCTTATTTTAATTTTCTTTTCACAATTTTTAGTATTTCCATAAAAATCAGTCCTTTGTCAGTTGTTCTCATTCTGCAGCATCCCAAAGTAAATATTATCTCAACTGCCATCCATATTAATTCCCAGATTCTCATTCTCTGCAGGTATATAGACTTTTTCACTTGCTGCAACAGCATCCACACCCTAATTTAGGCAACATCAGCCATTTTTCAAAGTATTGATATATTACCACCATTGTAGTCAATCCAGGGCATCTTCCATTGAGTCATAAAATAATTGTTTTGTGAATTGCAAATTAGTTGCTCAATATTCTTTAGAATTTCATGCTCTTCAGGCAATGTGGCTAACTCTTTTCATGTGTATATATAAAGTCCAGCCTCTTTTCACCAGCTCTGTATAATTTTCTTAAAAATAAATGTTAAATTAATGCACATGAAAATGTTCCCTGATTATATAGCACTATTCAGTCTTAAATTGAGAATCGTCCTTAGGACCTGGACCTGAAAAGAGAAATAAGATGTAAATTCTTCAGTTTGGGAGTTCTCAGTTTACCAGAGTGAAGATGCTAAATTCAGAGTTAATTATAATAAAGAGCTATAAACATGACAATAATAGATATACATGTAATATATTTAGAAGGAAAAGTTATTTCAGATTGATCTAGCTTCTAAGAGGAGAAAATACATACCTTAAATCTAAAAGAATTTGAAATATTTAGGTAAAAAAAAAAAACAAGGTAAAAATGAAATACTTAGAATCATTTTTTTTTTTTGAGATTAGTTGTTTGTCAGTTGCTTCATTTGCTATTATTTTCTCCCATTCTGAAGGCTGTCTTTTCACCTTGCTTATAATTTCCTTTGTTGTGCAGAAGCTTTTAAGTTTAATTAGGTCCCATTTGTTTATTTTTGCCTTTATTTCCAATATTCTGGGAGGTGGGTCATAGAGGATCCTGCTGTGATGTATGTCGGATAGTGTTTTGCTTGTTCTCCTCTAGGAGTTTTATAGTTTCTGGTCTTACGTTTAGATCTTTAATCCATTTTGAGTTTATTTTTGTGTATGGTGTTAGAAAGTGTTCTAGTTTCATTCTTTTACAAGTGGTTGACCAGTTTTCCCAGCACCACTTGTTAAAAAGGTTGTCTTTAATCCCTTGTATATTCTTGCCTCCTTTGTCAAAGATAAGGTGTCCATATGTGTGTGGATTTATCTCTGGGCTTTCTATTTTGTTCCATTGATCTACATTTCTGTCTTTGTGCCAGTACCATACAGTCTTGATGACTGTGGCTTTGTAGTAGAGCCTGAAGTCAGGTAGGTTGATTCTTCCAGTTCCATTCTTCTATCTCAGAAATATACAAGCAACTCCTACAGCTCAATTCCAGAAAAATAAATGACCCAATCAAAAAATGGGCCAAAGAACTAAATAGACATTTCTCCAAAGAAGACATACAGATGGCTAACAAACACATGAAAAGATGCTCAACATCACTCATTATCAGAGGAATGCAAATCAAAACCACTATGAGGTACCATTTCACGCCAGTCAGAATGGCTGCAATCCAAAAGGCTACAAGCAATAAATGCTGGAGAGGGTGTGGAGAAAAGGGAACCCTCTTACACTGTTGGTGGGAATGCAAACTAGTACAGCCACTATGGAGAACAGTGTGGAGATTCCTTAAAAAACTGGAAATAGAATTGCCTTATGACCCAGAAATCCCACTGCTGGGCATACACAATGAGGAAACCAGAAGGGAAAGAGACATGTGTACCCCAATGTTCATTGCAGCACTGTTTATGATAGCCAGGACATGGAAGCAACCTAGATGTCCATCAGCAGATGAATGGATAAGAAAGCAGTGGTACATATACACAATGGAGTATTACCCAGCCATTAAAAAGAATACATTTGAATCAGTTCTAACGAGGTGGACAAAACTGGAGCCTATTATACAGAGTGAAGTAAGCCAGAAAGAAAAACACCAATACAGTATACTAACGCATATATATAGAATTTAGAAAGATGGTAACAATAACCCTGTATACGAGACAGCAAAAGAGACACTGATGTATAGAACAGTCTTTTGGACTCTGTGGGAGAGGGAGAGGGTGGGATGATTTGGGAGAATGGCATTGAAACATGTATAATATCATATATGAAACAGGTCTCCAGTCCAGGTTTGATGCACAATACTGGATGCTTGGAACTGGTGCACTGGGACGACCCAGAGGGATGGTATGGGGAGGGAGGAGGGAGGAGGGTTCAGGATGGGGAACACATGTATACCTGTGGTGGATTCATTTTGATATATGGCAAAACCAATACAATATTGTAAAGTTAAAAAATAAAATTTAAAAAAAAGAATCATTTTTTTAATTGTTTTTAAAAGTAGCTACCTATAGCTATATATGTCACTCTCAAACTTTCATCTCTAGCCTAGCACTTCACCTGAGCTGTGCCTTTTGTGTTAGCTACTTTCTCAGTATCTCTACCCATATTGAATAGTTATCTAATATTCATATTAAAGTTTAATATTTACTAATAGAGTCGGATACGACTGAGCGACTTCACTTTCACTTTTCACTTTCATGCATTGGAGAAGGAAATGGAAACCCACTCCAGTGTTCTTGCCTGGAGAATCCCAGGGGCGAGGGAGCCTGGTGGGCTGCCATCTATGGGGTCTCACAGAGTCAGACACGACTGAAGCGACTTAGCAGCAGCAGCAGCAGCAGTGTTAATCCCTAAAACCAATGGTCCCTAGATGTTCCTATGTTCTCCTTATAATTTTCTCTTTTCTTTCTCTCTTCTCAAAATAAATGGAAATTCCATTCTTATAGTTGCATAGGAACAAAACATTTAAATCACCTTGATTTCTTGTCTTCTCTTAAACCCATATCCAGTCTACTGGCTCTTTTCTCCATCTGGAAAGTACTTTCCCCGTCTCACTGTTTACTGCCTCACCTTCAGATTTTTTGCTCAGATGTCCTTGTTTTGTCTTTTGAAACCTACCATAATTATTTGATTTTTAAACTCCAAATAGTCTCTAGCCATCTTTGTTCTCCTGTTCTCCTGCTTTATATACCTTTTCAGGACTGTATATATCTTATGGTACATATTTACAACTTGTTTGCTTATTACACATTTTCTCCCACTAAAATGTATACTGTACGAGAGTAGGAGTTCTTGTCTATTTGGTTACCTGCAGTATAGCTAGAGCTTAGGGAGTTCTTTGCACACAGTAGGTGTTTAATAAATATTTGGTAATTGAGACAATAAAATGTGAATTCAGTGTTGGAGTATATTGCTTTTTTATAAACAGCTTAAAGTTAACTGAACTATACAAAAGTATTAATATTTGCTCACTGTATTCAGATGGTAAAGCATCTGCCCGCATTTGATCCCTGGGTCAGGAAGATCCCTTGCAGATGGAAATGGCAACCCATTCCAGCACTCTTGCCTAGAAAATTCCATGGATGGAGGAGCCTGATGGGCTATAGTCCATGGGGTCACAAAGAGTTGGACACGACTGAGCGACTTCACTTTCACTTTCATTCTAAAATAATTAAATCAAATTTGTAATGGTCCCAAGATGATAGGTCTTTAGGATCTTGTACTATTTCATTGGGATAAATGATAAACGGTCTTTATCATCATACTTTTATCATATATATCATCATATTTTTGTACCTTTTAAATTTTTAAATGGGTACTCTGGTAAACATTTTTACCTATCATCACTTTTAATTTTTGCAACAAAACTATGAGATAAAGTAGATTATTTAATTAAGATTTAGAGTTTAAGAACATGGGTAAATGGGAAGAGTTATTTGAACCCAGGCACTCTTATCCCTGATACATATTTGAGCTACTGTCCTTTATATGGTTTGATGGATATAAAAGAATAGCTGTAATAAATAGAACTTTTATTTTTTCTTCATAAAATTAAAATATTTTGGATTTTTCCGAAGTCCCAGTCTATAGAAAATATCTTGGTAACAATATATTTTTAAAGACATAAGTAAATCTCACATGGCATCAGGGAAAATGAAAACCAGTTTTATATAACAAAATCCTCTACATTTTTATATACTATATGTGCATATTCATTAGAAATGTCTGTATATAGAATCAAATCGTCTTTGCTTTCTTTATTAATATTACATAAGGATATGCTGTTTATCTATTAAAAGAGCATTTTCTAATAAGTAAACTATCTCGTTCATTTAGTTTTCTTCAGTAATTTGTACCAGTTCTTTGCTACCACATCTGTTATGTATTAAAAATGCCTCTGGTCATGTTCAACCTCTAGTTTTTAGTTAAAGAAGTTTTAATGGATTGAATTTAAAAATTACTCTATAAAAATATTCAACATCTCTTTTTCACTTTTTCTTTGTACTTTACCTTCAAAAAACACTTTGATAATCTCCGATGGTACACTCTATGTAGGTCTATTTATTTCTAACTTTGTTTCAAAGAGGTGAACTGGTAGTCTCCTCTAACCCAGATGTAATTAAATACAGGTAGAATTTATAATTTTACATCTAGTTGGTTTAGCAGTTTATATTCTCTAGGGCAGTTTGGCTTCTTTTTTGTTTTTGTTGTTTTTATTTGACAGCTTATGTCAAAATTGATTCTAATTCCAAACAGAAGGAGTTTTCTCCTTTATCCAGTGTCCTTAACTATCCAAAGACCCACAATTGACAAGATGCAGCTAATTCTTGCTTCTGATGTTTCTTGTCTTAGACATTTCAGACATCAAAGTTCCCTCCTGAGAAAATTATGTTCAGTCACTATAACCTCTAAGTAAATGGATTTGCCTTCAAATGTAGTGGGATCTTTTTTTTTTCTTCTTTGTGAACAGCAGATTATTCTGCTTTGTACTAAATTGATATCTGAGGGAAATGAATGTCAGAAATTTGGCCCATACAATATTCCATTTCCTTGTCAATGTCTACCAGGTCTTTTTGGCAGAAACAAAAAGGAATAGAAAGCCACTTTGAATAAAATGTTCTGTATTAATCAAAGGGAAACACCAACATATTAATTTTGCTTCTATACTGTTAAATTATAGTCACGACAAAATATGGACTTAAAACACTGCTTTCTAACAATGACTTCAATAGAGCAAGTGCTTTACCAAAATATTATATACCTCATGTTTGTAATTAAGCTGGCATATTGCAATGAGTTGCTCTAAATTCTTCATTTATAAGCAGTACAAACTTTATGTAACATCTATTGAGTTTTCCCAAGAAGAAAAAATGTGCAGGCAGATGGTTATGTTTATTTTTGAAGCCAAGGAATGAGTTTTGAATGGCCTAAATGTTCTTATTTTTTGTTTGTTTGTTTGCAACAATTTGTTTTGGCATACAACATATACTCTGGTGGGAGGACAGGTTCATCATCTCCTTGTGGACTAGCTCCATTTTTCTGAAGCAGGGACAAGTATCGGGTGAAGGAGGATTTTCTTTTCACTTCACTAGTTCTCACTGTTGATTCAGTTTAAGGTATCTTTTGAAGGTTTTTATCCACTGGAAAAGGGGTCATGCTTTCAAGGTAGATAAGAAGGATTGAGCAAACCTTGAGGCAATCAGCACAGGAAGCTATCAGCAAAATGCCCTTAACTCACAGATTTCACATAAATTCTGAACATAGGTAATAAATGATTGCACACTTGAATGGAACAGAAAGACTCCCTGAATTGGTTCATCTTCTATTAACTATTTGATAGCTCTTGAGACACAAAACCACTACAGGTCTTAGTAGCTTATAACAATGCATGTTCGGATTATAATTCTGAGAGTTAGTACTTTGGGCTGGGCTTTGCTAGGTGGTTCATGTGTTCTCCATTCTGTTCAGTCATTTTTGTGCAATCACCAGGCCTATTCATCTGAGCCTAATCTAGAATGACCTCCCCCTCTTCACCCTGGATATTCATCCAACTGGGTGGTTTATTTATCTAGCAATTGTATTACCAAGCAAAAACAGTAAGCACCAAGGCACAGACATTCTTCAGGCTTTGGGTTACACCATATTTGCCAATGTCCCATTGGCCAAAGAAAGCCCTGTGGCCAAATCATAGAAATATGAACATTTCTGTAATCTATCAGCTAAGCTATAGATTAATTGGCTCTATAATCTATCAGCATTTCTATAATCTATCAGCCAGGCTATAGATTAATTGAAACCTTGCTGTTCTCCATGAGAAATATTTATCAGTTCCTTCAAAGATAATCCTATGACTAACTCTAGTCCTCCAAATCCTTTAAGTTTGCTTTTATAACCACTTTTTTTATATATATACCATATAGTTATCCTGATGTGCATTCTCTCTTGCTATAATTAGCTATTAAAATTTAATTGGTTTGAAAAATGGCATCTTTCTTGTGGTTTTTGATCAGAAGGCTTTATTAGGATATGTTGAACCTTTATTACGTATTAGACTGATGAACAGACGAGACTGGTGGGCTACTGTCTGTGGAGTTGCAAAGAGTAGGACACAACTTAGCAACTAAACAACCACAACAAATGTGTTAGATGACAATGTACAAACATACATAAGGATGGTCTCCATTTTGAAGGATTTGATAGTCTACTCAGCAAGACTGTCCTACAATTTAAACTATGAATAATATGGATGAGATGCTTATGTGGTCCAGAAATGTGTTTTATAGGAATTATTTTTTAGTCCTTAACCAGATAATTTTTAATGAAGATCTCATCCCTTCCTTATGAAGAAAGAGTCAAAAACATAAAAAAAAATGGTGTGGAATCAAGGAATATTTTTGTCTATATACTGGTAGTATAAATTATTGCCTAAGAATCCACAGTGGGAGTTTTCCAGTTTTAGTGGATCTTCTCCCAAAAGCATTACTTGATCCATATAGTACAGTATAAAGTCTCTCAATGCAGTTAAGAATAGCTAGAAGAAGATACTTTCATATTCCAAGACTGAAAGCTTCTACCATTTTATATCAAGAAATAGCATTTTAAAACAAAGTAGATAACCTAATGCTTTAAGTAACACATTTATTTGCATAATGTCTATTTTTTTTAATATAATCCCTCTAAAGTTAACATTTGGGGATATTAGATAACATTAAATGAAAATACCATGCACATTAAATTCTATTTTCCATTACTAAATACTACTTTATCTACCTGTTCTTTAAAAAAGTATTTTATTTTCATTCATTTTCAGGCCCCAGAAGGAGATACATTGTTCTTTTATTCTAAAACAAAGTTATTCCTTCTTTATTCCTTCTTTCTTGTCTCTGGATTGTCTTGGGTCATGAGTCATCAATTAGCTTTGTTCATTTTCTTTGTATTTTTAGCCTTGCTCTACCTGTGAGAACTTTCCCTTTTGTGACACCCCCAACCAAACAAAAGAAAAGAAAACTCAAAAGAACAGACACTTTTAGGTTTTGATGGGCTCAGTTGCTCAGTCTTGGCTTACTCTTTGCAACCCCATGGACTATAGCTCACCTGGCTCCTCTCTCCATGGAATTTTCCAGGCAAAATTACTGGTGTGGGTTGCCATTTCCTTCTCCATTTAGGTGTTGATAGCTTTAATAAATCTTCCCTTGATACCATTTCAAACTGTCATTCTATATTTATTCTTCCTGTGTTTGAAAAAGGAAGTTCTAGTTAAGAACAAGCTTCATGCAAATCCTTCTACTACTGTCTATATTTTACACCTTTAAATGTACTATTTGAACTTGCAACACCCTTATTTCATTAAAAACAGCTAAGACACAAAGTTTTAGTCATTTGGCCCCGGTCATCAGAAATTCCATACCACTCTGCATTCTTCACTCTTCTCTTTAATGAGAGGAGAAAGCAGAGGTTGCAGATGGTAGTAAGAGTGAGAATTAGTTTATCCTAGTTTCTAGCAGGAGGGGGTATCTTTTGTTATCTTCTCAGGTGAGTCTAAGAGTATTCTCCTTCTTATGAGTTAGGTTGGTTTAAGGAACATACTACTCTTTTGATTCTTCTTTACAGTACTTTGAATCATTATCTGGTGTGCATTTTTCCTAAATTACTACCTTATGTTAAGCAAAGACTTATATATTATGCTACTTTGTTTTTCTAGTACTTCCCACAGGATCCTAAACCTTTCAGATGATCAGTAATTTTGGTGGCTATTGGTAAGTCAAGAATAGCAACATCCTGGTGTGTGGAAAGTTATTTACAACAAGGTATGAAATGGCAGACAGGAATGGGGAAATGGAGTTTAGTAATTTTAATACATCAGCATTTCCTTATTGTACTTTTTTTTTAATTTTTTATTTTTTTTAATTTTATTTTATTTTTAGACTTTACATAACTGCATTAGTTTTGCCAAATATCAAAATGAATCCGCCACTGGTATACATGTGTTCCCATCCCGAACCCCCCTCCCTCCTCCCTCCCCATTCCATCCCTCTGGGTCGTCCCAGTGCACCAGCCCCAAGCATCCAGTATCGTGCATCGAACCTGGACTGGCAACTCATTTCATACATGATATTTTACATGTTTCAATGCCATTCTCCCAAATCTTCCCACCCTCTCCCTCTCTCACAGAGTCCATAAGACTATTCTATACATCAGTGTCTCTTTTGCTGTCTCGTACACAGGGTTATTGTTACCATCTTTCTAAATTCCATATATATGCTTATTGTACTTGTTAGTTTTGTTCTAGAAAGAGACAAAAAGCAAATATTATATTTTAGCACTTTCCTTCCCTTTTTTCCATTTTCTTCTAAATAACTGAGCTGTTTGTAGATAAGCAGTATGCTACATCTGTCAGATTCTTGTAGAAGCAAGTCAGAAACATAATGGAGGGAAACATGAACTTGAGAAAGGGCTCCTTTTCCTTGAGCTTTCCAGTTCCTTCTAAACAACCAAAAGTGTTTAACCTTTCTATTGTTTTCAGTTGTGGCAAAGTCAAAGCCAATATAATATGAATGAATATGGATTTCTTTGATGGAAAATTGAGGTTATGAGATAAACAAGATTGTATTCTAAACAAAATACTTTAGTACCTCTAGTTCCATACTCTACGATATGTTCTTAAGCCCTTGGAAAGATTCAGCTGACAATCCAATTTCTATTTCAAAGCAGGCACAATAAAATCCTAAAGGAGAAACTCTGTGACTTGCCTTGATTGGTTTTTTAAAACCAGAATAAGCATGAAAGAAGATGGATCAGTTCAGGTGAAGAAGAATATAAATAATTTTTATTGCAATAATAATAGTATGGTATAGATTCAACACAGGGGTAATATTTGATAATATTTCTTGTTTTAAAGGACCTATTTCATTTCATTCAGATTCTATTTGAAATTAATTATATATCGTAATCTGGAAAAATTTTGAAGTAAATATAATATGTTAAATGTTGAAGATAAATGCTGCAATAAGAGTTAAAGTAATAAGTGTATTCAAAAAATACAGTCCATTCAGCATAAAGTGTGAATCTATGCATGTGTGGTAGAATAGCTGGTGGGTAAATCCGACCTGTTACTAGAAATAGCTGGTTTGAAAGCTTATACCAGAGCTTGGTAATGCTCTTTCCTCAAAGCATAATGCAGATTTATCATGCTTTTCCTTTGGAGTAGATGAAGTGCTGACATAACAATTCATTGCAAAAATCAATATGTTTAAATCCAAAAGGACAAACTACTTCAGAAACACTTTGCCTCTTTTAAAACAATTTTCAGAGCTGCTGTTACCCTAGAACTTTGTCCTATTTCCTCCTCTGAGAGCTCTATAAATAAATCCATCCTGTGACCTTCCATCCTCATCCCCTCCAGTATGTATAGGTTGTTATTAAAAGAGAAAAATATCTCCTTTTTTACTTAAAAATTGTATATATGTTTACCATAGCTACCTAATTATACTTTCTAATCAGCTGTCTAAAATTATTTTTCATATGACCTCTTTCGGAAAACAAAGAAAAATATTCAGTTGTCTCTGTTTAACGGAGAAAGAGAGATAATTTCCAAAGTTTACATACACACATATGTTAATGCAGACACACACATGTTTGCATGCAAGCACATGTGTGCATGTGTGTGCGCGCGCACACACACACACACACACGGTATTTTAAAAGTATTCCCTGTGACATTGTCCCATGCTCAGCCAGCATTTCATTTCCCTACACTGAAACTGGTGACTATAACTTCTTGTCTTATCTTTATTGATGACTCTTTTGTGACCTCACTGACTATAGCCCACCAGGCTCCTCTGTCCCTGGGATTTCCCAGGCAAGAATACTGGAATGAGTTGTCATCCTTCTCCAGGATATCTTCCCATCCCAGGGATTGAACTCACATCTTCTGTGTTGGCAGGCAGATTCTTTACCACTGAGCCACCAGGGAAGCTCTTGTCTTGTATTTCAGTTCAGTTCAGTCACTCATTTGTGTCCAACTCTTTGCAACCCCATGGACTAGAGTATGCCAGGCTTTCCTGTCCATAACCAACTCCCGCAGCTTGCTCAAACTCATGTCCATTGAGTTGGTGATGCCAACCAACCATCTCAACCTCTGTTGATGAGGGTGAGGGTTAGGGTTAGGTTTAGGGTTCTCCTAACTTCTCCTGCAATCTTTCCCAGCATCAGGGTCTTTCCAAATGAGTCAGTTCTTCGTATCAGGTGGCCAAAGTGTTGGAGCTTCAACATCTGTCCTTCCAATGAATATTCATGGCTGATTTCCTTTAGAATTGGCTGGTTTGATCTCCTTGCAGTCCAAGGGACCCTTAAGAGTCTTCTGCAGCACCACAGTTTGAAAGCATCGATTCTTCAGTGTTTAACCTTCTTTAAGGTCCAACTCTCACATCCATACATGACTACTTGGAAAAACCATAGCTTTGACTATATGGACCTTTGTTGGTGAAGTAATGTCTCTGCTTTTAAATACGCTGTCTAGGTTCATCATAGCTTTTCTTCCAAGGAGCAGGCATCTTTTAATTTATGGCTGCAGTCACCATCAGTAGTGATTTTGTAGCTCAGAAAATAAAATCTGCCACTGTTGCCATTTTATCCCCATCTGTTTGCCATGAAGTGATGGGACCAGATGCCATGATCTTTGCTTTCTGAATATTGAGCTTTAAGCCAACCCTTTCATGCTCTTCTTTCTCCTTCATCAAGGGGCTCTTTAGTACCTCTTCACTTTCTGCCATGAGGGTGGTATCATCTGCATATCTGAGGTTGTTGATATTTCTCCCCACAATGTTGATTCTAGCTTGTGATTCATCCAGCCCTACATTTCTCATGATGTACTCTGCATATAAGTTAAATAAGCAGGGTGATAATATACATATTTGACACAGTCTTAAATGTTAGAAAATAGATATAAGAAAGAAAAGTGAATTTCTTTCATTGAGGAACTCTTTGTACTCACAATTAATACTGTTTAATTTTTCTCTTTTTTGGGAAAGATGTCTAAGATTTAGCTGTCTAGGATTTTCTATATACTAAAATATCTAGGCACTTCTGGCCTTTGATATTAATGTAAACCTAAATAGCCAAATCAATTTTAAAAATGCATTTTAAGTTTTCTAGCAATTAGACAAAGATCAGTTTTCTTAAATCTCTTAAATCTGATGTTTAATAATAGCATGCATTTTAATACATTTATTAGAATTTGAGAGTAGGGCATTGTTTGTAATCATCCTTGAAGCAACAAGGGACCCAAATGTCCATGGACTAAAATAATCTTTTTTATTTGTTGGAGGAAGAAGACATTTTTAGTGAAATGTTTGATTAGACCATCTGCATTTCTGTTTGAAAGCAATTCTTACATATGAACTCAAATTCTTTCTTCTCTGTCCATAGTACTGCAGATTGTGCAATGGTGAGATCAATTCTCTTTGATTCCCACCTTAGTTGAACATATTCTTCTACTCTAAATGCAATATTTTGAAGCTTAGGTAGTGTCACATTCACAGGTATTTTATTTTATATTTAAATTTAACATTTTGACTGTTGAATGTTGGGATAAATTTAACATGAGTAATCTATTATATATAGTTGACAGTTATCCAAAATTTTAAGTTGTATTTAAAGTCTATACATACCTGTGGCGGATTCGTTTCGATGTTTGGCAAAACTAATACAGTGTTTCAGGTTTAAAAATAAAATTAAATTAAAAAAAATAATAAAGTCTATACATAAACATCATTATCTAACAAGTATTACTTTTTTTGATTATTGAAACAATCTTGATATTACTTATTAGAATCACAGTTTTGTTGTCTTAAATTCTAAAGTTTAAGGAAGTCAAATTATCCTATGTACTGAGTCTTTTGTTTACGGTTAGTATAATTTTTTCCATTTTTATAGACAGTTCTGTACTGTCAAACCCCAATGGTTATATGATAAAACTGTAATTTTTGATGGATGTTCCACTGTGGGTACAAACCTTGTCATTATGTTAAATAATCTGTGCACATTTTCTTTTCCATCATTTCTTCTTTGAAATTCAAAAAATATTTCAGATATTACGATGTTTCCAAACCATCCGCAGGGATTGCTGTTCTTATTGTCAATACCTTCTGAAAAGGAAAAAGGAAATCATTATGGAAAAGCTTTGCCAGCAGAGTGCTGTTATTTTGTCTTCTATGTAGCAGAACATTGAATCTATCATTTCTAAAACTGTTCTGAGAATTTTATAATTGTAGCACTTAGATTTAAGAGGCATAATTTATTGCCATTTTGTTTGTGATTGCTGTAGTATTTCATTCAAATTCAAAAGTACTTTTCTAATTTCATTTCTGAAGGTTATGTTGACCTTTCCTTTTTGTTGAATAAATAATCCTAAGTTTCTCTTTCATTTGGTAAATCTAGCCTATGTTATAAAGAAAATTGTTTGCATTTTCTTTTGGAAAATATATTAACATATTGTTGTTTGAGAAAATATATTTTATTTATTAGTCCTTTTAGCATGAAGTACACCATGAAAGAACTGCTTCCTATGACCCCTTTTTCCTTAATATATTTAGGTAACTCTTGAAACACTTTCAAGTTTAACAAAGCTAGATTTTAATAAGCTTATGTTGTCTATACTTGTCTAGATAAAGGTTTAGTTACATACATGGAAGCTGTCTTTATGGCTTTGCACAAGTTAACCTCTGATGCAGAGAGTCAGAGATATTTGTTTCCAGGTGTATGTTGTTAACATTGTGTGTTCATTGCCACATAACATTATAGACTCACATGTGCTTGCAACTGTTGATGGACTAGTTCCCTTTCAAGCAAAAAAAAAAAAAAAAAAAAAAAAGGATCATGTGTAAGTCCTATTGTACATTTCTTTTGTTTATGTATAGTCAAGCATTGTACTTTTTTACGGACCCACCTGCCAATGCAGAAGATGAAAGAGATGTGAGTTCAATCACTGAGTTGGGAAGATTCCCTAGAGAAGGAAATGGTAACCCACTCCAGTATTCTTGCCTGGAAAATCCCATGGACAGAGGAGCCTGGTAGGCTACAGTCCATGGGGTCACAAAGAGTTGGACACATCTGAAGTGACTGAGCACATATGCATGTACCTTTTAGCAATTTGCATACAATTTATGAATTAAATTGGATATACAAAAAGCTTCCAAGGGATTAAAAAAATTTCTAAAATGATTTAGTTATCTACTTGTACAGTTTATCATATTCTTCCTTTCATTTTCAACCTCCTAAACAATACCCTTCATAGTTCTAGTCCAGGTGGATTTTCTTTGCCACACCTGTAAGACTAGCTATTACAGGTCCTTAAAATTAGCTCTGATCATATGATCACACTACCCAGAACATTAATATTCATCAATGCCTGTCACTTAAGGAATTACATATTCTGATACTGTCTAGCTTAACAAAATTGTAATTCATTTTTTTTCTGTATATTCTCTATACCAGTACCAAACTGATGGTATCAAAGTGTTTATTACATGTATTGAGGAGATTAAAATTTGCACCACCAGAATGTAAATCAGAATACTTTATAAAGCACTCCCTCTCTCTCTCTCTCTCTCTACATATATATATATATATATATATATATATATATATATATAATGGAAGTTAAGCTTCTGTTATATTTCCATACCAAGGTTTTCCTGATAAAGGAAATAGTTCATTGTGTTACATGCTAAACAAACTCCTTATTTCTTCATGACAGTTACAGTTTCTGGATCAGTACTACTCCATAGATGACACTTTTATTAATAGTTATTCTGCTTGTACTCTAGATTTATACATGTCTACCCAAAGCTTTTCACATTTCCCTAGGAGAATTCTACCTATATAATTTGGCTTGTTGCTACTTTCTTATTTAAGAAGGATCTATGTTTTGTTGAAATTTATGCCTGATCTAAAATGCCAGTGAGAATGATCTTATTCCCTCTTTGATGATTTAATCATTCTATAATTTCATAGTTTTCTAGTTCAGTCAGTTCAATTCAGTCACGCAGTCGCGCCCGACTCTTTGCGACCCCATGAATCGCAGCACGCCAGGCCTCCCTGTCCATCACCAACTCCCGGAGTTCACTCAAACTCATGTCCATCGAGTCAGTGATGCCATCCAGTCATCTCATCCTCTGTCGTCTGCTTCTCCACTTGCCCCCAATCCCTCCCAGTATCAGAGTCTTTTCCAATGAGTCAACTCTTCACATGAGGTGGCCAAAGGACTGGAGTTTCAGCTTTAGCATCAATCCTTCCAATGAACACCCAGGACTGATCTCCTTTAGGATGGACTGATTGGACCTCTTTGCAGTTCAAGAGACTCTCAAGAGTCTTCTCCAACACCACAGTTCAAAAGCATCAATTTTTCGGCACTCAGATTTCTTCACAGTCCAACTCTCACATCTATACAGGACTGCTGGAAAAACCATAGCCTTAATTAGATGGACCTTTGTTGGCAAAGTGATGTCTCTGCTTTTGAATATGCTATCTAGGTTGGTTATAGCTTTCCTTCCAAGGAGAAGTGTCTTTTAATTTCATGGCTGCAGTCACCATCTGCAGTGATTTTGGAGCCCCCAAAAATGAAGTCTGACACTGTTTCCACTGTTTCCCCATCTATTTCCCATGAAGTAATGGGACCAAATGCCCATGATCTTAGTTTTCTGAATGTTGAGCTTTAAGCCAACTTTTTCACTCTCCTCTTTCACTTTCACCAAGAGGCTTTTTATTTCCTCTTCACTTTCTGCCATAAGGGTGCTGTCATCTGCATGTCTGAGGTTATTGATATTTCTCCTGGTAATCTTGATTCCAGTTTGTGCTTCTTCCAGCCCAGCGTTTCTCATGATGTACTCTGCATATAAGTTAAATAAGCAGGGTGACAATATACAGCCTTGACAAACTCCTTTTCCTATTTGGAACCAGTCTGCTGTTCCATGTCCTGTTCTAACTGTTGCTTCATGACCTGCATATAGGATTCTCAAGAGGCAGGTCAGGTGGTCTGGTATTCCCATTTTTCAGAGTTTTCCATAGTTTTTTGTGATCCACACAGTCAAAGGCTTTGGCATAGTCAATAAAGCAGAAATAGATATTTTTCTGGAACTCTCTTGCTTCTCTCATGATCTCATGGATGTTGGCAATTTGATATCTGGTTCCTCTGCCTTTTCTAAAATGAACTTGTACATCTGGAAGTTCATGGTTCACGTATTGCTGAAGCTTGGCTTGGAGAATTTTGAGTATTACTTTACTAGCGTGTGAGATGAGTGCTATTGTGAGGTAGTTTGAGCATTCTCTGGCATTGCCTTTCTTTGGGATTGGAATGAAAACTGACCTTTTCCAGTCCTGTGGACACTGCTGAGTTTTCCAAATTTGCTGGCATATTGAGTGCAGCACTTTCACAGCATCATCTTTTAGGATTTGATATAGCTCCACTGGAATTCCATCACCTCCACTAGCTTTGTTCATATGATGCTTTCTAAGGCCCACTTGACTTCACATTCCAGGATATCTGGCTCTAGGTGAGTGATCACACCATCGTGATTATCTGTGTCGTGAAACTCTTTTTTGTACAGCTCTTCTGTGTGTTCTTGCCACCTCTTCTTAATATCTTCTGCTTCTGTCAGGTCCATACCATTTCTGTCTTTTATTGAGCCCATCTTTGCATGAAATGTTCCATTGGTATCTTTAATTTTCTTGAAGATATCTCTAGTCTTTCCCATTCTGTTGTTTTCCTCTATTTCTTTGCATGCATCACTGAGGAAGGCTTTCTTATCTCTCCTTGCTATTTTGAAACTCTGCATTCAGATGATTATAGCTTTCCTTTTCTCCTTTGCTTTTCGCTTCTCTTCTTTTCACAGCTATTTGTAAAGGCCTCCTCAGACAGCCATTTTGCTTCTTTGCATTTCTTTTCCATGGGGGTGGTCTTGATCCCTGGCTCCTGTACAGTGTCACAAACCTCCATCCATAGTTCATCAGGCACTCTATCTATCAGATCTAGGCCCTTAAATCTATTTCTCACTTCCACTGTATAATCATAAGGGATTGGATTTAGGTCATACCTGAATGTTCTAGTGGTTTTCCCTGTTTTCTTCAGTTTAAGTCTGAATTTGGCAATAAGGAGTCCATGTTCTGAGCCACAGTCAGCTCCCAGTCTTGTTTTTGCTGACTGTATAGAGCTTCTCCATCTTTGGCTGCAAAGGATATAATCAATCTGATTTCGGTGTTGACCATCTGATGATGTCCATGTGTAGAGTCTTTTCCTTTGTTGTTGGAAGAGGGTGTTTGCTATGACCAGTACGTTCTCTTGCAGAACTCTGTTAGCCTTTGCCCTGCTTCATTCTGTACTCCAAGACCAAATTTGCCTGTTACTCCAGGTGTTTCTTGACTTCCTACTTTTGTATTCTAGTCTCCTGTAATGAAAAGGACATCTTTTTTTTGGGGTTTTAGTTCTAAAAGTTCTTGTAGGTCTTCACAGAACCTTCAACTTCAGCTTCTTCAGTGTTACTGATTGGGGCATAGGCTTAGATCACCATGATATTGAATGGTTTGCCTTGGAAACAAACAGAGATCATTCTGTCATTTGTGAGATTGCATCCAAGTACTGCATTTCAGACTCTTTTGTTGACCATGATCGTGACTCCATTTCTTCATTCCTGCCTACCGTAGTAGATTAATGGTCATCTGTGTTAAATTCACCCATTCCAGTCCATCTTAGTTTGCTGATTCCTAGAATGTCGACATTCACTCTTGCCATCTCATTTGACCACTTCCAATTTGCCTTGATTCATGGACCTGGCATTCCAGGTTCCTATGCAATATTGCTCTTTATAGCATCAGACCTTGCTTCTATCACCAGTCACATCCACAGCTGGGTATTCTTTTTGCTTTGGCTCCATCCCTTCATTCTTTTTGGAATTATTTCTCCACTGATCTCCAGTAGCATATTGGGCACCTACCGACCTGGGGAGTTCCTGTTTCAGTATCCTAACATTTTGCCTTTTCATACTGTTCATGGGGTTCTCAAGGCATGAATACTGAAGTGGTTTGCCATTCCCTTCTCCAGTGGATCACATTCTGTCAGACCTGTCCACTATGACCCATCCATCTTGGGTGGCCCCAAATGGCATGGCTTCATTTCATTGAGTTATACAAGGCTGTGGTCCATGTGATCAGATTGGCTAGTTTTCTGTGATTATGGTTTCAGTGTGTCTGCCCTCTGTGCCCTCTTGCAACACCTACCATCTTACTTGGGTTTCTCTTACCTTGAATGTGGGGTATCTCTTCATGGCTGCTCCAGCAAGGCTCAGCTGCTGCTCCTTACCTTGGATGAAGTCGCCCCTCCTGACCTTGAACATGGAGTAGCTCCTCTCGGCCGTCCTGCACCCGTGCAGCTGCTGCTCCTTTGATGTGGGGTTGCTCCTCTCAGCGGCCGGGTCTGACCTTGGGCGTGTGGTAGCTCCTCAAGGAACTGTCATATTTCTCTGGCTGAAAATTTCACTGATTTATATCTGTGAGCATGAGTGAGGCTTGAATTTGTGAAAACTGAAAATTACTATTAACCAAGAGAGAAATAGTTTTCATTACTTGAGTGTGCAAGTATGTACTTGTTATTATTGAGGACATGAGTGGACAATTATAATATTTTGACATAATATTCCATATAAGGATACCTCAAAGAAGGAATATAAGTGTTTATTATTTTCTAATTATATGAAAAATGTACAAGAATGAATGTCTAAGTCTTAGGGAATATCCAAGGGACACATATGGAGCAGTGTTTTAAGAAATATTGTCTATAAGCCACAATCATTATTTCTCAGAAGATGATAGTTTATAATGAACATGGCATAAATAATTTTGAAAAGTGATTAAAAGTAGATCTTTAAATGTAAAGAAATTTTTGGAAATCCATAACCATTTATTTCATAAGTAGTTTTCCTTAAATGTATGCACAATTAGATAAACATTTAATGTATTCCAGAAATAGTTTAAAGGCATTTTATATAACTTAACTAAATCAATACCTTTATCATAACCCTGCAAGTTTTACAGATAGTAATGATGTGAAAATACAATGATTATTAACTGTGAGGCTCCTAGAACAATGTTTGGACCATATCAAATATTAGTACAATTATTTCCAAGTCAGAGATGAGTTTGAAACAGTGAGGTTAGTTAACTCTTTAAGTCACAGATAGGTCATGTAAACTTGGCATTAAACCCAAAATATTCTAATTTGGGGGCTTCCCTGATAGCTCAGTTGGTAAAGAATCTGCCTGCAATGCAGGAAACCCCAGTTCAATTACTAGTTTAGGAAGATCCGCTGGAGAAGGGAGAGGCTACCCACTACAATATTCTTGGGTTTCCCTCATGGCTAAGCAGGTAAAGAATCTGCCTGCAGTGTTGGAGACCTGGGTTTGATCCCTGGGTTAGGAAGATCCCCTGGAGAAGAGGGAGGCTACCCACTCTAGTATTCTGGCTTAGAGAATTCCATGGACTGTATTGTCCTTGGAGTCCCAAAGTGTTGGACATGATTGAGTGACTTTCACTTTCATTCTAATTTTTAATTTTTATCCATCTATCCTTGAGTTACACCAATAGTCAATACCTTCCTGTGTAGGGGATGAATAATTGAACAACCATGTACAGTAAAACATGTAAGCAACAGTGTCTTGGAATAGTTTTGACAGAGGTACATAGCACACACTTTAAAAATTCTGAGAAGAATTACCTTCACTAGACTTTGGTGAAAGAAATGGCAACCCACTCCAGTATTCTTGCATGAAGAATCCCAGGGACAGAGGAGCCTAGTGGGCTGCCATCTATGGGGTAGCACAGAGTCGGACACAACTGAAGTGACTTAGCAGCAGCAGACTTTGGTAAGCAGCAGGGATGGCTTCTGGTAGGAAGGATTGTCAAGGGCAAATTTTGAAACAGGAATAAAGTTTAGATAAAGGCTTGATGTTGACAATAATGGAAGAGGTTTTCTCAACAGTATTCAGCCTATAACACTGACCCACTTGATTACCTCATTTTCACTGCTCTGTCCACAAACATGCTGGGCAAACTTCCACTTCAAGACCTATTTGTATTTGTTCTCTCTGCCTAGAAGATACTTGCCCAAAATAGCCACATGGGTTAAAACTTTATCCATTTTGGATTTTTATTTAAAAATCTTATCTGTGAGATATTCTCTGGGTAATCTATTAAAAATTGATTTTCACAAAAATAATACTTTCTTCACTCTTTATTTTTCTTCTTAGTATTTATCACTATTTCTTTGCATTGACTATGAGAAAGGCTACTTTTTATCTCCTTGCTATTCTTTGGAACTCTGCATTCAAATAAGTATATCTTTCCTTTTTTCCTTAGCCTTTAGCTTCTCTTCTTTTCTCAGCTATTTATAAGGATAGTGGAGGTGATAGAATTCCAGCTGAGCTATTTCAAGTTCCAAAAGTTGATGTGGTTGAAGTGCTGCACTAAATATGCCAGCAAATTTGGAAAATTCAGCAGTGGCCACAGGACTGGAAAGGTTAGTTTTCATTCCAATCCCAAAGAAAGGCAATGCCAAAGAATGCTCAAACAACTACACAACTGCACTTATCTCACATGCTAGCAAAGTAATGCTCAAAATTCTCCAAATGAGGCTTCAACAGTATGCGAACTGAGAACTTCAGATGTTCAAGCTGGATTTAGAAAAGGCAGAGGAACCAGAAATCAAATTCCCAACATCTGGTGGATCATCAAAAATGCAAGAGAGTTCCAGAAAAACATCTACTTCTGCTTTATTTACTACACCAAGGCCTCTGACTGTTTGTATCACAACTGTGGAAAATTCTGAAAGAGATGGGAATACCAGACCACCTTGTCTGCCTCCTGAGAAATGTGTATGCACGTCAAAAAGCAAGAGTTAGAACCGGACATGAAACAATGGACTGGTTCAAAATTGGGAAAGGAATATGTCAAGACTGTATATTGTCACCCTGCTTATTTAACTTATATGCAGATTGTGTGTGTATTAGTCGCTCAGTCGTGTCCAATTCTGTGCAATCCCATGGACTGTATCCCACCAGGCTCCTCTGTCCGTGAGATTTCCCAGGCAAGAATGATGGAGTGGGTTGCCATTTCCTTATGCAATGCAGTACTCTATATGCAGAGTGTATCATGTGAAATGCTGGGCTGGGTGAAGCACAAGCTGAAATCAAGATTGCTGGGAGAAATATCAATAACCTTAGATATGCAGATGACATCACCGTTATGGCAGAAAGTGAAGAGGAACTGAAGAGCCTCTTGATGAAAGTGAAAGAGGAGAGTGAAAAAGCTGGCTTAAAACTCAATATTCAAAAATCTAAGATCATGGCATCCAGTCCCATCACTTCATGGAAAATAGGTGGGGAAACAGTGGAAACAGTGGAAGACTTTATTTTCTTGGACTCCAAATCACTGCAAATGGTGACTGCAGCCACGAAATTCAAGGACTCTTGCTTCTTGAAAGAAAAGCTATGACCAGCCTAGACAGCATATTAAACAGCAGAGACATTACTTTGACTATAAAAGTCCATCTAATCAGAGCACTGGTTTTTCCAGTAGTCTTGTGTGGATGTGAGAGTTGGACCATAAAGAAAGCTGAGTGCCTAAGAATTGATGCCTTTGAACTGTCGTGTTGGAGAAGACTCTTGAGATTTCCTTGGACTGCAAGGAGATCAAACCAGTCAATTTTACAGGAAATCTTTCCTGAATATTCACTGGAGGGACTGATCCTGAAGCTTAAGTTCCAATACTTTGGTCACCTGATACAAAGAACTGACTCATTGGAAAAGACCCTGATGCTGGGAAGATTGAAGGCAGGAGGAAAAGAGGATGACAGAGGATGAGATGGTTGGATGGCATCACCAACTCAATGGACATGAAATTAAACAGCTCTGGGAGTCCGTGTTGGACAGTGAAGCCTGGCATGCTGCAGTCCATGGGGTCGCAAAAAGTAGGACATAACTGCGTGACTGAACTGAACTAATGTATCATTTGTATTTTAATTTTTTTGTTAGCCTCCTCCACTAAAGTATAACAGAATGAGGGCAGATATTTTCCTGTCTTCCACAGCAGTATTCCCAGTGAGTGATGGAGCTTCATGTAGCTCATATTGCTTGCTAATTGAAATTGTATCAAAGTCTCTCTCTTGTCTGTTTATGTACTGGGAGTGGGTGGAGATAATTTCAAGCTGATACACAAAGACCATGGTCAGGTATGCTGTGCTAAAGTGTTTGGATTCTGTTGTTTTGGTTATATATCTGGTTTGCTACAGTTCATGGGGTCACAAATAGTTGGAATGACTGAAATGACTTAGTATGCACACACGTAATATAAATTGTATGTGGTATTTTATAACTTACAGAGATAATTTCTTTCTTAGTGGTAAGGAAACATTTCTCTAGATTTATCCCTTGTTAGCTGGGCTCTGAGGAAAGCAATTGGCTTTCTGCATAGATTGATAGACATAAGCAGCCCTGGTTGACTACAAAACTTGGCCCACAGCCCTTTCCTAGCCCAATCCCTATCATGAGAGAAGGAGTAAGGGACAGAAGCTCTCCCAACCATTATAGCAGAGATATAACAAATAATATCCTATCAAACAACTGCAACATCGAATAGTAGGTCCCAGTCCTTGGATTGTACACAGGTGGGACTGATGTTGGATTGGCAGAATAGAGCTAGAGTGAAGATTCTACATGTTATATTTTAGAACTGACCCCTCATGACACCAGAAATGGGTTCCCTGATCATGTAGCTTCAAAGCCCCACAGTCAAAGGTTGGGATTCCTTTTTAAGCTCTCTAAGTGTGATGTCTGGCCCTACCAGATAGTTGTGCAGTGTCTCAGAGGATGACCTGTACTGGTGACCTATACATCCGCCCCTGATACTGCTTCTGGGTGAAGTCGCTTAGTCGTGTCTGACTCTTTGCGACCCCGTGGACTGTTGCCTACCAGGCTTCTTGGTCCATGGGATTCTCCAGGCAAGAGTACTGGAGTGGTTTACCATTTCCTTCTCCAGGGGATCTTCCCTACCCAGGGATCGAACCCGAGTTTCCTGCATTGGAGGCAGACACTTTAACCTCTGAGCCACCAGGGAAGCCTGGGAGGTATCCTAATTCCTGGCTGCACCAACAGGCCCTAGGCTCAGGACTGTTTAGCTATTTGCTCCACTTGACATGTCATATACTATACATATGTAATTAAAGATTCATCACTTACCTACTAGAAAAGATGTAAGTGCAAGAAAATTTTAGTAAAATTATAATTGGAAAAGAATATATTGTTTTATGCAAAAAAGATAAGGGCAAATAGGGTTTTACACAATGAAGGGTTAGCATCTAGTATATTTTTAAGTAAACATAAATGTCTGAAAAATAGTTCTTCAGCTAAAGTGGAAATATATCTTAAGCTAAAGTATAAATATATCTTAATATGATATATGGAGAAGGCGATGGCAACCCACTCCAGTACTCTTGCCTGGAAAATCCCATGGATGGAGGAGCCAGGTAGGCTGCAGTCCATGGGGTCGCTAAGAGTCAGACACGACTGAGTGACTTCACTTTCACTTTTCACTTTCATGCATTGGAGGAGGAAATGGCAATCCATTCCAGTGTTCTTGCCTGGAAAATCCCAAGGATGGGGGAGCCCTGTGGACTGCTGTCTATGGGGTTACACAGAGTTGGACACGACTGAACTGACTTAGCAGTAGCAGCAGCAACAATCTGATATGAGGAAAAATTTTATTAACATCAGTTCAGTCTCTCAGTCATGTCTGACTCTTTGCAACCCCATGGACCAGAGCACTCCAGGCCTCCCTATCCATCACCAACTCCTGGGGTTTACCTAAACTCATCTCCATCGAGTTGGTGATACCATCCAACCATCTCATCCTCTGTCGTCCCCTTCCCCTGCCCTCAATCTTTCCCAGCATCAGGGTTTTTTCAAATGAGTCAACTCTTCACATCAGGTGGCCAAAGCATTGGAGTTTCCGCTTCAGCATCAGTCCTTCCAATAAACACTCAGTACTGATCTCCTTTAGGATGGACTGGTTGGACCTCCTTGCAGTCCAAGGGACTCTCAATAGTCCTCTCCAACACCACAGTTCAAAAGTGCTTTGGCGCTCAGCTTTCTTCACAGTCCAACTCTCACATCCATACTTGACTACTGGAAAAACCATAGCCTTGACTAGATGGACCTTTGTTGACAAAGTAATGGCTCTGCTTTTTAATATGCTGTCTAGGTTGGTCGTAACTTTCCTTCCAAGGAGTATGTGTCTTTTAATTTCATGGCTTCAGTCACCATATGTAGTGATTTTGGAGCCCCAAAATATAAAGTCAGCCACTGTTTCCACTGTTTCCCTACCTATTTTCCAGGAAGTGTTGGGACTGGATGCCATGATCTTTGTTTTCTGAATGTTGAGCTTTAAGCCAACTTTTTCACTCTCCTCTTTCACTTTCATTAAGAGGTTCTTTAGTTCTTCTTCACTTTCTGCCATAAAAGTCGTGTCATCTGCATAATTGAAGTTATTGATATTTCTCCCAGCAATCTTGATTCCAACTTGTGCTTCTTCCAGTCCAGGGTTTCTCATGATGTACTCTGCATGTAAATTAAATAAGCAGAGTGACAATATACAGCCTTGACGTACTCTTTTCCTATTTGGAACCAGTCTGTTGTTCCATGTCCAGTTCTAACTGTTGCTTCCTGACCTGCATGTAGATTTCTCAAGAGGCAGATCAGGTGGTCTGGTATTCCCATATCTTTCAGAATTCTCCACAGTTTATTGTATCCACACAGTCAAAGGCTTTGGCATAGTCAATAAAGCAGGAATAGATGTTTTTCTGGAACTCTCTTGCTTTTTCAATGATCCAACAGATGTTGGCAATTTGATCTCTTGTTCCTCTGCTTTTTCTAAAATCAGCTTGAACATCTGGAAGTTCATGATTCATGTACTATTGAAATCTGGATCGGAGAATTTTGAGCATTACTTTACTAGCGTGTGAGATGAGTGCAGTTGTGTGATAGTTTATAAATTGTTAGAATTGCTTTAAAATTAAATTTAAATTTTGGGAAATTTATTGAGCCTTGTATTTTTCTAGTAACATTTAATCAGGAATCCTGGTTAAATACATATAAGACAATGAATTGGATGAGTCAGAAAAAGAATGATAGAGATGAAACAGCCAGGCTTCCCTTAGCCTGTGTTCAATAGCAAGCTGGGAAAGACATCGTTTAGTACCAATAAACTTATTTTAACACAGGAACCTATCCACTTGGGAATTTTCTCATCTCTTCCTATACTCATTTAGAAGGAATACTTTGTGGAAATGTCAGTATTTTAAATATTTTTCTCTCAAATCTCACCGTGTCTGTTATTTCCACGCATGTTCTCCAAATGTGTTTGCCGGGCAGGTACAGTCAGAAAAAGTTGTGAATCTGTAGCCATTTTCACTTAGCAATTGGTACAAAGCTAATGTGAAATGGAAAATGCCATCTTTATAAATGCATTCTCACTTAGAAATTCCACATGCTTCATGTGCCCTGTCCCAACAGTGCTTATACTAATCCCATAATGCAAAAATGTCTAATTAGAACCAATTTGATAAGCAGTCAGTTATCTGCATTAAACATATGTGTTACTATTCATTATACAAGTAAACCTATTATTTCCAAGAGAAATCAGAGTCATTAGATCATAAAGGCTTACAGAAATAGAACTCTGCTAAGCAAAATTAAGGATTTCTATTTTAGAAGAAAACATACATATCATTTCAAAGTAAATGACACATTAATAGGCATAATTAGCACTATAAAGTGTTCAAGTGTCTTGAGAAAATTAATATGAGTGTTGAGTTTGAATGTGGTAGATTGCTTCAGAAGCCATCTACATATTCTATTATGAACAGGTTTTAAGCATATTAATGCTTTAAACAGGATTAGGAAGTAACAGATATTCTTTCAAGTAAGAAATTGGGAAATGAATATAAGGAGAGAATTGAACTCCACAAATAATCAGAGATTCCTTCCCAACTAAATTTCCTCCTTTTTGATCTTCATGACCAACTACTGACACATGGCATCAGAAAGTAATTCCTCATCTGAAACTGAGCTCCATAACCATACTTCAGTGCTTCTCAATTTCATGCATGCACATTCATTCAGTATCATGCAGGGATTTACATTTCTCATAGTAAGATTTCAATGGAAGGATACAATTTCAATAATAACTACAGTTTTTACAGCATTATTCACACTTCCATTGATAGTTAATGGGTACTATTTTAGCATCTTAATTGCTTCCTGAATTAACTACTTTAAGCAACTTATCCTTATGAGGCTTAAAATAATATTTCATTTTCAAACAATACAATTGCTGTCCATGGGGCTTTCAGGATAAAGTGCAAACTCATTAGACAAACCAGTACTTAAGATATTTCAGTATCACTATCTTAATTTCTGTTGTAATTTCTTCTGTCGTTCAAGTTCCCAAGGCCTACCTATTTCAGTTCTGAAATTCTTACAGATTGAGATTCAGGGTTTGCTACTTCTCTGCCTTACCTTTCATCTTCATTTGATTTCCTTTTACTCATCCTAAAGATTCAACTCAGCCAAATTTTCCAATTTTCTTTCATTGAAGAACTCGAGTTCTTTTAATGCTCTTTCTTTGTTCTGATTTTACTTTCTGTTTATCCTAAGACAGTGATCATACCAGTATAATTCCTGATTTACATATTAGTCTCTACTTCTGTTGTCGCTTTTGTTCAGTAGCTCAGTCGTGTCCAACTCTTTGTGACCCCATGGACTGCAGCAAGCCAGGCTTCCCTGTCCTTCATCATCTCCCAGAGCTTGCTCAAACTCATGTCTATTGAGTTGGTGATGCCATCCAACCATCTCGTCCTCTGTTGTCCCCTTTTCCTCCTGCCTTCAACTTTTCCCAGCATCAGAGTCTTTTCTAATAAATTGGCTCTTCTCATCAGGTGGCCAAAGTATTGGAGCTTCAGCCTGAGCATCAGTCCTTCCAATGAATATTGAGGACTGATTTCCTTTAGGATTGACTGGTTTGATCTCCTTGCAGATCAAACTTCTAGTCTCTACTTCTATATTTCAGTATCTTCCAAAACCAGGTGGCTGCTTATCTAACTTTGTACACACAATATTTAACATAGTTTTTCTAGGCATACTGAATTTTTTAAAATGACTTGGTCAATATTACTAGATCAATTGTACAAAAATGCCAAATGATGTCAACATAGGGAATCAAGTCAATGGAGTACTCATCTTAAGTCACCCCTTCTCATTTGAAATAAAGGCATATGGTTCACATCAACGTCAGGCTTATTGATTGATTTATTATTCATTCACTCAACAACATTAACTGAAAGCCTGCTATGTGCCTGTTACTTTTGTGTGAAGCACTATTTAAACTTGGTAAACAATAGTATCAAGTATTAGCCAACACACTACTCTAGAATGTAAATAATGAAAAACTCAATAATATAAATAAAGTTGAATATATTGAAGTTTTATATGGGTGAACTGTATGCTGTCAATAGACTATGATGTGCCAATAATGCATTAATAGCATATGGCACCCCACTCCAGTACTCTTGCCTGGAAAATCCCATGGACGGAGGAGCCTGGTAGGCTGCAGTTCATGGGGTCGCTAGGAGTCCGACACGACTGAGCAACTTCACTTTCACTTTTCACTTTCATGCATTGGAGAAGGAAATGGCAACCCACTCCAGTATTCTTGCCTGGAGAATCCCAGGGATGGGGGAGCCTGGTGGGCTGCCATCTATGGGGTCGCACAGAGTCGGACACGACTGAAGCGACTTAGCAACAGCAGCAGCAGTATAAGATTCCCAGGGAAGAATGTTGATACTGTTCCCATATCTCTGTCAGGAGTTTCCATTGAGTTAATTGCTTTGTATACTGTTTCACCATTTGCCTATAGGCCTTGCTTTCCTCTGTTAGATTAGACAACAAACTTCCAAGCAAGTTATCCTTAAACTTTACACCACAGTTTTATTCCTTTGTTTCACTTCTCAGGATCCAGTTCTTTATCCAGCTGAGCAGAAATTCTGTCATTTTATTTTTTTTTAGGGAATGAAATTTTTAAATATTTTATTTATTTATTTAGCTGTGTCAGGTCTTAGTTGCAGCACATGGGATATTCATTGCATCATGTGGAATCTTTTGTTGTGGTGCGTGGACTCTCTAGTTGTGGCACATATGGGATCTGAGTTCCCTGCCTGGAGATTGAACTTGCATCCTCTGCATTGCAAGGCAGATTCTTAACCACTAGACCACCAGGGGAGTCCTGTTTCCTTTTCTTAAAGGACCTGATATCTTCTAAAGCACTTGAAAAGATGTTTTAAATTATATATGTTAAAAGAATAATCAACTCACTAAAGTGAAAAAAAAAAATTGGTAGGTGGTTGGTAGTGAAGGAACAGATAATCAAGAAAAGCATAAATATGGACTAATTATACTAAAAACTTGCACTGTTTTTACCCTGTCCTATTTTCCAGATACTGTGCCTATTATATAATTAAAACTCCTCAATAAAGGGGAAAAAAATGTAACATTCCCATAGAAAATGTCAGAATTCTTCGCTGATTTGGAGAAAGAAAGATAAAAGATTTTCAGTAGGCTAGTTAATAAAGCCAGATATATAACAGTTTCTCATTAATCAAAAAGATCCCCTGAAGAAGGGAATGGCTACACACCCCAGTATTCTTGCCTGGAAAATTCCATGGACTGATGAGCCTGATGGGCTCTCAGTCCATGGAGTCACAAAGAATCAGACATGACTTAGTGACTAACTCTTTCTTTCACTTTCTTATTAATTATCCCTTGTTAGTTTCTTTCTGGGTTTGGAAAAATTATGTGTTTTTTTTTTTTCAAATATGAAACTAAATTATATACTAAACTGAGCCTCTTTACCTAAATGCAAATTATGATTTACTCCCTTCCCCATTGTTGATGTTATTCTAGTACTTTTCTTAAGATTTTCTATAGCAATCAAATCTGAATGCATTCTGTGTCTCCAAATATAACTAGAATTTACTGATATTATGTTAAATATCTTATTAATAGTAACAATATCAATCCAAATTTGCAAGGTAAAACATGCCATTGCATGTCAATGATTAACCATGACAGATTATAATTAGAATTTTTAAAAATTTGATTTACTAATTATCATGCTAAAATATCATTAAAATATCAGCAAGCACTTTATGAAAATTTAACTTAAATGAAAACATATTAAACATATTAGACAACACATAGGTTGTCAAACCAGAGAAATTCTGAATTGGGACATGTAAGATAGTTTCTTTAGTAAAGTTGATTTCTTTAGAAAATATCTTTTTCAACTAATCTTGAAAAGAACACTCCCCGATTGAGGCAAAAAAATTAATAGTGAAAAGGTTATACTTAATGCAATTGAGTTGACAAATGATCATGTTTCTAAGTTGAAAGGTAAAAGAAGTGGCCTATAAAGTGATTTATAAAAACATTCTAAGTAAATGCTACACACACACACACACACACACACATAGTCCATTTTAATAAAAGACTATTTTTCCCTTTTCCAAAACCTATTGATTTTTCTTTTTTTTTCTTTTTTAATTTTTTTAAATTTTATTTTATTTTTAAACTTTACAAAATTGTATTAGTTTTGCCAAATATCGAAATGAATCCGCCACAGGTATACATGTGTTCCCCATCCTGAACCCTCCTCTCTCCTCCCTCCCCATTCCATCCCTCTGGGTCGTCCCAGTGCACCAGCCCCAAGCATCCAGTATTGTGCATCGAACCTGGACTGGCAACTCGTTTCATACATGATATTATACATGTTTCAATGCCATTCTCCCAAATCTTCCCACCCTCTCCCTCTCCCACAGAGTCCATAGGACTGTTCTATACATCAGTGTCTCTTTTGCTGTCTCGTAGAGACAGTTTCTGTATGATATTAAGAAAAAGAGGAGGTGTTAGCTTTTGTTACTTCTAATGCATTGAAAAAAATACCAAATGACAGTTAAAAGTTATAAATTTTTCATCAACTTTTAACAATTCACTATAGGACATATGAAGTCCAAGGAAAATGCCTTTTTGATTATTATTATAATACTTCCTTGAGTATCAGGTAGATCTTATAGCAAATGCCACTAGCATTTTCAAGTGACACTTACAATCAAAATTGCCTAATATTTATCTATCTATACTATTTATTTAAAAAGCTGAAAATTACAATCTCATTACACTTTTACTATCTTTCTGTTTAAGTTAGGAAATTCCTCACAGTCTTGTAGAAAACTAATTTTACTGATTTTTTTCTACCTGAAATCTCAGTTTAATGTTTTTTTTTTTTAATCTAGTCCAGATTAGAATAATAGAAATGTCAACAATTTAATGCACTCACTTGATGGGGATTAAAATCAAATTTGCAACTCAGTGACACAATCAGTTACTGCTTTAGAAGTTGCCCTTGATGCCTGAATGTTTACAGGATGTTATATACTAGGGATCTAAATTCTAAAGCCATGTTGTACCAACATCACTACCTTTTTTTTTTTTCTGAATTTTTCAGTCTTTCTCTGTATTAGACCAATGCCTATGGCTACATTTAGTTTATTTTACAATATATACTTTATGATCTGCAAGACAAAGCACTGTAATTTACATCAGATCATTAGCAGCAACCCATGTTCTATTTTGTCTTTTTCCTGGATGGAATTAAGTTTCATCCACTCACAGATAAAAAGGGATATCTATCCTCCTGATCTCTGGATCCCTTACCCCTGGAGTTCAGTCAGCTGAATGGTAATGTGCTATTTTGCAAATGTTATTCTGGTAGTAAAGATGTAAAACAGTAAGGGATTGTGTAAGAATTACTGATACCACTATGTCTAGGTGTCCAGCATTATGTCTTTCACCAAGAAGATGATAAAAGTGAACAGATTTCTAGGAACAGTGTTTAATTCGCTTTTTGAGTTTCTGAATATGAGTAGCCTATAAGATAAATGGGCCAAGATTCTTGATAGGCAAGGAGATATGTAAACATGTATCTCAAATAGTGATCTGGGCTGATTAAATGATTTTAAAGACCATTACCTAACAGTAGTGATAGAAGTCATGGAAGCACATTATCCCACACAAGAAAATTCTTTCTGAACATCATTATAAGCATTTTGAGATTGTCAGTCTAAGAATCTAAAATCTCACCACTGACCAATATTCTAAGGTATTTTTACACAACAAATCACCCCCAAAGCAGTGGCATAAGACATCCATCCTTTAGCATACTATTCTTGTCAGCAGGCTGGCCTGAGCTCAGCTAGGCTGTTCTGATTATGGCTGTGTTCACTCCAGTGACTACAGTCAGTTGCTCGATGGGCTAGAGGCAGGATGATTTGGACTGGTTTCATATGTGATGGATTCTCTCTGCTCGGTGTGGTGTCTCAACTTCTAGAAGGCTACCTGAGGTATCAGCAATGCAGGTGCAAAGCCCCAAAGGAGTGAGACCTAGATTCAGAACTTGTAAAAGTTCATTAGTGCTGTATTCTGTTAGTTAAAGCAACTGACAAAGCCAGTCCAGATTCAGGAAGTGAGGAAACAGACTCTACTTATTGATGGAAGCAACAACTAAATCAAATTGCAAAGGATATGGAAAGATAGTGACATTTTTACAAATTAGCTGTTACAAAAGTGAAAGAGTAGAAATACATGGAAAAGTAATACCAGATAATCATCTGTGCACTAAAATTGACTAGAAGAATAGAGGAAATTAATGAATTAAGAATTCATGTGAAATGGTAATTTTATAATGTATTACAATTCTAAACACTGACTCTTCTGTTCTAATAATGTACAAAGAGTAACTGCTGGTAGATAGCAGAGGTGTTTGTAAGCAATTCCAAAAAATGATTTGGAGAACACATTTCTGCATGCTTCACTATAAGTACACTTTAAAAATATCCAGTGTATAAAGGTTGTTTATGTATGTATGTGTGTGTGTATATATATATATATATATAAATTGTCACGAGAAGAAATATTGGGTGTGGCTTTTTAAATTAATTATTTAGTTTTTTTTTTTTTCTTATGCTGGTCTTAGTTGCAGCACATGGGATCTTTAGTTTTAACATGCAGAATCTTAGTTGCAGCATGTGGAATCTAATTCCCTGACCAGGGATCAAACCTAGGGGGACCACAGATTCTTAGCTACTAGACCAACAGGGAAGTGGGTGGGACTATTGTTATGCTGGGTTGATGTCTGAACTACAGAGATGATTCCATGTAATATTCAGTTACATGAATATTTACAGTCTGAAAAAAAAAAAAGGTTATGTCTGTTCACCTACTCAACAATGGAGCGAAAGTAAAGGAAAAAATTAAAATGAGAAAGCATCTCCATAGCGAGAAGTATACTTTTCCCAAATGATTTCCAGGAAATGGTTTAATTAAATACAGATGACCACAATGTCAAAAGTGCATATTGTATACCATACAAGAGGGTTGCAGAGAATATATAATCAAGAAGTAATGCATATCAGCCCCTGATTTTAAGCCACATAAGAAAAGAGATTGTATTTTTTGTCACTCATGTATCCAGTGCTTAACTGTTTAACTTCAAAATAGTAGATGTTTAATAAATATATGTTAAATGAATGAATACATCCAAGAATAAATGAATAGCATAGCTTATTGTGATTAGGGTAATAAAATTTGTAAAATACCATCAATGTGTTAAAAAGTATATAATACTTTTATTATATACTTTTTAAAAAGTATATAATACTATTTCTACACTGGTAGAAATAGCACAAAATATCTGAATAGGAGATATATTTTTAACCTTTATGATGTAATTGTTTAACAACTTATGATTTTGAGTTATAATTTTCTGATTATATTTATTACCTTACTGACAGTTTTATGTACTTTATTCTTTTGATTTCAAGTAGAAAATCTCCTTTCCACTTTTTCGTAAGGTAGAGCTGGTGGCAATGAATTCCTTCAGTTTTTGTTTGTTTAAGAAAGACTTTCCCTTTCATATCTGAAAGGTAAGTTTGCTGGATAGACAGTTCTTGGAGGACAGATTTTATCTTTCAATGTTTTTAGCATGTCTTTCTGCATTCTCCCTCTCTCCTGGTCTTAGTGTTTCAGCTGTAGGTCAGTGTATAGCCTAATTGGGTTTCTCCTGTAAGTTCTGATTCCCTCCACCCCTGGCTGTTTTTAAAATTCTTTTTGTCATTGACAACTTAAGTATAAAGTGTCTTGGAGACATCTTTTTGCGTTGGGATAATTAGGTATTCTTTTAGCTCCATAGACTTGTATATTCAGTCCCTTCCACGTATGAGAAGTTCTCAGCTGTTATTTCTTTAAATAAACTCTGTTTCCTTCTCCCTCTCTTCTTCCAAGATACCCATTACCCTCATGTTGCCTTTTCTAATGGAGAGAATAGTTCTTGGAGAATTATTTCACTTTTTAAAAATCTTAGTTCTCTTTCCTCTTCTGCCCAAATTATATCTAAAATTTATCTTTTAAAAAATTTTATTGAGGTCTAGTTGATTTACAGTGTGATGTTGGTTTCAGGTGTACAGCAAAGTGAATCATTTATATATATACATACTCTTTTTTAGATTATTTTCCCATTTAGACCATTACAGAGTATTGAGTAGATTTCTCTGTGCTATACAGTAGGTTCTTATTAGTTATCTATTTTATATTTTATAGTGTATATATATCAATGCCAATTTCCCAGTTTTCACTGACTCTGTCTTCCATATCTTCTGCTCTGTTTGCAATGCTTCCTAATGCTGCTTTTTTTTTTTTTTAACTATACTTATAAGGTGGATCAGATGGTAAAGTGTCTGCCTGCAATGTGGGAGACCCAGGTTCGATTCCTGGGTTAGGAAGATCCCCTGGAGAAGGAAATGGCAATCCACTCCAGCACTCTTGCCTGGAAAATCCCATGGATGGAGGAGCCTGATAGGCTACAGTCCATGGGGTCGCAAAGAGTCAGACACGACTGAGCGACTTCACTTTCATACTCATAAGGGACTCATGAATGCAAAGCACCATTGGCTATTAGAACTAGGTGATTTGGGGACCCATACCTCATGTGATAGGCTTCCCTGGTAGCTCAGCTGGTAAACAATCTACCTGCATTGCAGGAGACCCCAGTTTGATTCCTGGGTTGGGAAGATCCCCTGGAGAAGGGATAGGTTACCCACTCCAGTCTTCTTGGGCTTCCCTGGTGGCTCAGATGGTAAAGAATTCACTTTCAATGCAGGAGACCAGGTTCAATCCCTGGGTTGGAAAGATCCCCTGGAGGAGGGAATGGCAACCTACTCCAGTATTCTTTCCTGGAGAGTTCCCATGGACCAAGGAGCCTGGTGGGCTACCGTCCATGGGGTCATAAAAAGCCAGACATAGCTGAGCGACTAAGCACAGCAAGCACCTCAGGTGATAGTTGGAAAATTGGGTCTTTGTATGTGTGGTCTGAACCCTTAATTCCTCAGAGAGAAGCTGGGAGTTTGGTGTTACCTCCTGATTATAAGGCACTGTACAGGGAATGGGGTTTTTAGGAAGAATGCATCTCAGTCTTTCCTGTTTGTTTTGATGTGGTTAGTTTCTCAGCTACTCAATACGTAGGAGTCACCCCACTAGTTTCTGAATTTCTCTTAAAGGAAGTTGATCCATGTGAACCTGTGTATTTAGTGTGTTCTTAGGAGGAGGGAATGTCAGAAGCCTTCTGTGTCACCAACTTGATCTCAAGTTTTTATAGAAGCTCTTTTAGTTGATTGAGAGAATCTATGAAGCCACCCATAAATACTCTAGATGAAGGGTGTGTGTGTGTGTGTCTGTCTGAACTATACTTAGACACCTTCAAAATTTAATGACATTAAGCTAACATATTTTTTTACTCATAGTTTAAGATAACTTAGCAAAGGTTTTTAAAATCACATGCTCAATTTGCCACATGCTTTGAGCTATGTTTTGGGGGCATTGTCCTAAATTTATCTTTACTCAAATTTATCAATTTTAACACCATTGATGTCTATAGAGGATGAGGATTTTTCAAATCATGAAGTCCTGATTCTTTCATATTTAAATTCCTTCCTTTAGTGTAACTTTCTCTTGTCATATATTGTAAGAAATAAGAAGAAAGCAGATAACATTTTCAACATCTTGACCAGAAATTTTCTTCATAAAATCATTAAGTTCTTTAGGTATTTTCTACTTTCCACAACACTGCAGATTTATTTATTTCTTTATTGACAAGAACATTATTGTGGAGGTAAGAATAGACATAAGAAGATTTTTTTCTGACAAAAATGACTCCACATGGAAATAGAAAGTCAGAGAAATAGAACTTAGTCCTGACATTTCCCAGCTCTTCTTTCATACCCCTTCTCTGATCTTAACACATTGGGCTTAACCAAAATGTCTCTGTTAGAGATGCATCTAGTCCTTGCAGAGGAAAACAAGTGTTTATCAGGACAGGCCAGCTCCTGTTTCTACCTTTATGAGGCAGTTCCAAAAATAGCACCTTCTGCACTTTGTGGATACATCTGAGATACTACAGTTTGATGTAACCTGAGAAGGTTTGAAGTGACTTTGAATACGATAACAATTTTTTCATCCCCAGATCTTGGAGTGCTCCTGGAAAGTATTTTTCTACAATTTTGCTACCCTTATGATTTTGTCAAAAATAGCTATTTAAGGGTTGTATTTCACATGACAGAATGTGGTCCACTGGAGAAGGGAATGGCAAACCACTTCAGTATTCTTGCCTTGAGAACCCCATGAACAGTATGAAAAGGCAAAAAGATAGGACATTGAGAGATGAACTCTCCAGGTCAGTAGGTGCCCAACATGCTACTGGAGATCAGTGGAGAAATAACTCCAGAAAGAATGAAGGGATTGAGCCAAAGCAGAAACAATGCCCAGTTGTGGGTGGGATTGGTAATAGAAGCAAGAGTCAATGCTATAAAGAGTAATATTGCACAGGAACCTAGAATGTTAGGTCCATGAATCAAGGCAAATTGGAAGTGGTCAAACAGGAGATGGCAAGAGTGAACAGAGACATTCTAGGAATCAGCGAAGTAAGATGGATCGGAATGGGTGAATTTAACTCAGATGACCATTATATCTACTACTGTGGGCAGGAATCCCTTAGAAGAAATGGAGTAGCCATCATACTCAACAAGAGAGTCTGAAATGCAGTACTTGGATGCCATCTCAAAAACGACAGAATGACCTCTGTTCATTTCCAGGCAAACCATTCAATATCACGGTAATCCAAGTCTATGCCCTGACCAGTAACACTAAAGAAGCTGAAGTAGAACGGTTCTATGAAGACCTACAAGACCTTTTAGAACTAAAATCCAAAATAAATGTCCTTTTTGTTATAGGGGACTGGAATGCAAAAGTAGGAAGTCAAGAAACACCAGGCAAATTTGGTCTTGGAGTACAGAATGAAGCATGGCAAAGACTAATAGAGTTCTGCCAAGAGAACACACTGGTCATAGCAAATACCCTCTTCCAACAACACAGGAGAAGACTCCACATGGACATCATCACAAGGTCAACACCGAAATCAGATTGATTATATCCTTTGCATTCAGAGATGGAGAAGCTCTACAAAGTCAGCAAAAACAAGACCAGGAGCGGACTGTGGCTCAGATTATGAACTCCTTATTGCCAAATTCAGACTTAAATTGAAGAAAGTGGGGAAAACCACTAGACCGTTCAGGTATGACTTAAATCAAATCCCTTGTGACTACACAGTGGATATGAGAAATAGATTTAAGGGACTTGATTTGATAGACAGAGTGCCTGATGAACTATGGATGGAGGTTCATGACATTGTATAGGAGACAGGGATCAAGACCATCCCCAAGAAAAAGAAATGCAAAAAAGCAAAATGGCTGTCTGGGGAGGCCTTACAAATAGCTGTGAAAAGGAGAGAAGTGAAAAGCAAAGGAGAAAAGGAAAGATATATCCATTTGAATGCAGAATTCCAAAGATAGCAAGGAGAGATAAGAAAGATTTCCTCAGTGATCAATGTGAAGAAGTAGAGGGAAACAATAGAATGGGAAAGACTAGAGATCTCTTCAAGAAAATTAGAGATACCAAGGGAACATTTTATACAAAGATGGGCTCAATAAAGGACAGAAATGGTATTTACCTAAAAGAAGCAGAAGATATTAAGAAGAGGTGGCAAGAATACACAGAAGAAATGTACAAAAAACATCTTCATGACCCAGATAATCACGAAGGTGTGATCACTCCCACTCACCTAGAGCTGGTCTTCCTGGAATGTGAAGTCATGTGGGCCTTAGGAAGCATCACTACGAAAAAAGCTCATGGAGGCAATGGAATGCCAGTTGAGCTATTTCAAATTCTAAAGATGATGCTGTGAAAGTGCTGCACTCAGTATGTCAGGAAATTTGGAAAACTCAGCAGTGGCCACAGGACTGGAAAAGGTCAGTTTTCATTCCAATCCCAAAGAAAGGTAATGCCAAAGAATGCTCAAACTACTGCACAATTGCACTCATCTCACACGCTAGTAAAGTAATGCTCAAAATTCTCCAAGCCAGGCCTCAGCAATACATGAACTGCCAGATGTTCAAGCTGGTTTTAGAAAAGGCAGAGGAAAAATAGATCAAATTGCCAACATTGATCTTTCCATGTATCATGGAAAAGCAAGAGAATTCCAGAAAAACATCTATTTCTGCTTTATTGCCAAAATCTTTGACTATGTAGATCACAATAAATTGTGGAAAATTCTGAAAGAGATGGGAATACCAGACCACCTGATCTGCCTCTTGAGAAACCTGTATACAGGTCAGGAAGCAACAGGTAAAACTGGACATGGAACAACAGATTGGTTCCAAATAGGAAAAGGAGTACGTCTAGGCCATATATTGTCACCCTGCTAATTTAACTTATATGCAGAGTACATATGAGAAATGCTGGGCTGGAAGAAGCACAAGCTGGAATCAAGATTGCCTGGAGAAATATCAATAACCTCAGATATGCAGATGACACTTGCTTATGGCAGAAAGTGAAGAGGAACTAAAAAGCCTCTTGATGAAAGTGAAAGAAGAGAGTGAAAAAGTTGGCTTAAAGCTCAACATTCAGAAAACTAAGATCATGGCATCTGGTCCTATCACCTCATGGCAAATAGATGGGGAAACAGTGGAAACAGTGACAGACTTTATTTTTCTGGGCTCCGAAATCACTGCAGATGGTGATTGCAGCCATGAAATTAAAAGATGCTTACTCCTTGGAAGGAATATTATGACCAACCTAGACTGCATGTTAAAAAGCAGACATAATTTTGACAACAAAGTCCTTGTAGTCAAGGCTATGGTTTTTCCAGTAGTCATGTATGGATGTGAGAGTTGGACTATAAAGAAAGCTGAGAATTGATGCTTTTGAACAGAAGAATTGACCCTTTTGAACTGTGGTGTTGGAGAAGACTCTTGAGAGTCCCTTGGAATGCAAGGAGATACAGCCAGTCCATCCTAAAGGAGATCAGTCCTGGGTGTTTTTTGGAGGGATTGATGCTGAGGCTGAAACTCCAATACTTTGGCCACCTGATATGGACAGCTGACCCATTTAAAAAGACGTGGATGCTGGGAAAGATTGAGTGAAGGAGGAGAGGGAGATGACAGAGGATGAGATCGTTGGATGGCATCACCGACACAATGGGCATGGGTTTGGGTGGACTCCGGGAGTTGGTGATGGACAGGGAGGCCTGGTTACTGCGGTTCGTTGGGTCACAAAAAGTCAGACACTATTGAGCGACTGAACTGAACTGAATTATTTTGTCAAAAATAGCTATTTAAAGGTTGTGTTTTATAGTGAAATTATATCACAGTTGTATACTAATAATATTATGGCACTAATATGTAAATGCCCCAAACATAATCCTTTCAAATTAATAAATAGTGAAATATCAGTCAAAACATACTATGTACTTGACAATATATGTTAATATTCCAGTGCTCAAATACCTAAATTGGTGTCAAAAGGAATTAAAATTCACATTTCACCCACACAGTTGCTTATAATAGCACAGTCCCAACTCCTTTTAACCAAGTGTTCTTTCAGTAAGGCAAATAACTGTGACTTGTAGTTGCAGTGGAAATTGCATCTGTGTAGTGCTGCCTGTGAATGAATGTGTTTTTTTTTTTTATTACTAGATTTTATGGCACCACATATATTTCATGTACCCAATCCAGCTTTTATCAGAAATAAAATGTTCCACATCTAACTTATATTTATTCTTTCTCAATTGTTTCTCAACATATATAATCCCAATATGCATGTCTGTGTCACACCTTTTACATAATTGGGATGAGAATAAGTACTTTGGGCATTGAATCAGTGTTGCTTCTAGTGTTATAAATTTGCTTTATCTGGAGAAATATAGTCTTTTGTTGATGAAGACACTAAGATGAAGTAGATAGGTTATCACAATGTCAGAGAATTTATTGTTTGTTATTTTCATTGAGTAGCTAAGTAGTGTCCGATTCTTTGTGACCTCATGTACTACAGCACACTAATCTCCTCTGACTTCCACTATCTCCCACAGTTTGCTCAAATTCATTTCCATTGAGTTGATGATGTTATCCAACAATCTCATCCTCTGCCATCCCCTTCTCCTTTTGCCTTCAATCTTTCTCAGTATCAGGGCCAGAGAATTAGAGATAAACAAATTGCCACTTTAATATTTCTATTTTTAGATCCTGAAAATATTTTTAACTTAATAGAGGTAAGTCAGACTGTGAGAATTCAAAAACAGGTTATATTTATCAGTTAAAATAATTTATATGTAGCAAATAAAATTACTCTGATTGGACATACCACAGAAATTATGCTACCTACTGGTCCAATCTGCTTCTCTCATTTATAAAAGACTAGAAAGAATAAGAATATGTCAGTTTCAAAAATAAATTAGATTATTCCTGTATGTATCATTTCAATAGAATGAGACATCAACCTCACTTAGGAGTAGATTAATTCATCCAAAGAACATTTAATAATTTTTATGAATAATTTACTCAGACAGCTTTTAAAGTCATTCATGACACACATTTCCTCTCTTGTAATCTACAGTTGAATATATCTATGTAATTTAAGCAAATATAACTTATTTGTATTAGTCTAAGATGGCATAAAGTACATGCCATCTACTTACTTATGTGCAGGCTAATGAGTTTTATTCACTGAATAAGTAATCAATACTGCATATTCAATTCTGTCTAGACTTTCTGGTGAAAATTAAGTAGCGCTGTTCAAATTATTTAGTCCTTTTCCTCTCAAAATCTCATTTTCTATAATAGAAAAACTGTCCATGAGCATGATTTTCACTGCTGCATGGGAGATTATCATCATAAATGATGTGATAGGAGATTTAGATTGAGCCGTAACTCAAAGATAATGTTTTTCTCTTATTCTGCAATAGATAACTTGTATCTTGACTTTTTTGGGAGTAGCTGGCTTAATGATCAATGTATTAGTACTGTACACATTTCACTCTTATGCCTTTCTACTTTTTTAATGTGTGAAATTATTAATCATCATTTATATTTTTCAGCAAAGTAATCAATACTAGTTTATGTAGTGTTAAACTTGGAATTAATCACTTTTCAGAGATATCATCTTTCTCATCTTACAATTTAAACTCGAATGTGAAAGTGAAGTTGCTCAGTCGTGACTGACTCTTTGCAACCCTATGGACTGTAGCTTACCAGGCTCCTCCATCCATGGGATTTTCCAGCCAAGAGTACTGGAGTGGGTTGCCATTTCCTTCTCCAGGGGATCTTCCTGACCCAGGGATTGAACCTGGGTCTCCCGGATTGTAGACGGATGCTTTATCATCTGAGCCATGAGGGAAGTCCAAATTTGAATGTAATTCCTATTTAATAAGCATATTCAATACTGCTTCTGTATTTATGAAATATTTATTTTGCTTTTCTCACAAATCATTTGAGGAAGTAACGTCTAGAAAACCAACTCTCAAAGCCACATCAGTTAAAATCATAAGGTGCTAATAAAATTTTGGCTGGTTATGAAGACTTTTTTCTGTTAGAAGATATAACATACTGCATATCCACCTTCCAATAATTGCATAGCACTTGCTCAAAGTGCACTTGTATTTCATGCGCATTTTCTTGTGCAGTTCAAGCAACATCCTAGGTCACATGACTTTTATACATCAAAATTTACTGTACGTGCCAGTGTATAGCCCACTGTGGAACTTTAGAATAGAAAAAATATATATACCTAGAATTTTGGAGAAGGGTCTTATTTTCCTGGCTCTGTTAGAATAGCCAGTTTTGTGCTTTTCATTCACTTTCAAGAGAGATTTTTCTACCGTGGTGCAGAACTAATGGTGCTGGGGAGCTTATGTCTTCATTTAAAGGCCTAAAGATGCATTGAACCTTGATCATTAAAATGATTTTTCTTGCTCATATAAAGTAATTTCTGTTCACAGCATTTAGCAGAGTCATCGTCTCAGAGACGACATTAAAAATATTGGTTTAATAAAATTTGGTTTTAAAAAAAATAGCCAGAACAGAAGAAAAGCAGTAGTCAGGTTAGACTCTTTGTGGCCAACATAAACTATAGCCTGCCAGGCTCCTGTGTTCATGGAATTCTCCATGCAAGAACTCATTGAGTGGGTTGCCATTTCCTCCTACTAGGGATCTTACCAAACCAGGGATAGAACAAGCATCTCTTGGGTCTCCTGCATTAGCAGGCAGATTTTCTTTTTTTTTTTTTTTAACCACTGAGTCATCTGGGAAGCCCTATAGCAAGCACAGTGTATCCTACTGACTAAAGTAAAAGGCCATCAAAAGACCACTGCAATTAGAGGCAGAGCAATATGAAAGAGAAGAACTTAGATTCTGGAGTCTCACTCCCTGGATTCCAAAATGAGTTCTAATTCTTACTAAGTCTCGTGTTAGACATTAATACCCTGATATTTCTATGTGTCAATTTTCTGACAAAAGTTGAATAGTACTTATTTTTATGAGAGTCAAATGATATGATGTTCATAAAATACTTGGACTTCCCAGATGGCACTAGTGGTAAAGAATCCACCTGCCAATATAGGAAATGTGTGCTAAAAAAAAAAATTAATAATTTGACATTAAATCTGAATAATATTTACCTCATGGTATCTTCAAATATCATTTTGAGTCACAATTTTCAGTTGAGCTTGTTAGAAAATTTAGTGGGATATTTAATAAAATAACTCTACTCCCTTTGTTGAAAAACTTCCTCAAACACTGACCTTTAGTGTTTGGAGTTAGCATTTAAATATTTAAATATCCATTTATGTATAAGTTTATCCCCCAAGTTTGATAGATTGAAATTTTATTTCTATTCAGTTCTACCTATTTTATAAATTTCTTTATGATTTATCCTTTAATCTGTGAATTATTTGAATGTATATAATTAAGTTTTTAAATATTTGAGTGGTTTCTTGATTTCTTCTTTTCATTGACTTCAATTTTCATTCTATTTTGGTAAAAAAATACTCTGTAACCATTTAATCCTGTAAAAGATCTTCAAATTTTGCTTTTATTGCTCAGTATATGGTATAAATTAACAACAAAAAAATACCATGAATTTTCAAAAATGTTTATATTTGTAATCAATAGATGTTATTGTTCAATCATCAGTCATGTAGGACTCTTTGCAACCCCATAGACTGCAACATGCCAGGCTTCCCTGTCCTTCACCATCTCCCAGAGCTTGCTCAAACTCATGTCCATCGAGTCAGTGATGCCATCCAACCATCTCATACTCTGTCATCCCTTTCTCATCCTGCCTTCAATCTTTCCCAGCATCAGTCTTTTCTAATGAGTTGGCTCTTTGCATCAGGTGGCCAAAGTATTGGAACTTTAGCATCAGTCTTTCCAATGAATATTCAGGATTGATTTCCTTTAGGATTGACTGGTTTGATCTCCTTGCAGACCAAGGGACTCTCAAGAGTCTTCTGCAGCACCACAGCTCAAAAGCATCAATTCTTCAGTGTTTAGCCTTCTTTATGGTTCAACTCTCGCCCATAGCTTTTCTTCCAAGGAGCAATTGCCTTTTAATTTCATGGCTGCAGTCACCATCTGCAGTGATTTTGGAGCCCCAGAAAATAAAGTTTGTCACTCTGTCCAGTGTTTCCCCATCTATTTGCCATGAACTGATGGGACTGGATGCCATGATCCTGGTGTTTTGAATGTTGAGTTTTAAGCCAGCTTTTTCACTCATCTCTTTCATTTTCATCAACCGGTTCCTTAGTTCCTTTTCTTTTTCTGCCCTTAAGGTGGTGTCATCTGCATATCTGAAGTAACTGATAATTCTCCCAGCAATATTGATTCAAGCTTGTGCTTCACCCAGCCCAGCATTCCTCATGATGTATTCTGCATGTAAGTTGAATAAGCAGGGTGACAATATATAGCCTTGATGTACTCCTTTCCCAATTTTGAACCAGTTTATTGTTTCATGTCTGGTTCTAACTGTTGCTTCTTGGTCTTCATACAGGTTTCTCAGGAAGCAGTTAAGGTGGTCTGGTATTCCCAACTCTTTAAGAATTTTCCGGTTTGTTATGATCACCACAGTCATAGGCTTTAGCGTAGTCAATGAGGCAGATGTTTTTCTTGAATTCTCTTGTTTTTTCTATGATCCATTGTGTGTTTGCAATTGGATCTCTGGTTCCTCTGCCTTTTGTAAATCCAACTTGAACCCCTGGAACTTCATGGTTCATGTACTGTTGAAGCCTGGCTTGGAGAATTTTGAGTGTTACTTTGTTAGCGTGTGAGATGAGTGCAATTGTGCAATAGTTTGAACATTCTTTGGCATTGCCTTTCTTTGGGATTGGAATAAAACTGACATTTTTCAGTCCTGTGGCCACTGCTGAATTTTCCAAATTTGCTGGCATATTAAGTGGAGCACTTTAAGAGCATCATCTTTTAGGGCTGAAATAGCTCAACTGGGATTCCATCACCTCCACTAGCTTTGTTCATAGTGCTGCTTTCTAAGGCCCACCTGACTTCAAACTCCAAGATGTCTGGCTCTAGGTGAATGATCACACCAGTCAATAGCAGTGCTACACTAACTATCACTATGTCTAGGATAGCTGTTAGTTGTTTCATATCTTAGGATATTTTCTTTTTATCTAGTAGTATTATTTTCTTGTAGAAAGGTATTATGTTCTCCATTTATGAATGTGACATTGTAAGTAGTCCATGTAATTAGTGTTAGGCGAGTGCAGAGAAAAAGAGAGCAAGCTGGGCAGTCAGGCAAGAAAAAGGAAATTCATTAGAGGGAAAAGAGAGGGTGATGCTCATAAGGAGAACCAGCATCCTCCCTTCCTTACAGGGTTCTTTTTATACCCCACCAATGAAAACTTCTCTGAAGGGATGGTCACATAGCCAGAGAAAATAGGTGCCAGTGAGAACAGGATGCCATTAGGGTAATTTGGTCAGTTTCACGGATCACTGTGATTTATTCTTTGTTTGTGAGGTCAACATAACAAGACATCTCATCAGTGAGACCCCATGTGGACCCTATCAATTAGACTTCAAATATTTATGTGTTCTTAAGAAATGACCCATGTATTATAAAGGCTGTAACTCAGAAACCACCAAAAGCAAGAAATGCATAGGGTCAGGCATGTGGGAAGGAAGGTGGCCCTTCCATCCCTCTCTGCCACAGCCCCAGCCCCTTAAGTGTTTGCCAACCCAGAAGCTCTCTCAGCCCCTTTAGTTAGGGCTTGTTATGGAGATTTTCTTATGTAAGTGTGAAAGGTTAAATCAATACCTGTTAATGATCAATTCTACCTCCAGCCCCTGTTCATCAATAGAGGATGGAGAGAAGGGCTGAAAACTTCAACCCTCTATCCAGATAACTGTTTCCCCTGGCAACCATTCCCCCATCCTGAAGCTACCCAGAAGCCCCCTTCAAGCCCCACTCAGTCATCTCATTAGCATAAAAAGACACATTACTTGAGAAATTCCAAGGATTTTAGGAGCTGTATGCAAGGAAACAAGGACATAGATGAAATATATGTTTGTTTTGTCATGAAGGGACTCTCAGTTACAGTGCTGGATAAGGAACTATGGCTGTGTCCTCCAGGAGGACGTAAATGCTGTAAAACAGCATCAAATATTTGGTGCTGTTTCTCCCTTAAATTTAGGAACCAAGGGCCAAGATGAGAGCAGCACCACTTAGTATTTGTTTAGTGACTCACTTGCAAATGTGTTCTTGTCCTTGCAAACTTAACTCTGCTGGTCTCGTCATCTTAGTTCCGAAAGGAAGTGTTTTGGAACACTTAGTCTCCTGTGTTTCCACTAGGAGACACAACAATAATTTATTGAACTGAAAATTAACTGCCACTCAGCCTCTATTGGGCTTCTCATGCCTCCAAATCAATGGGAAAGAAGGGAGTTATCATGCTGGCTTGGATGATTAATTCTGACAACCAAAGGGAAATCAGGCTACTACCCCACAGTGGAACTAAGGAAGAATATAATACAGAAGACCCAAGGTGTCTGTTAGCATTACTGCACCCTTGATTTCGGATGCACACAGCAGTAAGCAGCAGCTGTAAGCAAGATGTTAGTTTCCTGGACTGAGAGTCCTAACCACTGAACCACAAGGGCCAGCAGTTAGGCTAGAGTCCCTAGTCCTTGCCTGCCAAAGTCAAGAACAAATTCAGAAGGTAACAAGTAGGTAAGTTAGTTGAAAAGAAAAGTACATGCAGAAAGGTGCATTAGCAAGCTCAGAGAGAGAATTGCACCTTTGGAAAAATTAAATCCTTCATAAATGGGTAGTTTTCTTGATCTTTATCTTCCCTCAAGCAAATCATCTTGCTTTGTCCCTCACTGGTAAATTGATCTCAGGACCCTCTCCTGAGGTGCACATGCACCCCTCAGCCAAAATGGATCTCGAAGTGAAGCCTTCTGGGAAGAGCAAGACTCATATGGCCTGGACTTATCCCCTGACTTTTGACCCCAAGGAGCCTCTCTGTGCATGCATAGTGTCTCTCTTTTCCCAAAAAGGCAGGAAGTGGAGTTCCCTTAATCCTTTACTAAAACAGGTTTTTGACCTTCTTTATCCTTGCCATGATTATTTTTTTTTAATTTTTTTTTTGCCATGATTATTAACTTGACTATTGCCATGACTATTACCTTGAGGTGTATATTTTTCCAGGCAAGAGTACTGGAGTGGGGTACCATTGCCTTCTCCAATACAAGAGACAAAGACAGGCTATTTACTCGGTTTCTGTTGTTACTTCCATTCTGGAGAGCAAACAGGAGGCTGATTGTAAATTCCTCAACTCGAGCCCACCTGTATCTTGTCTCAGGAAGTGCAAACAGGAGGCTAGTGGTAAGTATCCAATGTGAGATCCACTTCTTCCTTCCCAATGAAATGCAAATAGTAGGCCAGTTATTAATGTCTAACCTAGAGCCCATCTATCTACTGCCTCTCTGTGTGATTAAAATCAGTGGAAAACTACAACACTCAATCCAGGCTGGACCACTAATGGCTCAGACTCTTCAGGGAAGAAAGTTTGGGTCACCTCACCAGGTAAAGAACCATGACTAATTGAGGTGCTTCCTTAAGGCAAAGAGAATATGGAATGGCTATTGGAAAACAATAGTTACGAATACTAGCTGTGACTACATGGCCAGTTACAGAAATAAGGAATGTAATTGTGATGAAGATGTCCTCCTAAATTTGTTTAGAATATGTTCACTCTAATGCCAAAGAAGAGCAGTGCCAAACAATGTTCTAACTACTGTGCAATTGCACTCATTTCACACACTAGCAAGGTAATGCTCAAAATCCTTCAAGCTAGACTTCAACAGTTCATAAACCAAGAACTTCTAGATGTAAAAAGCTGGGTTTAAAGAAGGCAGAGGAACCAGAGATCAAATTGCCAGCATACAATGGATCATAGAAAAAGCAAGAGAAATCCAGGGGAAAAAAAAATCTATTTATGCTTCATTGACTATTCAAAAGCCTTTGACTGTGTGAATCATAATAAACTGTGGAAAATTCTTAAAGAGATGGGACTACCAGAGCACCTTACCTGCCTCCTGAGAAATCTGGATGCAACTCAGGAAGCAATAGTTAGAACCAGTCATGGAACAACAAACTGGTTCAAAATTGGAAAAGGAGTATGTCAAGGCTTTATATTGTCATCCTGCTTATTTAACTTATATGCAGAGAGTATGTCATGAGAAACGCTGGGCTTGATGAATCACAAGCCGGAATCAAGATTACTGAGAGAAATATCAATAACCTCAGATATGAAGATGATAAAACCCTAATGGCAGAAAGCAGAGAGGAACTAAAGAGCCTCTTGATGAAAGTGAAAGAGGACAGTGAAAAAGATGGCTTGAAATGCAACAGTCAAAAAATGAAGATAGTGGAATTTAGTCCCATCACTTTATGGCAAATAATGGGGAAAAAGTGGAAGCAGTAACAGATTTCCTTTTGTCAGGTTCCAAAATAACTGTAGATGGTGACTGCAGCCACAAAATTAAAAGGTGCTTGTTCCTTGGATGAATGCTATCATAAAGTAAACAGGATATTAAAAAGCAGAGACATTATTTTGCCAACAAAGGACAGTGAAATCTATGGTTTTTCCAGTAGTCATGTATGGATGGATGTTAGAGTTGGACTGGACAGAAGGCTGAGTGCTGAAGAACTGATGCTTTCAAACTGTGATGCTGGAGAAGACTCTTGAGAGTCACTTGAACTGCCAGGAGATCAAACCAGTCAATCCTAATGGAAATCAACCCTGAATATTCATTGGAAGGACTGATGCTGAAGCTCTAATACTTTGGCCACCTGATGTGAAGGACCAACTTATTGGAAAAGACCCTGATTCTGGGAAAGATTGAGGGCAGGAGGAAAAGAGGTGACAGAGAATGAGATGGTGGGAGAGTATTATCAACTCAATAGACATGCTGCTGCTGCTGCTGCTAAGTCGCTTCAGTCGTGTCTGAATCTGTGTGACCCCATAGATGGCAGCCCACCAGGCTTCTCTGTCCACAGGATTCTCTAGGCAAGAATACTGGAGTGGGTTGCCATTTCCTTCTCCACAAAGGACATGAGTTTGAGCAAACTCCGGGAGATAGTGAAAAACAGGGAAGCCTGCATGATGCAATTCATACCATCCCAGGGAGTCAGATATGACTTAGCAGCTGAACAATACAACATATATGTATGGAAAATTATTTTTCTTATCCCCTTATTCATGTAAGATAAAATATATAAGAAAGAGATGATGTGAATCTGAAAAATATATCAGTTTTTGCTTTGTGTGAAGAGAAGGCAAAAATTAAAAACATTTACCTGGCCAAATGCAGCTCTGAGTTCAACTGATTATTGTTGAAAGGCAGATCTACAAAGCTTTAAGGGTATTTTGTATAAATTTTTTAAGGTAGAGGAAGATCTTTATTTTGTGATTTAGGATACTTACTCTGTTTATCTCTGTCTTATGCCAGAAAGTGAGACCTTCTCTACACATTTCAGTATTATTTACATGGGGAATACAGAACAGTGCATAGGTAAATAACTTATTTAGAATTGTTATCACAAATATACACAGCTCAAAGTACCCAAACTGCATTCTCCTAGTTCATCCATAGTAAACACATTGAAACAAACTTTTTTAACTCACAGAGGTAGTGCATGGATTAGAATAGTAGAACAGTGTAGTGAAAAATCAAACATTTGTGTGAACTTGACTTTCTTGAAAGAATAAAAATATAGAATTTTCTGTTTTGAGATAGCACATGATGGAGACATTACTATATTATCATCCTATCCCTGGAATACATCAGGAAAAATAATCTTTAAGAAAGGAGTATTCACTGTGATGGACTTTTAGGTAAGATATTTAAGCTGTATGTGTCATAGATTGTACATGTTCTATCTGTCCAACAAAGTTCTGACAAGCATAGCATGAAACAATATCTTTAAAAGTAGATATTTTACTTTAGATGTATTAAGAAGTATCAGTATATATTTATTGATCTAACATAGAATTAAAGCCATACTACCTTGAAATACTGTTTAGTATCATTATGGTTCTCTAGACATTGTCCCTGTTAGGTGTCTTACCAACTCTTCTCCATACTCTCAGCCCCTCCATACATACTGACTTGGCTTCCTTAGGATCTCTTAGATTAAACTTAAGGTTTAAGTCCTTATACTCAAGTTTTATTTATTTTGGAGTTTTGCAGAAATCATTGACAGCAAAGTCTCTGAGTTACTAAGTGCTTCTGTAATTGTATAGACCCAGCTAAATACAGTCATACATCACCTTTTCAAAAATCACAGGTTCTCTCCAACAATAACTCAGCCCCAGTCTCTTTCCCTCATCACCTACATGACTTCAGAGATGATTTTTCAAATTGGCATTTGTCTGATTCTTCTGTTGATAAAAAAATAATAATTTTTCTGGATAAAAAGGAGTTAAACGTATCTAACAGAAAGATTTATATTGTGTCTAGAAAGATTGTAAATCCCTTTGGAAGCTGAAAAACTACTCTGTTTTGAGAAAAAACACAAGACAAAAATTACCTTTTTTTTAAGCACGGTAAAATAATTCTTAACAGGGAAATGGTGTTTTTATACTTATACTGTTATCTGCAAATAACTTCATTTTCTAAATTATTTTGTTGTATGGCAAATTGTACTGTAATAGAATGAAATTATTATTACCTGTGCTTAGAATGAGCTGTGGGGTGTTCATAGAACTCAGTGTAATTAAGAATTCTGTTATACTTATAGCTTTTTGTATGTGAAGTCAGATTGTAAATTTGTAGAAAACAATATTGAAAAGTTTGCTAAACAGTATATTAAAATTTCTTGAGTTCTTATAAGATAGTATAGTATAGTTAGGTTATTTTTTTTTCAGTTATTTTGAAAAAGTATTTCAGTGATTCTAAATTACCTCTAAGAGTAATAGAGGCCAATAAAACTTTGAAGAAATGATGACGCTGCTTAGTCAAGATGCTAGCTCTTCAGGATAGGCAAGCCATTCATCAGCAAACAGAAAGGGCAGAGGTTAATTAAACCTCTGGTTTAGAAAAAAAAAAAAAAAAAAAACAAAATAAAAGTTATTTACAGTGTTAATTTAGTCACCTAGGTTATCTCTTTTGGTACTGGTAGTAAAATCTCAATCAGATGCTCAAACAAGTCAGAATTGTAGTATCAGGGATAAAATTTACTTATTTATTAAAATGGAGCTAAAATAAAATACCCTCCTGCTGTAGCATTCTAATTCAAAAGAATCTTGTGAAGAGGAAAATGACTTCTCCATTCAACTCTTTCCTATTTGTAAGCAAAAAGTTGACCACCAAGGTAAAAATACAATAAAAAATTAATTTCTGCTGCCCACATTTACTGGAATAGCATCAGAAGGAGCTAAACATGAAGATATTTTTTTCCCCTTTAAATTGCAGTAATGAATTTCTGTATGTACTAGCATAAGCAGATTGTGACAGAACCAAAAATTAATCAAAAGCTCTTATGTCAGGCTATTTCTCATCTTTGTATTTAAACCAATGAAAACTCATGGAAGTATAGAATTAAAACCATCTAGATCAGCCACCAACCCTGACAAGTGTGAAGTGCCTGTGAATGAATCCTTTACAATAGCTTCAATCACTGTAGTTCTCTAGTCAGCTTCCATTCTTACAAAGGTTGCAGTCTTATGTTTAGCAAGTTTTATCTAACTGCTTTAAAAAATATATATATTTGTCTACTTTTATTTACCAACTTTTGACCTAAATTCTACTCCAGAAGACAGAATAAAATGTGCTTTCCAACTTGACAAAAATAATTATAGTATGAAATGAAGAGCTATTTCAGAAACATATTAAGTGTCAAAATACCAGTAGAAATATTTTTTCAGTAACCTATAATCTACATTTATGAAATTACATCAACTTCATCTTTCTGACCTAATCCAACTGATTTTTTAAATTTTTGGATCTTATCTTAAGCCCTTGGAGCTCATGGCACAGAGAAATAAATTGAAAATAAATTAACAGTATTCAATTATGTGAACATAGCATACTTTGAATAACAACACCTTTATTTTTGAGTATTTTGAAAATATACTATTGATGTAAATGAACACCTTTTTGCCATCCAGTCATTCGCATCTCTCTCTATATAACCTATGTATAAATTCTACAAAAAGAAAATGACTCTGATAAGGAAAATTTGGGGGATTTTGATGTAGACTACCAAATTAATTTCTAGTATATAAATTGAGAACAGAAACAATTTACATTCTAATGCTATTTTACTACTGCCTATATTGGATGAGGCTGTCCGTTGTTTTCATCCCTAATAACAACTCTTTAATTGAAAATTTTCCTTTTTTTTGAGATAGAAGATATTATACTTTTATTTATGTTTTTCCTTTCATTTATTCTTAAGCTGGAATATATATGTGACTTTATACACACACACATATTACACAATGATACTTAATATACCAACATTAGAATGTAAGCTTGATGACAGCAAGGAATTAGTCTCTCTTGTTCTTCCTCTATCTGTGAAAAACATAGCTGTGCTTCATGTTGCATATAAGCATTAAGAAATGTTTAAATAATGAAGGAGGAAAACAAAGCTTGAGTAATGAACTTATTTACTTTAAAAAGTTAACATGATCATTAAGAAATCAATAATGCAGAAGTGAACTTGTTATGATTAGCAATGTCTTCCCAATTAGAAATACCCCTTAATCAAATGAACTAGCCATCTGTACATGTGATTTGTTAAATTATGATAAAAATATAACGAGTTTGTGTATTCCAAAGGCATAAATCACAATATGAACATTGCTATAAGTAGTATTAATACACATTTGGGGACAGTGCCAGAGAAAAGAAACAAAGGCTGAACTGTTATCAAAATGGTCCCTTGCATGTTTGAACAGGTGAACCAATTTGAATTAATCATAAGTAGTTTGGTAAACCACTCCACTATTCTTGAATAGAATATTCCATGGACAAAGGAGCCTGGCTGACTATAGGCAAAGGATCACAAACAATAGGAAATGACTGAGCAACTTGAGCATGCATGCACATACACCAGTGCAAGCACACACACACACACACACACACACACAGAACCAAAAATATTTGGTGGAAAACAAAAAATTCAGATTCTAGACCACAAAACATGTCTGCAAAATATATATTGGACTGAAGTGTCGGAAATATGCCCCCCCATACACATAGGTGACTTAAAAACTAGGTAGATATGTGCTTTATTGATTACACCAAAGCTTTTGACTGTGTAAATCACAAGCTGCAGAAAATTCTCCAAGAGATGGGAATACCAGACCACCTTACCTGCCTCCTGGGAAATCTGTATGCAGGTCAAGAAGCAACAGTTAGAACCTGACTTGGAACAACAGACTGGTTCCAAATAGGGAAAGGAGTACATCAAGGCTATATATTGTCACCCTGATTACTTAACTTATATGCGGAGTACATCATGCGAAATGGCTGGCTGACTGAAGCACAAGCTGGAATAAAGATTGCTGGGAGAAATATCAATAACCTCAGATATGTGGGGAAGAAGGCAATGGCAACCCACTGCAATGCTCTTGCCTGGAAAATCCCGTGGACAGAAGAGCTAGACATGACTGAGCAACTTCACTTTCACTTTTCATTTTCATGCACTGGAGAAGGAAATGGCAACCCACTCCAGTGTTCTTGCCTGGAGAATCCCAGGAATGGGGGAGCCTGGTGGGCTGCCATCTATGGAGTCGCACAGAGTCGGACACGACTGACGTGACTTAGCAGCAGCAGCAGGAACAGATATGCAGATTACACCCTCTTTATGGCAGAAAGCAAAGAACTAAAGAGTCACATGATAAAAGTGAAAGAGGAATGTGAAAAATCTGGCTTTAAAAATTCAACATTCAAAAAACTTCAAGATCATGGCATCCATCCTAACAGTTCAGTCCAGTTCAGTTAAGTCATTCACTCTTTTCTGACTCTTTGTGACCCCATGGACTGCAGGACACCAGATCTCCCTGTCCATAGCCAACATCCAGAGTTTACTCAAACTCATGTCCATTGAGTAGGTGATGCAAACCAACCATCTCATCCTCGGTCATCCCCTTTTCCTCCTGCCTCATACTTTCCCAGCATCAGGGTCTTTTCAAATGAGTCAGTTCTTCGCATCAGTTCAGTTCAGTTCAGTTCAGTCGCTCAGTCATGTCCGACTCTTTGCGACCCCAAGAACCACAGTGCACCAGGCTTCCTTGTCCATTACCAACTCCCAGAATTCACCTAAACCCATGTCCATTGAGTCAGTGATGCCATCCAACCATCTCATCCTCTGTTATCCCCTCTCCTCCTGGCTCTCAATCTTTCCCAGCATCAGGGTCTTTTCAAATGAGTCAGCTATCCACATCAGGTGGCCTAAGTATTGGAGTTTCAGCTTCAACACCAGTCCTTTGCATCAAGTGGCCAAAATATTGCAGTGTCAGCTTCAGCATCAGTCATTCCAATGAATGATCATGACTGATTTCCTTTAGGATGGACAGGTTGGATCTCCTTGAAGTCTAACGGACTCTCAAGAGTCTTTTCCAACACCATAGTTCAAAAGAATCAGTATTTCCGCACTCAGCTTTCATTATAGTCCAACTCTCACATCCATACATGATTACTGGAAAAATCATAGCTTTGACTAGATGGACCTTTGTTGGCAAAATAATGTCTCTGCTTTTTAATATGCTGTCTAGGTTCATCATAACTTTTCCAAGGAGCAAGCGACTTTTAATTCCATGGCTGCAATCACCATCTGAAGAGATTTTGGAGCCCAAAAAAATGAAGTCTGTCACTGTTTCCATTGTTTCCCCATCTATTTGCCATGAAGTGATGGGCCAGATGCCATGATCTTCATTTTCAGAATGTTGAGTTTTAAGTCAACTTTTTCACTCTTCTCTTTCACTTTCATCAAGAGGCTCTTTAGATTTTCTTTGCTATCAGCCATAAGGATGGTGTCATCTGCATACTTGAGGTTATTGATATTTCTCCTAGAAATCTTCAATCCAGCTTGTGCTTCATCCAACCCAGCATTTCTCATAGTGAACTCTGCATATAAGTTAAATAAGCAGGGTGACAATATACAGCCTTGATGTACTCCTTTCCATATTTGGAAACAGTCATTTGTTCCATGCACAGTTCTAACTGTTGCTTCCTGACCAGTATACAGATTACTCAAGAGGCAGATCAGGTGGTCTGGTATTCCTATCTCTTTCAGAATTTTCCAGGGTTTATTGTGATCTACACAGTCAAAGATTTTGGCATAGTAAATAAAGCAGAAGTTTTTTTTGGAACTTTTATTGAATTAAGATTTTTTTCTGCAACTCATTTGCTTTTTTGATATTCCAGTGGATGTTGGCAATTTGATCTCTGGTTCCTCTGGATTTTCTAAATCAGCTTGAACATCTGGAATTTCATGGTTCACATATTGTTGAAGCCTGGCTTGGAGAATTATGAGCATTACTTTACTTGTGTGTGAGGTGAGTGCAATTGTGCAGTAGTTTAAGTGCTCTTTGATATTGCCTTTCTTTGGGATTGGAACAGAAACTGACCTTTCCCAGTCCTGTGGCCACTGCTGAGTTTTCCAAATTTGCTGACATATTGACTGTAGAACTTTCACAGCATCATCTTTTAGAATTTGAAATAGCTCAACTGGAATTCAATCACCTCCATTAGCTCTGTTCATAGAGATGCTTCCTAAGGCCCACTTGACTTCACATTCCAGGATATCTGGCTCTAGGTGAGTTATCATACTATCTTGATTATCTGCATCATGAAGAACTTTTTTGTATAGTTCTTCTGTGTATTCTTGCCACCTCTTCTTAATATCTTCTGCTTCTGTTAGGTCCATACCATTTCTGTCCTTTATTGACTCCATCTTTGCATGAAATGTTCCCTTGGTATCTGTAATTTTCTTGAAGAAATCTCTAGTCTTTCCCATTCTACTGTTTTCCTCTATTTTTTGCATTGATCTCTGAGGAAGGCTTTCTTATCTCTACCTGCTATTCTTTGGAACTCTGCATTCAAATGGGTATATCTTTCCTGTTTCCCTTTGCCTTTCACTTCTCTTCTTTTCAAAACTGTTTTTAAGGCCTACTCAGACAACCATATGGCCTTTTTTTTTCTTGGTGATGGTTTTGATCCTTGCCTTCTGTACAATGCCATGAACCTCTGTCCATAGTTCTTTTGGCACTCTGTGTATCAGATCTAATCTTTTGAATCTATTTGTCACTCCCACTATATAGTCATAAGGGATTTGATTTAGGTCATACGTGAATGATCTAGTGGTTTTCCCTACTTTCTTCAGTTTAAGTCTAACTTGGTAATAACGAGTTCATGGTCTCAGCCATAGTCAGCTCCTAGTCTTGTTTTTGCTGACTATATAGAGCTTCTCCATCTTTGGCTGCAAAGAATATAATCAATCTGATTTCGGTATTGACCATCTGGTGATGTCTATGTGTAGAGTCTTCTCTTGTGTTGTTGGAAGAGGGTGTTTGCTTTGACCAGTGCATTCTCTTGGCAAAACTCTATTAGCTTTAGGTAGATATATTCCTAAGTATTTTATTCTTTCCATTGCAATGGTGAATGGAATTGTTTCCTTAATTTCTCTTTCTGTCTTCTCATTATTAGTGTATAGGAATGCAAGGGATTTCTGTGTGTTGATTTTATATCCTGCAACTTTACTATAGTCATTGATTAGTTCTAGTAATTTTCTGGTGGAGTCTTTAGGGTTTTCTATATAGAGGATCATGTCATCTGCAAATAGTGAGAGTTTTACTTCTTCTTTTCCAATTTGGATTCCTTTTATTTCTTTTTCTGCTCTGATTGCTGTGGCCAAAACTTCCAAAACTATGTTGAATAGTAATGGTGAAAGTGGGCACCCTTGTCTTGTTCCTGACTTTAAAGGAAATGCTTTCAATTTTTCACCATTGAGGATAATGTTTGCTGTGGGTTTGTCATATATAGCTTTTATTATGTTGAGGTATGTTCCTTCTATGCCTGCTTTCTGGAGAGTTTTTATCATAAATGGATGTTGACTTTTGTCAAAGGCTTTCTCTGCATCTATTGAGATAATCATATGGTTTTTATTTTTCAATTTGTTAATGTGGTGTATTACATTGATTGATTTGTGGATATTGAAGAATCCTTGCATCCCTGGGATAAAGCCCACTTGGTCATGGTGTATGATCTTTTTAATGTGTTGTTGGATTCTGATTGCTAGAATTTTGTTAAGGATTTTTGCATCTATGTTCATCAGTGATATTGGCCTGTAGTTTTCTTTTTTTGTGGGATCTTTGTCAGGTTTTGGTATTAGGGTGATGGTGGCCTCATAGAATGAGTTTGGAAGTTTACCTTCCTCTGCCATTTTCTGGAAGAGTTTGAGCAGGATAGGTGTTAGCTCTTCTCTAAATTTTTGGTGGAATTCAGCTGTGAAGCTGTCTGGACCTGGGCTTTTGTTTGCTGGAAGATTTTTGATTACAGTTTCAATTTCCGTGCTTGTGATGGGTCTGTTAAGATTTTCTATTTCTTTCTGGTCAAGTTTTGGAAAGTTGTACTTTTCTAAGAATTTGTCCATTTCTTCCACGTTGTCCATTTTATTGGCATATAATTGTTGATAGTAGTCTCTTATGATCCTTTGTATTTCTGTGTTGTCTGTTGTGATCTCTCCATTTTCATTTCTAATTTTATTGATTTGATTTTTCTCCCTTTGTTTCTTGATGAGTCTGGCTAATGGTTTGTCAGTTTTATTTATCCTTTCAAAGAACCAGCTTTTGGCTTTGTTGATTTTTGCTATGGTCTCTTTTGTTTCTTTTGCATTTATTTCTGCTCTAATTTTTAAGATTTCTTTCCTTCTACTAACCCTGGGGTTCTTCATTTCTTCCTTTTCTAGTTGCTTTAGGTGTAGAGTTAGGTTATTTATTTGACTTTTTTCTTGTATGAGGTACCATTTCACACCAGTCAGAATGGCTGTGATCCAAAAGTCTACAAGTAATAAATGCTGGAGAGGGTGTGGAGAAAAGGGAACCCTCTTACACTGTTGGTGGGAATGCAAACTAGTACAGCCACTATGGAGAACAGTGTGGAGATTCCTTAAAAAACTGGAAACAGAACTGCCTTATGATCCAGCAATCCCACTGCTGGGCATACACACTGAGGAAACCAGAAGGGAAAGAGACACGTGTACCCCAATGTTCATCACAGCACTGTTTATAATAGCCAGGACATGGAAGCAACCTAGATGTCCATCAGCAGATGAATGGCTAAGAAAGCAGTGGTACATATACACAATGGAGTATTACTCAGCCATTAAAAAGAATACATTTGAATCAGTTCTAATGAGGTGGATGAAACTGGAGCCTATTATACAGAGTGAAGTAAGCTAGAAAGAAAAACACCAGTACAGTATACTAATGCATATATATGGAATTTAGAAAGATGGTAACAATAACCCTGTGTACGAGACAGCAAAAGAGACACTGATGTATAGAACAGTCTTATGGACTCTGTGGGAGAGGGAGAGGGTGGGAAGATTTGGGAGAATGGCATTGAAACATGTATAATTTCATGTATGAAACGAGTTGCCAGTCTAGGTTCGATGCATGATACTGGATGCTTGGGGCTAGTGCACTGGGACGACCCAGAGGGATGGTATGGGGAGGGAGGAGGGATGAGGGTTCAGGATGAGGAACACATGTATACCTGGGGCAGATTCATTTTGCTATTTGGCAAAACTAATACAATTATGTAAAGTTTAAAAATAAAATAAAATTAAAAAAAAAAAACTCTGTTAGCCTTTACCCTGCTTTATTCTGTATTCCAAGGCCAAATTTGCCTGTTACTCCAGGTATCTCTTGAATTCCCACTTTTGCATTCCAGTCCCCTATAATGAAAAAGGCATGTTTTGGGGTGTTAGTTCTAGAAGGTCTTGTAGGTCTTCACAGAACAGTTCAACTTCAGCTTCTTCAGCATTATTGGTCGGGGTGTAGACTTGGATTACTGTGATAGTGAATGGCTTGCCTTGGAAACAAACAGAGATCATTCTGTCATTTTTGAGATTGCATCCAGTTACTGCATTTCAGACGGTTTTATTGACTATGATGGCTATTCCTTTTCTTCTAAGTGTTTCTTATTCACAATAGTAGATATAATGGTCATCTGAGTTAAATTCACCCATTCCAGTCCATTGTATTTCTCTGATTCCTACAATGTCGATGTTCACTCTTACAATCTCCTGTTTGACCACTTCCAATTTACCTTGATTCATGGACCTAACATTCCAGGTTCTTATACAATATTGCTCTTTACAGTATCGGGCTTTACTTTCATCATCAGTCACATCTACAGGTGGGTATGGTTTTTGCTTGGCTCCCTCTCTTCATTCTTTCTGGTTTATTTCTCCACTGATCTCTACTGATTTCTCCAGTACCATGTTGGGTACCTACTGACCTGGGGATTTCATCTTTCAGTGTCCTATCTTTTTGTCTTTTCATACTGTTCATGGGGTTCTCAAGGCAAGAATACTGAAGTGGTTTGCCATTCCCTTCTCCAGTGCACCATGTTTTGTCAGAACTCTCCACCATGACATGTCCATCTTGGGTGGCCCTACACAGCATTGCTCACAGTTTCATTGAGTTAGACAACCAACAAAATAAAACTACAAAACATAATTTTGGAAGTTTTAGCCATAGCAATCAGAGAAGAAAAGGGAATAAAAGGAATCCAGATTTTAAAAGAAGTAGTAAAACTCTCTGTGTGCAGATGACATGATCCTCTACATAGAAAATGCTAAGGACACCACCCAAAAATTAGTAGAGCTAATCAATAAATATAGTAAAGTTGAAGGATATAAAATTAACACAGAGAAACCCCTTGCATTCCTATACACTAACAGTGAGAAACCAGAAAGACAAATTAAGGAAACAATTCTATTTAACATTGCAACAAAATAATAAAATACTTAGGAATAAATCTACCTAAGGAAACAAAAGACCTATATATAGAAAACTATAAAACACTGGTGAAAGAAATCAAAGATGACACAAATAGATTGAGAAATATACCATGTTCATGGATCTGAAGAATCAATATAGTGAAAATGAGTCTACTACCCAAAGCAATAGATTCAATGCAACCCCTATCAAGCTACCAATGGTATTTTTCAGAGAACTAGAACAAATAATTTCACAATTTGTATGGAAATACAAACAACCTGGAATAGCCAAAGCAATATTGAGAAAGAAGAATGGAACTAGAGGAATCAACCTGCCTGATTTCAGAATAAACTGCAAAGCTAAAGTCATCAAGACAGTATGGTACTGGCACAAAGACAGAAGTATAGATCAATGGAACAAAATATAAAGCCCAGAGATAAATCCATGCACCTATGGACACCTTATCTTTGACAAACGAGGCAAGAATATACAATGGAGACAAGACAATCTCTTTAACAGGTGGTGCTGGGAAAACTGGTCAATCACTTGTAAAAGAATGAAACTAGAACACTTTCTAACACCATACAAATAACCCTAACCCTAACCTTAACCCTAACCCTAAACCCTAACCCTAACCCTAACCCTAACCCTAACTCAAAATGGATTAAAGATCTAAATGTAAGAACAGAAACTACGAAACTTCTAGAGGAAAACATAGGCAAAACACTCTCTGACATAAACCACAGCAGGATCATCTATGACCCACCTCCCAAAGTAATGAAATAAAAGCAAAAATAAACAAATGGGACCTAATTAAACTTAAAAGCTTTTGTACAACAAAGGAAACTATAAGCAAGGTGAAAAGACAGCCTTCAGAATGGGAGAAAATAACAGCAAATGAAGCAAATGACAAAGAATTAATCTCAAAAATATACAAGCATCTCATGCAGCTCAATTCCTGAAAAATAAATGACCCAATCAAAAATGGGCCAAAGAACTAAACAGACTTTTCTCCAAAGAAGACATACAGATGGCTAACAAACACATGAAAAGATGCTCAACATCATTCATTATCAGAGAAATGCAAATCAAAACCACAATGAGGTACCATCTCATGCTGGTCAGAATGGCTGCTATCAAAAAGTCTACAAACAGTAAATGCTGGGGAGGGTGCAGAGAAAAGGGAACCTTCTTACACTGTTGGTGGGAATACAAACTAGTACAGCCACTATGGAGAAGAGTGTGGAGATTCCTTAAAAAACTGGAAATAGAAATACACACTGAAGAAACCAGAATTTAAAGAGACACGTGTACCCCAATGTTCGTCGCAGCACTGTTTATAATAGCTAGGACATGGAAGCAACCTAGATGTCCATCAGCAGACGAATGGATAAGAAAGCAGTGGTACATATACACAATGGAATATTGCTTGGCTATTAAAAAGAATGCATTTGTAACAGTTCTAATGAGGTGGATGAAACAGGAGCCTATTATACAGGGTGAAGTCAGAAAGAAAACATCAATACAGTATAAATGCATATATATGGAATTTAGAAAGATGGTAACTATGACTGTATACATGAGACAGCAAAAGACACACAGATGTAAAGAATAGACTTCTGTGGGAGAAGGTGAAGATGGGATGATTTGAGAGATAGCATTTAAACATGTATGTTGCTGTATGTGAAATAGATCTCCAGTCCAAGTTCAATGCATGAGACAGGGCACTCAGGGCCAGTGCACTGGAATGAAACTGAGGGATGGGATGGGGAGGGAGGTGGGAGGGGTTTCAGGATAGGGGGCACATGTACTCCCATGGCTGATTTATGTCAATGTATGGCAAAAACCACTACAATATTGTAAAGTAATTAGCCTCAATTAAAATAAATAAATTAAATTACAAAAAAATAAACTACAAAACCTCATTCTGCTCTTTAGTAGCAAATATATCTTACAACTGAGATTAATAAAAGTGTTCAGTGACTGATAAATCTGTTGAATACTGAAGTCTTACAGCCATTCAGTCAACTCAAATATTAGTGCTAGTAAACGAAAGGGCACGGATATTCCAAAGACAATGAAAATATTCAATATGTATTTTTATTATTAACATTATTATTAATGCAATACATATTTAAATTATTCACATTGAATTATGGGTGTACCTGACATTTGAGGAATTAAAGAATTTTTAACTAAAGAAGGATGCCACATGAAGTCAAATACAAGAAGCCATGGGAAAGTACTCCAAGAGGTAATGTCTCCATGTTAAGTATGAGGAGTACTTTCCATTCTGTTCTCTCTTCACATCCGTTTGTTCACCTGACCCATGCGAGCTTCATAAACTTGAGTGAGATAAGGGAATTAAGTGTTTCTATTTTGAAGTGCACTTTGGGAGAGCCAGGGCACCATGCCAATTGAAGAACTCTCTCCAAAGTGTCTGTTGACTCCTGATCTGGCCAGATGCTCTTGCTAAAGCTTCTGGCAACTCCTGCTCTTCACATTATTTTTTTTCTCTTACACATCACTTCATCACAAATTGATGAGGAAACAATGTAAACAGTAACAGACTTTATTTGGGGGGTCTCCAAATCATTGCAGATGGCGACTGCAGCTATGACATTAGAAGATGTTTGCTCCTTGGGAGAAAAGATATGACCAATTTAGACAGCATATTAAAAAACAGAGACATTACTTTGCCTACAAAGGTACATACAGACAAAGCTATGGTTTTTTCAGTAGTCATATGTGGATATGAGAGTTGGACTATAAAGAAAGCTGAGTGCTAAAGAATTGATGCCTTTGAAGTGTGGTTTTGGAGAAGGCTCTTGAGAGTCCATTGGACTGCAAGGAAATCCAACCAGTCCATCCTAAAGGAGATCAGTCCTGAATATTCATTGGAAGGACTGATGCTGATTCAATACTTTGGCTGCCTGATGCAAAGAACTGACTCATTTGAAAAGACCCTGATGGTGGGAAAGATTGAAGGCAGGAGGAGAAGGGGATGACAGAGGATGAGATGGTTGGATGGCATCATTTACTCAATAGACATGAGTTTGAGCAAGCTCTGGGAGTTGGTGATGGACAGGGAAGCCTGGAATGCTGCAGTCCATAGGGTTGCAAAGAGTTGGACATGACTGAGTGAACTGAACTGATGTCACTAAAGAAGATTTCACAAATAAAAACAAAATCAATTTGGGAAAAAAAAGTATACCATCTATAATTTACCTCACATAAAATAAACCCAGTTTCCCTAAGTAATAAAAGACATGTGGTGCCTCCAGGAAGGGTGAGGCACTATTTCCAGTCATACAGAGTAACATAAGTAACTGGTGGTGGTTTGGTCACTAAGTCATATCCACTTCTTTGCAACCCTACCAATCTCCCCTGTCCATGGGATCTTCTAGGCAAGAATACTGGTGTGCATTGCTGTATCCTTTGCCAGAGGATCTTTCCAACCAAGAGACTGAACCCACATCTCCTGCATTGCAGGAAGATTCTTTAACAACTGAGTTACCAGATGTAACTAGAGTCCAGTATATAACAGAGCAGCAAATCGTGTGGGGTTCCCACAGTTTGGTGAATACCTCTTCATTCATAGACCAAGACAGATGAGCTAGGCAAAGATAGATCCAGGACTGGATCTGTATCTCTGAACATGACTAATGACAGTATTAACAGGAAACAAACATTTGAAATTTCAGAAAATGTTCATGACCTTAGGAATAGATCCCAGCTTGGTACAAATGGGCAGCACTTGCTGAATACCTACCAGGTCTGTAGGGGTAAGGAGATTGGAAAATTAATCATGTTGCCTGGGAAACTTCTCAAAATACATATATTTACACAGCACCCATATCTCTAGGGTACAGTGATTTCCAACATTTTGTGTGTAAGAATCAGAGGAGAACCTATAAAAATGCAGAGTTCTAGAAATTTTCTTTTAGTAAGTCTGTGGTGGGCTTCTGAGTTTTATCACATGAAATAAAGTATGTTCCAGGCACAGCTGTAAGAATTCTGAGTCCTCATGAAGCATATATTCTAGCAGGAGTTAAAGTAGAACTCTGAAGAATAAACAAATTATATATTTTTAAAAGTTAATAAAGACTATGAAAAATAACTATAACATGGAAAAATGAAGCTTGAAAAATCAAATCAGGAAAAGCTACAGTAAGAAATGTGGTTATGGTAGATGCTGAAAAGTGATATTTGAGCAATTTGAATAACTGTCAAGTACGGCAAATGTAAGTGGTCATGGAAGACCCTCTTTGTGGAGTTGGGAGGGGAGAATCTATTTTTAACCAGGAAATTCTCATAAGCGTCTCCACCCTCCTCTCAACATTTGCCTGCTGACCTCAGAACTCCAAGGATGTTATTTAATGAGACAGTGGACCAATGAATAAGTTTATTACAAAAGATAGTGTGAAAATTCCTTACAAAAATGTTTCACATCGAGATTAGAAAGAAATTTTCAAAAAATCCATAGTGAAATATAATGTATAAATTTAAAATACATTTAAGAGATTGAGAAAAATAATTGGAGAAAAGACAAATCAATGTATAATCGGGTAGAAGAAAATAATATTTTATTAACAAATCAAAAAACATCTAGAGAGCAGAATTAAAGGGTAGTGTAGAAACCAAAGTTGAGATGCTTTCAAAGACATTGAAGAAATGAAAAGTGAAATGAAAGTATGAAATATATGATATATAGTATATATAATATGCTAAAACTAATATATACACTATAACTAGTGTGTGTGTGTGTGTGTGTGTGCATTCATGTGTTAGCTGCTCAGTCATGTCCAACTCTTTGTGACCCCATGGACTGTAGTCTGCCAGGCTCCTCTGTCTATGACATTCTCCAGGCAAGAATTCTGGAGTAGGTAACTGTTCCCTTCTCCAGGGGATCTTCCTGACCCAGGGATTTAATCCGAGGCCCCTGCATTGCAAACTGTTTTACCACTGAGCCACCAGGGAATGTAATAGTATACAACTTTTAAAATTTTACAATAATTTATTACATTTAAAATTACAAATATGTTTTAAAAAAACACATACAACCTACAAAATAATGGACATGTGTAAGATTGCAAATCTCAAAAATTAATTACTTCATAGTTTTATAGATGGATTAAATTAAGCTTATTAGAGCAACTAGAATAAAATAATAATAAAACAAATACAAGAATAAGATACTTGGAAAATCCAAAACAACCAAGTGAAATACACTGAAGCTAATATAAAATATGTTTTTTTGTAGTTTAGTCACTGTGCCATGTCCCACTCTTTTGTGACCCCATGGACTATAACCTGACAGGCTCCTCTGTCCATGAGATTTCCCAGGCAAGAAGGCCGAAGTGGGTTGCCATTTCCTTCTTCAGGGGATCTTCCTAACCTAGAGATCAAACCCACATCTCTCCTTCATTGGCAGGCAGATTCTTCACCATTGAGCCACCAGTATAAAGTATGCATTTGTTAATTTTTTAAAGTAGTTTAATTAAATTCTAGCAATAACCAGTTAAAAATCATAATGACAGGCAGTCTTATTAAATCACAAGTAAACAGTAGATAAGAATAAATTGATTAAGAATATCTGTGATCTAGTTAGATATATACATACATATGTGTATATATATATATGCATAAATATATAAACAAATTTGGTACAGTTCTATTTTTCTATTAAATTTATGCTTATTCTTAAAATATATATGTGTTTTTTTCTAGATGTATATAGGCATTGCTTTGTTATATTGTATGTATATCTTTGAATTAATAAACTGAATGTCTATTTTTACAAGCAGGAAATTTCAAATAAGTCATATGTTCCCAGAAAAAGAAGGGAACCAACCATAAACATGAAATATTAATGAATACCAGAAATAAAAAACAAATAGTACTCAGACCAATGTTTCAGAATGATAGGTATGAAATGAGTTGCCAGTCCAGGTTCGATGCACGATACTGGATGCTTGGGGCTGGTGCACTGGGACGACCCAGAGGGATGGAATGGGGAGGGAGGAGGGAGGAGGGTTCAGGATGGGGAACACATGTATACCTGTGGCGGATTCATTTTGATATTTGGCAAAACTAATACAGTTATGTAAAGTTTAAAAATAAAATAAAATTAAAAAAAAAAAAAAAAGAATGATAGGTTACACTACCAAGAGTTCTCCAGAAAAAACTAATTGAACATAAACTCCAACTCAAGTATTGTGAGACATATAGATTTCTGAAAGGGCATATCCTATTACTTCTTTTATTATTCTGTATTGAAGACTAGTAGGGTTCTGGCAGAAAATAAATGGCAAATACAGACTGGTAATAGATGTCCTTTTCATTATAGGAGACTGGAATGCGAAAGTAGGAAGTCAAGAAACACCTGGGATAACAGGCAAATTTGGCCTTGGAATATGGAATGAAGTAGGGCAAAGGCTAAGAGAGTTTTGCCAAGAGAATGCACTAGTCATAGCAAACACCCTCTTCCAGCAACACAGGAGAAGACTCTACACATGGACATCACCAGATGGTCAACACTGAAATCAGATTGATTATATTCTTTCCAGCCAAAGATGGAGAGGCTCTATACAGTCAGCAAAAAGAAGACCAGGGGCTGACTGTGGCTCAGATTATGAACTCCTTATTGCCAAATTCAGACTTAAATTGAAGAAAGTAGGGAAAACCACTAGATCATTCAGGTATGACCTAAATCAAATCACTTATGACTATACAGTGGAAGTGAGAAATAGATTTAAGGGACTAGATATGATAGAGTGCCTGATGAACTATGGACTGAGGTTCATGACATTGTACAGGAGACAGGAATCAAGACCATACCCATGGAAAAATAATGGAAAAAAAAGCAAAATGGCTGTCTGAGGAGGCCTTACAAATAGCTGTGAAAAGAAGAGAAGTGAAAGGCAAAGGAGAAAAGGAAAAATATAAGCATCTGAACGCAGAGGTCCAAAGAATAGCAAGGAGAGATAAGAAAGCCTTCCTCAGCGATCAATGCAAAGAAATAGAGGAAAACAACAGAATGGAAAAGACTAGAGATCTCTTCAAGAAAATTAGACATACCAAGGGAAAATTTCATGTGGAGATGGGCCCGATAAAGGACAGAAATGGTATGGACCTAACAGAAGCCGAAGATATTAAGAAGAGTTGGCAAGAATACACAGAAGAACTGTACAAAAAAAGATCTTCATGACCAAGATAATCACAATGGTGTGATCACTCACTTAGAGCCAGACATCCTTAAATGTGAAGTCAAGTGGGCCTGAGAAAGCATCACTATGAACAAAGCTGGTGGAGGTGACAGAATTCCAGTTGAGCTATTTCAAATCCTGAAAGATGATGCTGTGAAAGTGCTGAACTCAGTATGCCAGCAAATTTGGAAAACTCAACAGTGGCCACAGGACTGGAAAAGGTCAGTTTTCATTCCAATCCCAAAGGAAAGCAATGCCAAAAAATGCGCAAACTACCTCACAATTGAACTCATCTCACACTCTAGTAAAGTCATGCTCAAAATCCTCCAAGCCAGACCTCAGCAGTATGTGAACCGTGAATTTCCAGATGTTCCAGCTGGTTTTAGAAAAGGCAGAGGAATCAGAGATCAAATTGTCAACATCCACTGGATCATGGAAAAAGCAAGAGAGTTCCAGAAAAACATCTATTTCTGCTTTATTGACTATGCCAAAGCCTTTGTGTGGATCACAATAAACTGTGGACAATTCTGAAAGAGATGGGAATACCAGACCACCTGACCTGCCTCTTATAGAGAAACCTATATGTGGGACAGGAAGCAACAGTTAGAACTGGACATGGAACAACAGACTGGTTCCAAATAGGAAAAGGAGTATGTCAAGGTTGTATATTGTCACCCTGCTTATTTAACTTATAGAGTACATCATGAGAAACACTGGACTGGAAGAAGCACAAGCTGGAATCAAGATTGCTGGGAGAAATATCAATAACCTCAGATATGCAGATGACACCACCCTTATAGCAGAAAGTGAAGATGAACTACAAAGCCTCTTGATGAAAGTGACAGAGAAGAGTGACAAAGTTGGCTTAAAGCTCAACATTCAGAAAACAAAGATCATGGCATCCGGTCCCACCACTTCATGGGAAATAGATGGGGAAACAGTGGAAACAGTGTCAGACTTTATTTTTCTGGGCTCCATAATCACTGCAGATGGTGACTGCAGCCATGAAATTAAAAGACGCTTACTCCTTGGAAGAAAAGTTATGACCAACCTAGATAGCATATTCAAAAGCAGAGACATTACTTTGCCAACAAAAGTCTGTCTAGTCAAGGCTATGGTTTTTCCAGTAGTCATGTATGGATGTGAGAGTTGGACTGTGAAAAAAGCTGACTGCTGAAGAATTGATGTTTTGAACTGTGGTGTTGGAGAAGACTCTTGAGAGTCCCTTGGGCTGCAAGGAGATCCAACCAGTCCGTCCTAAAGAAGATCGGTCCTGTGTTTTCATTGGAAGGACTGATGCTGAGACTGAAACTCCAATACTTTGGCCACCTCATGGGAATAGTTGACTCATTGGAAAAGTCTCTGATGCTGGGAAGGATTGTGGGCAGGAGGAGAAGGGGACAACAGAGGATGAGATGGCTGGATGGCATCACCGACTCGATGGACATGAGTTTAAGTAAACTCTGGGAGCTGGTGATGGACAGGAAGGCCTGGCGTACTGCATTTCATGGAGTCTCAAAGAGTCGGACACGACTGAGTGACTGAACTGAACTTAACTGAACAAAGGTATAAGCAATATAAGAAATTAACAAAGGAGGGTGATAATCCAATATTAATAGGAAAGCTCTGTGAGATAGAATTGTAATCAAATAATTATGTTTGTATTCAAAGTGTCAGTCATCTATAAAGGCCGCATGAAACATTTCATGACAAAATTCTTAAAAATACATTACATAAAATATATGAAAAAACCTTACATATAGTATATAAAACTAGATTTGTTAAAAATATTCAAGGATGGAGAATCTATGCCACAAACAATATAGCTAATTTCACCACAAATCTGAGAAATTTATATTCAAACAAAAAATGAATTGCTATTAATTTAGCAAGAATATTTATAGAAGTTCTAAAATATTGGTCATGATATTGTTTGAAAAAGTCTTACTACAATTACGTAAAATATTATATATTTTATATAAAGTTTTTAAAACATTTATTTTTAAATTTATTATTGTAATATGCCCTCATGTTACTTTTCAGTATATTATATACTCATATTTTTCTCTTTAATAATTATTTGTCTCACTGTTCATAAATATTTTAGTCATTCCCATGACCTCACAATATTATTTATATTCTTGGGTTTCTGAGTGTTATATTCTGCTTCCTAAGTTTAATTATTATAGAGATCCTTATTCATTAAAAAATAATGGCTCCATTTATAGAAAATTTGAAAGAACCAATGCCTACAGTATTATGCATTTAAAATATGTTTTCTCTATGGTGTTTGTATATTTAAAAATTATTTTTCAGTGTGTGTATTTTATTCCAAACTCTTTTTAAAAGTATTTAGAAATTCTAATAATTATACTACTTTAATAATTATACCTAAAGGTGTTTGTAAAATAAAGTGTCTGTAAAAGAAAATCTATTTAATAAGTGCTCAGATATATCATTCCACATTTTTTTAAAAAACCCTCTGTGTGCGCTTGCATGGGAGCAAGATTTAAACTGTAGCTTATGAACTCCTATACTTCTGTATTGTTTTATTTTAGGATGTGCTATAATTTTAATAACTCAGGCAAGGTCAATTTGGTGAAATTCTAAAATGTAAATGCAAGATTTTTCTCATGTATTGATAACAATGCTCCTTCACCTCTGTTAGGGAACTCAGGCATTTATTGGCCAAATTTTCCAGATAAAAACACAGCTTTTCATCTTATGGATCTCAGTAGTATGGTCTCTCCCTTTTCATGTTAATGTAACAGAATTACCCCAGATGCCAGGTCCATGGGCCAATTACATCAGTTTACTCTTGTTTATGAGTTTCTTATATTTGGAAACTGTTCATTTATTCAACTCATAAGACTTTGATGAATTAATCTGTGATTATCCCTTATAACTTGAAAATCTTCTCATTTCTAAACTTACAGTGGTATTACTTATTAAATTTTGTGATACATTGTAGCTTCAGAAATCCTAAGATACATAACACACACACACACAAAAACCCCAGATGATGTTAAAAACAATAAAAATTATAAACCTAGTTCTGCAGAATTATGGTCCTAAATCAAGTGATAATAAGTAAATTAATTTTCATTAATCCCAAAATATAATTCCTATTTCTTTCTTTAGATATTAATAAAAACATATATTACCCTCTGAAAACTAGAAACTTCTGTAAATTGGTAAAATGAGGTGGTTGGTTGTGACCAGTTCTAACTGGACAGGGCTCTGTTGCTTAACATTTGCCATTATGATTGGCATTAATAGGTCCCTTGGCTGGCAGCACTGTCAGACAAAGGAAAAATTACATGAGACAGATGCATGAACTTCCATTCCTCCACAGAACGGAGCATTTGTATCCAGGAATTGGAAATGTAAGTAGAGCACAGGAAGGCATCACCTAAGTATTTAATACTGTGCTGGTCCTATAACTAGAGAATCAATTTTCTGTTAGTCTTCTCACTTGAGACCTCCAAGTTTGTTTTTGAAAACTGCACAATATTAAGGCTGCTTTCCAATATATGAGAACGATATCTCTCTCTAATGTAATGATAAATGTCTCAAGTTAGGCTGTGATAAATATTGATGGGTATGCTATTTCATTAAATAAAAATTCAGGATTGTTGCAGTATGTATCATTTTAAAAATACAAGCCCTTAGCCTAAGTAAAAATCACAGTTAGAGGTGATAACTGTGCCCTGCATGTAAGCAATATAAGCACTCTTTATCCTCTTGTAATATTTTTCTAGAAAACAGAAGACTGTAAGTGTATACTTACAGTCATGAGTACAGGTGGTTTGCAATTTTGGTCAGTGCCTTCCTCTATTTCTCTCTGGGAAATTATCTCTCTGGCCCTATCTTTTCCCCTTGATTTAAGATGAATCATGAAAACTTATGGAAAGTTAAAACAGGGGGAGAAAGACTAATAATTATCTAAATGATACTGTTGTCCATGTTGTAACTACTGACCATGGCATTTCACCTGGAGGACACAAAGCAGGTGAGAAAATTAAACTATGGAGGAGTTGATGGACTGCAGTTCCAAGGAGATCAAAGAATAAAAGAGGAATCTGGAATGATGGGAGGTACTGATCAGAAAATTCAATTCAAAAATGAAATTATAGTGGGAAAACATAATAATGAACAGAGGGTTTCAAGGAACTGATAGGAGCTAAGACGACCAGAAATGTCAAGAATACCAGAATGGTCAAGTCAGTAATGAATGCATAAAGATTTACTTGAGATATTGCCAAGTCAAGAGGAAGAAGACTTATAAATCATTATTGAAGGTAGAGGTGAGAAAACAATAAAGCTGTAAGGTGATAACCCCATTTAATACATTTAAATAACCAATATATTTAGGTATAGATACGTTGTATTCTAGATGTTAAAAAAAATCATTTTTTAAAAACTTTCCATAAAGTACAGAGCTTCTTATTTATCCTTCAAGGTAAACTAAATTTCTGCCTCAGAGCTCTTGCCACTATTTTTCTTGCACAATCTCTCATCTTCTCTGTAATTTTACATCATTCAATTTCACTCTAAAACTCCTACATTCTACAAGATTTTCCCCCATAAACTCTACTATATTCAGGTTTTTACTCTCTCCTCAGGATTTTTCCTGGAGAAGGAAATGGCAACCCACTCCACTATTCTTGCTTGGAAAATCCCATGGACAGAGGAGCCTGACAGGCTACAGTTCATGGGGTTGCAAAGAGTCGGACACAACTGAGCGACTTCACTTCACTTCACTTCAGGATTTTTCCATTTACATGTGTTTTTTTAATTGCTTAAACTGCATCTGTTCATTTTTTTCATTAATTCTCTTCATATTCAGTCTCTCAAACCATAAGCCAGAGCTTTGTCCTTTTTTTCCTCCAGGATTATTTGATTTTTTGTGTAAAGTCAATATTCAAGAGAAACATGAATATTCAGGTCTATGCAACTTCCAGAAAAATTGAACCTTTATGAAGAAGTCACAAAGAGAATCATATGAGCTACAAAATGCTACTCATTAGATTAAAATTTCTCAATCAGGGATCATTATATTATTTTATGAAGTCACAAGCTAGAAATACAGGATTTGTTTAATTTTCTGTCTTCTGCTCCTCTCCACTTAAGAAGGCAACTGCTTTTATTTTGATTTTTGTCTCCATAGTAACTAAGACAGTGCATGACTAATAGAAGTTATTTAATACTGACTAAACTAATAAGTACATTTTATTCTAAGATTTTCAAGAATTTCTGGACAATGCAGAATTAAAATGTATATATTTTAGTGTTCACATTTTTCTATTTTCTTATTTACTGATATAAGACAGTAAATAAATAATGGCTACAGTACTAAAATTAGCAGCATGTATCTACTATTTCATTAAATAATTTGTAGTAGATGATTTTATTTCTAACTTCCCTTTTTTGCAAAAGAAAACAAAAATTCAGTTCAGTTCAGTTCAGTCACTCAGTCATGTCCGACTTTACAACCCCATGGACTGCAGCATGCTAGTGTTCCTGTCCTTCACCAACTCCCATAGCTTGCTCAAACTCATGTCCATTGACTCAGTGATGCCATCCAACCATCTCATCCTCTGTCATCCCATTCTCCTGCTGCCTTCAATCTTTCCCAGCATCAGGGTCTTTTCCAATGAGTCAGTGCTTTGCATCAGGTGGCCAAAGTATTGGAGCTTCAGCTTCATCCGTCCTTGCAATGAATATTCAGGACTGATTTCTTTTAGGATTGACTGGTTTGATCTCCTTGCTGTCCAAGGGACTCTCAAGAGTCTTCTCCAACATCACAGTTGAAAAGCATCAATTCTTCTGCACTCAGCTTTCAATATAGTCCAATTCTCACATCCATGCATGACGACTGGAAAAACCATAGCTTTGACTAGACAAACCTTTGTTGGCAGAGTAATGTCTCTGCTTTTTAATATTTTGTCTAGGTTGGTCATGGCTTTTCTTCCAAGGAGCAAGTGTCTTAATTTCATGGCTATAGTCACCATCTGCAGTGATTTTGGAGCCCCCAAAATAAAGTCTGTCACTGTTTCCATTGTTTCTCCATTTACCATGAAGTGATGGGACCAGATGCCATGATCTTTGTTTTCTGCATGTTGTTTTAAGCCTACTTTTTCACTCTCCTCTTTCACTTACATCAAAAGGCTCTTTACCTCCTCTTTACTTTCTGCCATAAGGGTGGTGTCATCTGCATATCTGAGGTTACTGATATTTCTCCTGGCAATCTTGATTCCAGCCTGTGCTTCATCCAGCCCAGAATTTTGCATGACATACTCTGTGTGTAAGTTAAATAAGCAGGGTGATTGATGTACACCTTTCCCAATTTGGAAACAAACAAAATATGCATGCCACTTATTAAGAGCAATAATAAAATATGCAAACAAAAATTGCATCAGTTCAGTTCAGTCACTCCGTCGTGTTCGACTCTTTATGACCCCATGAATCGCAGCACGCCAGGCCTCCCTGTCCATCACCAACTCCAGGAGTTCACTCAGACTCACGTCCATTGAGTCAGTGATACCATCCAGCCATCTCATCCTCTGTTGTCCCCTTCTCCTCCTGCCCCAATCCCTCCCAGCATCAGAGTCTTTTCCAATGAGTCAACTCTTCACATGAGTTCGCCAGGCCAAAGTACTGGCGTTTCAACTTCAGCATCATTCTCTCCAAAGAAATCCCAAGGCTGATCTTCAGAATGGACTGGTTGGATCTCCTTGCAGTCCAAGGGACTCTCAAGAGTCTTCTCAAACACCACAGTTCAAAAGCATCAATTCTTCGGTGCTCAGCTTTCTTCACAGTCCAACTCTCACATCCATACATGACCACTGGACATACCATTTATTAAAAGAAGCTATATTGCACCATGTTTCAGAGCATAGATTAGGGGCCAAGTGGCTTGAGTTGGAAGAATTACCAAATCAAAGTTGGATGCTTCTCACCAGTGCACAGTAAAACCAATCTACTGATGCAGAGTTGTGGTGAAGGAAAGTATAGTATTTATGCATAGCATCTAACATGGGGGAAATGAGGAGAATGCTCAATGACCATGGCTTTCAAATAAGGTGTTTTTTTTGATGATTTTTGTTGATTGTGTTTTAATTGAAATATATTTGATTTCCAATATTGTGTGTGAAAAGGGCTTTTACAGGCTAGGTGAAGGAGAGGGTTGTAGCATGTGTGATCAGGTCATGGGCATTCTTCTGATTGGTTGGTGGTGAGCTAACCAGGTAACTCTTGGTAGTCAACATCATCAACCTTCTGAATCCAACTGGTCTGGAGTCTATGTACTTATGGTCATATGCAGTTAACTTCTTCCATCTGGTGCAGCTTTCAGTAGCTGCAAAACAACTCAAGAATATGATTCATGATGTTATTTATAGCCCTTCAGGAGAAACTAAAAGTCCTTCATTTTATGGCTAAACTCTTATTATTTGTATCTTACTTGACTGTTTTTCCTTTGTTTCTGCATTTTCTCACTTCCCTATTTAAATTTGCCCTTTGGGGAAGACCTAGGAGGCTAAACTCTTTGTTTGAACAAGAGGTGGAGGACACAAGGGTTCTGCTCCTGGGAAAGCCCCACAGGGTCCTGCTTGGCTTCAGTATATATAAAATGCTTAAAACAGTACCTGGAACACAGTCTGTGCTTGCATAAATATTCACTATTTTCCTTATTTATATTATAAAGTACCATCTGAACATGAAAACATGAAATTAGAAATGAGAAATAAAGCTAAAAGTAAAATAAATGATAAAATAAAAATCTCATGCACCAAAAAAAAACCCCAAAAAAGTATTTTTGTCCCTCCAAGAAAATTAAGACTAAATAATGAGAATTTTTAAAAAATACTAAAGTGTGACTTTTTCTTCTACCTTATCTAGCCCAAGTCAATGTTCTCATTTGGTAATATAGCTTAAATGTATATGCTAGTTGCACAAATTATTGAGTTATATATCTATCCTTGTGACTTTGCTTGTTCTATGCCAGTTTCCTAATCTGTAAATGGAATGAAAGTAACAGTACTTACCTAATAGGAGTTTAATAAAAATTAAATAAGACAAGTTATACAGTATGCAGTGTAACTTTTCTATTATTATCATTATCATCCTTATTTGTGGCTTGGGATATAAAAAAAAAGAAACAGACACTAAACTAAGATAATCTAGCACTTTGTATAATCCATTGCAATGATTATGCATAATAAAAGTATATGTAATATGATCTTCATAAATTAAATTTTCTGTGTTAAGTATTATTTCCTCATTTCTTCCTCAGAGAAATTATTGAAAATTGGTAGTTATGTACATAAATAAATAAAACATCAAGACTGTACAGTGAGTAAAATAATACAAATATATTTCTGAGAAACACAAAGGGTTATTGGCTATACGTAGTATAGGAAAGATTTTGGAATGTAGTGAAATATGTTTTGAAGATTCAACATTATCCTTATTCTGAGACACAGCAACTCTAACAGCATGAGACCCATGTGTAACTACAGCTTGAAATAGTGCAGACTGATAAAGCATTTGGTCTCACGGGTGACACCAAGTTAGTGCTCCTTAGTCTATTTTACTATTTTGGGTAAAAATATTTTACATTTGTGAAACGTTTTACAAATCCTGAGTGTTTTAATAACTATACTGCATATATTAAATATCCTTAGGTAGAGAGCAATTTTGTTTTGCCAAAGGGAAAACAAAAAACCTACAGAAGTGATATAATATACATGGTTAGGGTTTTGAAGAGAAAGTGAAGTTCAGATTCACCTAAATTACTTTGATTTAATAATTCATGTCTGTTTGGAATTCGTTCAACTTCCTTGGACTTAATGGTGTTTTATAAATGCTAACCCCACCTGATATGAATTAAGAGAACTTAAGAGTAAATATACTCCTCTGGGTGATATAAGAAAAAAATAGGAAGCTGTCATAGCGGGCAGAAATCATGGGAAGACTATTGTGGATCTTAGGGCTTCCATGTATTTTTTTCTCTTGGAAGATGTTTATTAAATGAGAAGAGTGACTTTTAAGAACTATTATTTATTGAGGTATAACTCACATAATGATTTGATATTTATATATATTGCAAAACAATCACCTCAATAAATCTAGTTAACATCCATCAATATACATAGTCAAAAAATTTTTCTCTTGTGATGAAGACTAAGATCTACTTTCTTAGCAACTTTCAGATACATAATATAATATTATTAACTATAATCACCATGCTGTACCTTACATTCCCATGACCTTTCTATTTTATAACTGGAAATTTGGAACTTTTGACTCCCTTCAAAAAATCATCATTCCCCATATGACTTAGATTAGACTCAGAGATGCTCCTATGACAAAGCCAGAGACAGACCCTCCAAATTCCCATTCTTTGCCTCATGAATAATTAGCTGAATTCTTTGTCCCTACTGATCAACTGTTACCAAGCTTTGGTTAAGATTCTCTCCTACTGTGACTCTACTTCTGTTTTATAAATAAGTTCATTTACCCCCCCTTTTTTTTTTTAAGATTCTACTCATAATTGAAATTGTAGAAAGCAAACTTATAGTTACCAGGGAATAAAGAAACTGGATAACTGGGATTTACATATACACACTCAAACTCCAATACTTTGACCACCTGATGCAAAGAACTGATTCATTTGAAAAGACCCTGATGCTTGGAAAGATTGAAGGCAGGAGGAGAAGGGGACGACAGAGGATGAGATGGTTGGATGGCATCACTTACTCAATGGACATGAGTTTGAGTAAACTATGGGGGTTGGCAATGGACAGGGAGGCACTGGCATGCTGCAGTCCATGGGGTCGCAAAGAGTTGGACACAACTGAGCAACTGAACTGAACTGAACTGCTATGTAAAATAGATAATTAATTAAGAACCTACTGTATAGCACAGGAAACTCTACTCAATAAAAAATAATGGCTTATACGGGAAAAGAATCTAAAAATAAAAGTGGATATATGTATAACTGGTTCACTTTGCTCTACACTTGAAACTAACACACCGTTGTACATCAACTATACTCCAATAAGTTTTTTAAATTTAAAATAGATTCTCATCTTCCCCAGATCCCTGAACTTTGACCAAACCTCAGCCTAAGCAAGCATACTACCTCACCCTGCTGGAAAACAGACTGACCAACATACTACACTTGCTTATCCTACTTCCCCATACCCAATCTGTATAGCCTAGGTTGTGCTGAGTCACTTCGATTGTGTCCAGTTCTTTGCAACCCCATGGACCTTAGCCTGCTGGATTCCTCTGTCCATGGAATTTTCCCACCAAGACTACTAGAGTGGTTAGTCATTCCCTCTTCCAGAGAATCTTCCAGGCCCAGAGATTGAACGAACCCACATCTCCCACATTGCAGGCAGATTCTTTACCACTGAGCCACCAGGGAAGCCTAGGTTACTTTTATATATATTATATGACTCTTGACCTTGCCTTTGAGATGCTTGAAAGTTCTTCCTATTGTAATCATCCCTTTCTTCTTTCACCTCCCCTATGGCAGTAGTCCCTTTCTTCCCTCTTGCAATAATGCTTTCAAATAAAGTCTTTCCTTACCTAAGTCCAGAGGCGTCTTTCATTGACAAGAGAAAAGTGAAAACTAAAATAGAGAAACCGCGTGGAGATGCAAAGCAATTACTGACAATATTAAGGTAGATTTTCACGATTGCTTTGCTAAACTAAGAACCAGAAAACCTGAAGTCATTCTCTAGCTCCCATTCTTAACATTTGATATGACCTTGGGCAAGCCATAAAAATTTTGAGACTTGAATTTCTTTCCTGATAAAGCAAGAATCACAATGCTTACCTCCAGGGATATTGTAAAAAAAAAAAAAAAAAAATTGAATGTAATAATGCATATGAAAGTGTTTGATAAATTGCAAAATCCCTTCCTTGCATTTATTACCTATAAATGGCTCTCCTCCACTTGTTGTTGATCCCTCAAAACAGTTCCTATCTTATAATGGTTTAAAGGATGGTTTAAAATGCCTTGGCACCCGACTCCAGTACTCTTGCCTGTAAAATCCCATGGATGGGCAGGCCTGGTAGGCTGCAGTCCATGGGGTCGCTAGGAGTCGGACATGACTGAACGACTTCACTTTCACTTTTCACTTTTCACTTTCATGCCTTGGAGAAGGAAATGGCAACCCACTCCAGTATTCTTGCCTGGAGAATCCCAGGGACGGGGGAGCCTGGTGGGCTGCCATCTATGGGGTCGCACAGAGTCAGACACGACTGAAGCAACTTAGCAGCAGCAGCAGCAAAATGCCTTTAAGGTGATCAATTGTGATCGTTCCTACAGGGCAAAATAAAAAGTATTCACTTTTATAGATAATAAAAATATTATTATAGATAATAATAAAATTCAGCCAGAAATGACTCCCTATAAGCTCTGTTGATTTTTTAACTTGACCATAAGTATTTTCTGAAAAAAACCCTTCAAGCAACAGAGGCAGAATTATCTAAAGGGCAGTCAACACTAGACTAAAGAACACAATATAAAGAAAATGAAAACATGAAATTTATATGACTTTAAAACATTACATAGCATTATTTTGAGAATAAAAAGTTTAAGAAATGTTTTAAATAAGGAAGACAATTCCTGTTACAAAATCACCATGAAGCTACTTTTTGATTGAAGCTTAGCAAAAGTACTTTCTTGGGACTATAGAATCAATCTTGCCATAAGGTCTTTTTCTAATTACTAATCTTTAAGATAAGAAATTTTTAACTTAGTCTATCTGGTACAGAGAGGTAGAAATGTGAGTCTATTTTTGTAACCCTCAAAGTACCTTTTTAAAGTTTAATCCTTGAGGTTACACTTCTTTTTTTCACTTTCTCATAAGGAAAGTCTTCTCCCTACATGAGTATATTTATTTTAGTGTTCCTTAAAATAGAAAAGCATTTTTTAATTTATATTGTTTTCCCATTTCTAATATTATAAACAATATGGAACTGATCATTTTGGAGCCAAATCCACTTATTTGAATTAATTTTACTAAAGTATTTTTAAACTTATAAATATATTTTTTAATATAAGAGAAAGTATGCTATTTGCATTTCAGATTTGTATGTTTTACTAGCCTCTTCAGGGGCTTAATATACTAATTACTGTATTTAATATATTTGTTTCTATACTGAATAATAACATCAAGGAATTTTATAAATTTAATTTTATATCATACATGTTTTCAGTCTTGAGTAGTAAGAAATCTCATTTAAGTTATGAATCTTCATTAAACTGTAGAGCAATCCCATTGTCCTCAACACTGCCATTGATGCGCCTAGCTTTTACTTTAGTTCTGGTCCTTAGAAATGTGAGCCATATATGTTTTTGCTTTGTTTTGTTTTTATATATTTTCTCAAACTGGTCACTTTGCAGAATAAACACAAATAAAATATGTTTAACCACTAAAGCAGCAATATTACTCTAAGGTTTTCTTTCAGAGACAATAGAACATCTGAGTAAGATCTATTGAAATTGCAAAAAGCTAGATATATTGTACTGAGTCCTCATTCTGTAATTTTTTTAGCATAAATATCCCTTGAGTTTCAGTTTCCTTATTTATAAAGTGACGTGTACAAACAAAGTATTCTATAAAATCTCTTAAAAATCCAGCTTCCTAAGATCTAGTTAAGTTCATCCTAAGATCATTAAGGGTATTATGAATTAGAGCTTTTCTCTGTTGAATTTTTTCTGCTAAATAATAAGCTTGATTTCTCAAATATGACACATCAGCATTTACTGAGTATTCCTCATGTATGAACAAGTGTAAGTAAAAACTATAACCTATCAGAGCATACTTTTTAGTATAAGACATTGAATTTTGCAAATGAATAAACCCAACCTTCACCTCTAGGTCCCTTCTTTGATCTTTCCTTCATTATTCCACCATAACATCTATTACCCACATGTCCTGATATATTTTCCTGAGTTTTTCCAACCTAAGTGTAAGTGATATGCATGGTTTTATAGTGTATTGTTGACTCCTGAAAACAATAAAGTATGCTTAAATACTTGTGTAATTGTGCTGACCACCATATAGAACTTACTGCAGCCACATTTTCTTTGGTTTGGTTTTACAATCACAAAATAAATATGCTTTCAAAAGAAAGATACTCCATTCAGATAATATCTTGTGCAGCAGACCTTTCAAACTGAACCTTGCATGTCACAGAGTGAACTGCAGGAGAGCTCAAATCCTACATTTTGCTCTCTTTTGACACCAGCAGTGCTTTGCTCAACTTGTTTACTCTCTGAGTCTCTCTTTATTACAAAACGCAGATAATGAACTTTGCTTTGTGTGAGTCAAAGGATTATGCTCAAATCAAGGAACAACTATGTATAAAACTACATTGTGAACTATAAAATACAAGATGTCTTATTCAATCTGAAATGTCACCTTTTTGAGTGCCTCTTCTTAAAGAGCTATCATATAGACATGACTTACCTGTATCATACAAGGCTCATAAAAACTGTGAATACTTACAATTTCTGATTTTAGAACTTGCAAGTGGAAATCCAAACTTTCTGCATCTAAAACTTGCTGTTCATCAGTCATGTTTCTATTTTCCTGTCACTTCTGTTTTGTTTGTTCTCACCCAAAGCTATTATAAAGTTTGATTAAATGTATTTCATCAACAACTATCTGAGAGTGACCTTGGTATGAGGGCAAAACTTTGAATATTTTAAAATATATAATATTTTGACATAGAAAATCATCTCCAAAGCTCCCTGGAAGCTTCCACTTCTCTTGTAGACCAAATAAATCTGAGCCTTCTTGCTCTAACCCACAGGCCTATCTTAGAAACATATGAATTATTCTTCCCAAAACACTGAAGATTAATAGAAAGGCCAGAATTAACTCTTGATCCAAGGATCATCTATAAAACAAGATGAAAAAAACCCATATAGAGTGAAAATTACCTTTTCTTGGTGCTTATTTGTCTAAATAGTTTCTAGATTTCCATTTGGGTAGAACAACCCTAAATGATAGGTGTATAAAGCCAAGAAATCACAGTACGGCAAGATACGAGTGAGCTGGAACCAAGAATAGTTTCATAGGTCTCAAATCATCTTACTCTAAGGAACACATTTACATCAGTTAGAACATCATCTGAGTTGTCCACTCAGTTTAAACTTGCATTATTTTGGCTTTTGGTTTACATCTAATTTTGCCTCAGCCACTTGACTCAACTCATAATTGCCCCATCTCTTCTCTTTAAAATTGTTTTTTCTTCTTGATTTATCCTTGCCTTCAATTTTAAAATACACCTACCATCTCCCCTCCTGGGCTTCCCTGGTGGCTCAGACAGTAAAGAATCTGCCCCTAATGCAACAGATCTGGGTTTGATCCCTGGGTAGGGAAGATCCCCTTGAGGAGGACATGGCAACTCACTCTAGTATTCTTGCCTCAGAATCCCCATGAACAGAGGAGCCTGGCAGGTTACATCCATGGCGTCACAAAGAATTGGACATGACTGAGCAATGGCAACCCACTCCAGTACTCTTGCCTGGAAAATCCCATGGATGGAGGAGCCTGGTGCGCTACAGTCCATGGGGTCGCAAAGAGTCGGACACGACTGAGCGACTTCACTTTCACTTTTCACTTTCATGCATTGGAGAAGGAAGTGGCAACCCACTCCACTGTTCTTGCCTGGAGAATCCTAGGGACGGGAGCCTGGTGGGCTGCCGTCTATGGGGTCGCACAGAGTCAGACACGACTGAAGTGACTTAGCAACAGCAGAGCAACTTTCACTTTACTTAATCTGCCATTTTTCTTCCATTTCCCTCTTCTCCAAATACCCAGATTATGAAAACTACTTGTCTGAGGGTAGAGCAATAGAGATGCTATATACCTCTTGGAAGCTGAGAAAGTATACCTTTTCTACTTAAAATAAATTTCCTCCTGGGTAATTTCTTGTCTCATTTTACAGAAGCCATTTTCAAGTTTCTATTAAACTGTACCAGCTGGAGTAACAAATTTCCCCTTGTGATAAAATGTCTAGCACTTACCAAGTGGGAGTTTTATGTATTTCATGTCTAATACATAGAAAGTGTAAAAGCATTATCCTAGTCTGATTGCAGCCATGAAACTAAAAGACGCTTACTCCTTGGAAGAAAAGTTATGACCAACCTAGATAGCATATTCAAAAGCAGAGACATTACTTTGCCAACAAAGGTCTGTCTACTCAAGGCTATGGTTTTTCCAGTGGTCATGTATGGATGTGAAGGTTGGACTGTGAAGAAAGCTGAGCGCCGAAGAATTGATGCTTTTGAACTGTGGTGTTGGAGAAGACTCTTGAGAGTCTCTTGGACTGCAAGGAGATCCAACCAGTCCATTCTGAAGGAGATCAGCCCTGGGATTTCTTTGGAAGGAATGATGCTAAAGCTGAAACTCCAGTACTTTGGCCACCTCATGCTAAGAGTTGACTCATTGGAAAAGACTCTGATGCTGAGAGGGATTGGGGGCAGGAGGAGAAGGGGACGACAGAGGATGAGACGGCTGGATGGCATCGCTGACTCGATGGACGTGAGTCTGAGTGAACTCCGGGAGTTGGTGATGGACAAGGAGGCCTGGCCTGCTGCGATTCATGGGGTTGCAAAGAGTCGGACACAACTGAGTGACTGAACTGAACTGATGATGATTGATTATGGTATGAAAACTCATTACATTGACTAGATAACTTCATTTAGGGAAGAGCATGTATGATAGGTACTGGTTATATGAGTTTACTAGGGCTGTCATTAACAAAATACCATAAATTGAATGACACTTTTGTTTTTTTTTTTGTCACAGTTCTGAAGTTTAGAAGTATGAAATCAAGGTGATGGTCAGGCTGATTCTTTCTGAGAACCATGAAGAAGTATCTATTCCATGTGTGTCCTCTAGCTTCCGATGATTTGCTGGTGACTTGGCATTCCTTGACATATAGAAGCAGCAACCCCATCTTTGGTTCATCTTTACACAGTGTTCTTCTTGTGTATATCTGCCTCCAATTTTCCCCTTTTTGTAAGGACACCAGTCCTGTTGGATTAGACATCTACCCAATACCAGTATTACCACTTCTTAACTATATCTGCAATGACTGTATTTTCAAATAAGTTCACACTCTGAAGTACTGGAAGTTAAGACTTAAACGTACAATTGGGGGATGCAGACAAAATTCAAACCATAGCCCTGGTATTTTTGTCAATTACTTTCCTATAACTTAATAAATTTTTTTAAATTCTTATTTGAAAAACTTAAAAATAACTCTGAATAATATTGGCAGAGAGAAATTCATGGAAAGGATAATGAGTACTTGAAGGAATTGTCAGGAAGTTTCAGGAAAACATGCACAGATATGTGCCTGAAGCTAGAAGTCTAAGAAGGAGACATAAGAAACTCCATGAAGACAGAACCAGAGACAATATCAGGTCATGTAATAGTTAAGTAGGGAACACATCTTCAGCTGCCACTAAATGCTGAAACCCTGCACATATCAGCACCGTGTTGGTACTCAGTTTTGATAGCTTACACTGCTGCTTTTTAAAACTGGAACAACTGCCTTGCTGCTGCTTCTTTAAGTCCCTGGCTTACCATCAAAATTTTTGATTCAATGAATTGATGACCAAGTCTAGATATTGTATCTATGTCTTGGCCTTCTGAAAAAAGCATTTCATCTCCTATAGTAGGAGCTGGGCTCTCCTCTCAACAAAACACACATATTGGGAAATTCTGGAAATGTGTAAATAGGCTTAATATGTTGAACAGCCTAAGACTGTAAATGTCCACAGTAAGGAGCTGTTATTATATCTCTTTGTTGTCTTGAGAGTATAGTTAATATAAATAACAGTATGTTAAAAGATCATCTGTGGAGAAAGGAGTTAGAGGAGTTGAAGCTTGTTGTCATTGTGGCAAATAATAGTGAAACAGACATCATTAAACATTCAAAGGCAGGAGATATTCCTATAACCCTAAGCCAGGCATTGAAATGAGGGCTAGGACTTAAATAAGCAGACAAAGAGACAAGGTGTCTGATAAAAGATATGACACTGAGGAAAGAATGGATAAGACATCTTTGGGGGTCCAAATGATGTACAATTTTGTTGAAGGGATACATTTGTATAACTATGGAATGGTATAAGCTTCTCCATTTGGCCAGGTCATTTATGGCCTGTTATGTCAAAGGCTTTGAATGTTATTCTGCAGAGAATGAAATATTGTTTAAGAGAAGGGAGAGTCCTTTTTAGGAAGAGTATTCTAGCAAATGATATTTTGCAGAGGAGCATTTTCCAGGCATGAAACAAGTTAGCAGAAAATGTAACAGTTATGAAAAACAACTGCAATTGATATAGCATTTTGGAAATATAGAAAAATGGTAAAATCTGTGAAATTTTATAGAAAGAAAGTAATAGAACTTGGTAGAGAAATAAAGCACTGGAGAGATATATACATCTCTAATGTTTTAAGCCTCGTGACTACATGAAATGTAGTTTCTTTGGCACATACAAGAAATAAGACAGGGAAAATGGCCTGCCATCAAATATTGATATCTTTTAAATGCTGTGTTTAAAACAGTAGCAAAATATTCCAAAGAATAGTATGTGCAAATAAATAAAAGCATGGAATGCAGAAGAGATGGACCTGAAGACATAGGTTTGAAAGACAACTATAGAGACATAAAAACAATCCAAACAACTTTACTCTGAGGAAGAGACAGTGCAAAGAAACAGCCTCAAAATAACTAGAGCTCATGCATCTAAAGCCAAGATGTGTTAGTTTGATATTATTCATTAATTCTTTTTTATTGTATAGTTTCTTTCTTAAATGTAGATACAGCAATGTGAACCAGCTGTATGTATATATGTATCCCCTCTTTTTTTGATTTCCTTACCATTTACATCACCACAGAATATTGAGCAGGGTTCCCTGTGCTGTATAATAGATTCTTATTACTTATCCATTTTATACATCATATCAGTGGTGTATTGGAGAAGGAAATGGCAACCCACTCCAGTGTCCTTGCCTGGAGAATCCCATGGACGGAGAAGCCTGGTAGGCTGCAGTCCATGGGGTCGCACAGAGTCGGACATGACTGAAGCAACTTAGTAGTATCAATGGTGTATATATGTCAATCCCAATCTCACAGTTCATCCCCCCACCACTCTTCCCCTTTGGTATCCATACAGTTGTTCTCTATATCTGTGTATTCATGAACTCTTATAACTTGAATTGTAAAAAATAAATCATTACCCAAGGTAATGATCAATTATTATATTATTTATCATTTATTCTATTGTAATTCTATGAATTATTTTTATGCATTATATATGATATGTTTATTAAGTAGTACATTACAGTCTCAAAGAATTTAGGATGACATTATGTAACTTAACTCTCTACATATATGTTCATTAACTTTAATTATGGAATATAATTAAAATTAAGGATCTTACCATGGTTGAAACCTTCAATATCAATAGCCATGATATAAATTATATTAATATTTTCTCACTAACCATCTTCAATCTAATTAATATCTGGATAGTACATGAAATATGTAATAATTCTCTGTAATTATTATAATTTTATTATAATAATCATTACAATATAAATCAATATATAACTATATATTATAAATAATATATAGTTATTATAATAATTTCCCATGGTAAAAATAATTGGTTTTTATTATACAGTGTAGCCATTAAACTCACATTAGAAAAATAGAGAATCATGAATTCAGCATCAGAATCATGTTTTGTATCTCAATTTAAATTTTTCTGTGATAAAGACTGTGGAAAATTACATTTGCTTATTAGTGTTCATTATTCTGAGTCCAAGTCGCAAATCAGACTAAACTAGTCTGGCCAAGTGCAAGTCTGAAACAGTCCATGACTCTTACTTCATAATGTTGTGGCGACGCATTCCGGGAAACAAACTCACTCGGGACAATGCAGATAGTGGAGTGCAGTTTATTACACCGGCAAGCCCAAGGCAGAGTCTCCTCTTTGCCAAAGACCCCGACCAGTTTTTGTGAAAACCTTATATACCCTAAGTGTACGTGCTCAAACCCACCTCCCCAAGTTATCTGAAACTAGTCTGAACACAGGAAAAAAAAAGATGCAATCAAAGTTAACCTGTGATTCGTAGGCCTTTTGATGAAAGTGAAAGTGGAGATTGAAAAAGTTGGCTTAAAGCTCAACATTCAGAAAAAGAAGTTCATGGCATCCGGTCCCATCACTTCATGGGAAATAGGTGGGGAAACAGTGGAAACCGTGTCAGACTTTATTTTTCTGGGCTCCAAAATCACTGCAGATGGTGACTGCAGCCATGAAATTAAAAGACGCTTACTCCTTAGAAGGAAAGTTATGACCAACCTAGATAGCATATTCAAAAGCAGAGACATTACTTTGCCAACAAAGGTCTGGCTAGTCAAGGCTATGGTTTTTCCTGTGGTGATGTATGGATATGAGAGTTGGACTGTGAAGAAGGCTGAGCGCTGAAGAATTGATGCATTTGAACTGTGGTGTTGGAGAAGACTCTTGAGAGTTGCTTGGACTGCAAGGAGATCCAAACAGTCCATTCTAAAGGAGATCAGCCCTGGGATTTCTTTGGAAGGAATGATGCTAAAGCTGAAACTCCAGTACTTTGGCCACCTCATGTGAAGAGTTGACTCATTGGAAGACTCTGATGCTTGGAGGGATTTGGGGCAGGAGAAGAAGAGGACGACAGAGGATGAGATGGCTGGATGGCATCACTGACTCAATGGACATGAGTCTGAGTGAACTCCGGGAGTTGGTGATGGACAGGGAGGCCTGGCGTGCTGCGATTCATGGGGTCACAAAGAGTCAGACACGACTGAGCAACTGAACTGAACTGAACTGAGTGAAGCCTAGGTAGTAAACAGTGGACAATTATCAATAGGTCTGTGGTCATACCCCAATAAGCATAATAGAAATTATTATTCTACTTGGTTATACAGATAATTAGGGTATTTTTTTAGGCGCCAGAGAGTCTAGTTATGAGCCCTGGGGCTCTTTCATCTGGGGGGTCTAGTTTTTCAGTTAGTATGCTGTTTCCATAGATACTGAGCATATAGCTCAAAGTCCACAGTCCAGCCCAAGATGGAGTCCTGCTTTCAAGATGGAGCCTGTTCTGTCTGTTTCCTCCTTCATCACCCCCTCTTGGTGCTCTTAACTCATAATATGAGCATCACTCATAGGGATATATTGCACTCTGCCTCTCCAACGGCCTATTTAGGAGAACGACACAATACTTTGGGTTACAAAGTTCATAATACATTGTAAAATGCAGGGTCCACAAAGCAGAACTATCAAGGCAACTGTAACAATGGTAAATATAGTTTTCTACCAATCACCCTCCCCCCAAGGCAGGACCAAAGTCCAGAAAGGAATGTTTTCATTTGACATTGCTTTTACCTGATTTTTCATGTCATCTAAAGCAGCTGATACATAGCCAGATAAATCAGGAATATATACACAATGTTCAACCTTAATTATACCACAAGTCCCTCCTTGAACAGCTGTGAGCATGGCCAAAGCCATTCTATTTTGAATTACCACTTTTCTTATTTGAATTTGTTCTTCATTTAAGGCTTGGATGGCTTTATCACTATCTAGGAGGGTCTGTTTTGTGAAATTAGTCAAGGCTTCTACTTTAATCATAATATCTGTTGTCCGTATAGGAGGTGCGAATAAGGCAGCAATATACTCATACCATTGAAACACAGACCTTGTCCACCTAGTATGTAAATAAGGTAGATTTACCGGGGCTTGTTATAGGTTAAGCTTTATGCTGCCATGCTGCTATGTCGCTTCAGTCGTGTCCGACTTTGTGTGACCTCATAGACGGCAGCCCACTAGGCTCCTTCGTCCCTGGGATTCTCCAGGCAAGAACATTGGAGTGGGTTGCCATTTCCTTCTCCAATGCTGCCATGGGCAAAAGCAAATCCCAGTGTGCAGCCTACCCTAACCCTACCTAACCCTAACCCTAACCCTAACCCTAATTAGTAGTTAGCCCTCCTAGCTGATTGGTAACCAAGGCCAAAGGCTAGGCCCACAAAGCCATTGGGTTCCGTTGGGCGCCACCCAGTGGATTCCAGGGTTATATTTCCAATCAGAGACTGGCCACTGAATGAACTGGTTGGGGTGTTATATGACCTCGAATGTTTGTTTACATTGTTCGGGGGATAGGTACCCCATATATTTTAGTTCTTTTGGGTCTAATGGATGGTCACCAAACCCTACCCTTCGTTCTTTTGTTCCCAGCATATAGCAGTGGGAGTAATTAATTGACCCTTTTCTGGGTTCATCCAGAAATACTCATCCCAGACTTGGTAGAATTGTTCAACATACCTAGAGGCCTGGCTTTCCTCGCCAGTCAGGAAGCTTTTTCCCTCTTTGTTCTTTAAATATGAGGTATGCTGCTAAGCTGCTAAGTCGCTTCAGTCATGTCTGACTCTGTGAGACCCCATAGACGGCAGCCCACCAGGCTCCCCCATCCCTGGGATTCTCCAGGCAAGAACACTGGAGTGGGTTGCCATTTCCTTCTCCAATACATGAAAGTGAAAAGTGAAAGTGAAGTCGCTCAGTCGTGTCCGATTCTGTGTGACCCCATGGTCTGCAGCCTACCAGGCTCCTCCGTCCATGGGATTTTCCAGGCAAGAGTACTGGAGTGGGGTGCCATTGCCTTCTCCAAAATATGAGGTATAGGCTTTTGATATTCCTATGAAACTTATGTTTATATCAAATGTGACCCCCATGACCAGGGACTATTGACTGTAGGTCTGGCTTACACCAACAGAGCAGGAGGAGACTAAGATTGACAAGAAAAAGGAAAGTCTCTTTTGGTCATCCCAGAAAAGACCAGAGTGGTTTAAAAACTCCTTGGCAGAGTGGTGACACCCACCAAGGAAATCCCTGCATCACAGACAGAGGCATAGCCCCACATACCCAGCAGTTGGAGGTGTTGTGGAAGTCTGCATAGGAATGTGCCCATGAGATGAAAACATTGTCCTGAGTTGAAACAGAAGTTAAATTCAAAATCACATTGATGAGGCCAAGCAGCAGGAGTTGATTATGCGGCTTCATCCTGAAGGGGCTCATCCGGGATCTTCTTTTCCTTCTTCTTATGGATGATCTTAGTCTCTTGAGGGTCAGTGGGGTCCACCTATGCAGTCCACTTGGCGTTTTCTGGGTCTGCATGGTATGTTCTCTTCATCCTCATGTGGTGGATCCAGGGAGTGACACCTGTTACTTTAACTGCAGTAGGGGTGCTTAGAACAACAGTATATGGACCCTTCCAATGTGGGGCCAAGGAGTCGTGTTTCCAGTCCTTGACCCACACCTGATCCATTGTCACAAATTTGTGAATCTCTTCCCCAAGGGGGAACTGCATCCTTTCTTGTACAAACTTAGTTACTGATTTATTACCTTACCCAGTTGTTCCATCTGCTATGAAATCTCATCTCCCTTTACCTGAGGCAAATTTGTTGACACCTGTTTTATTATGGGAGGGGGCCTCCCATACATAATTTTGTATGGAGAATAGCCATGGCACCGTGGGATATCCTGAGCCTAAGCAGAGCCATCGGAAACAAGTCCACCCAGTATCAGTCAGTCTCTATGATCCACTTGGAGAGTGTCTCTCTAAGTGTCTTGTTGGTTCCTTCCACCATCCCAGAACTCTGGGGCCTATATGCTGTATGTAATTTCTACTTGATGTTTAAAGTTTTGCTTACTTGTTGTACTAAATCAGCTATGAAAGCTGGGCCGTTGTCTGATCCAATGCTGGCAGAATATCCAAATCTGGGAACTATCTCCCTAAGCAGGCACCAGTCTACTTCTGATGCTCTTTCAGTCCTGGTAGGAAAAGTTTCTATCCATCCTGAGAACATACATACCATGATCAGCAGGTAACAGTATTGTCAGTGAGGTTTCATTTCAGTGAAGTCCACTTCCAGGTGTTCAAACGGCAGCATGCTTTTTAGCTGAATCCCTGGAGGTTTCTGTCTGGCCGAGAGGCAGCTTTGACCTGTGAGCAGGCAGTGCAGTTCTGAGATTCTGTCCTGCATAGGGAAGAGAGGTGAGGAACCAAGAAATATTTTTGAATTAGCTCTTCCAGTTTATCATGGCCTAGGTGGGTCGCTTGGTGTGTTTGTCTTACCAGAGTGGGTGTCAGCTCCTCCAGTACCAATAATTTGCCACTTGGCAATTCCCACCATCCCTTTTCAGTCTTGTTGGCCCCTTCTACTTTGGCTAGTTGGTTTTGGGCTTCAGTTATTCTGGAGAGTCCGGCGTTAGCTCAGGCAGCTCCACTAATATGATAGCTTTAATAGGGACTTCACTTGTCACCCCCAAGCCCTCGGCTGCTTGTTTAGTGGTCTTATCTGCCAGTCTGTTTCCCCGAGCCCAGGGGGTATCCTCTTTTTGATCTCTTCATCAGTGTATGACTGCAACCCTTTCTGGTTCCCAGGCAGCATCTAATAGGGTCTTAATTTCTTCCTTCTTTTTAATATCTTTTTCACTAGCTGTCAAAAGGCCTGTCTCCTTATACAGAGCCCTGTGTACATGTAGTGTGGCAAAAGCATACCTGGAATCTGTGTAAATGTTTGCCTTCTTACCTTTTGACAGCTGGAGAGCCCAGATAAGAGCATATAGTTTGGCCCATTGAGCAGACCAGTGTGATGGCAGAGAGCCAGCCTCAGTGATGGTTTCTTCCATGACTACTGCATGTCCTTGTTTCACCAGGCTGGTGCCATTGGTGTACAGGACCAAATCTGGGTCCGGGATTGGCTCGTCTCTCAAGTCAGGTCTGCTGGCATATTTTCTTGCAATCATGTGAGGGCTCACCTTCTCCCACAGGAAGGAAAGTGGCCAGATTCAGGGCCTGATAAAGCTCAGTAGTAACATGGGGGTTCTCACATAACAATCCCTGATACTGAGCAATCCGGGATGTCAACAACCATTTATGGGGGTCCTCTTGTGGGAGAGTGTTGACGTCATGCAGTACTTTTATGATCAAATCTTGACCCAAAGTCAGCTTGGTTGCCTCCTGGACCAGTAAGGCAACTGCAGCAACTGCCCATAAGCATCTCGGCCATCCACTGGCAACACTCTCCAGCCATTTCAGGAGATAAGTCATGGGTTTGTCCCATGTCCCCATAGTCTGGCACAACACTCCCATAGCCACCTTGTCCTTTTCAGTCACATAAAGAGTAAATGGCTTAGCAAGTTCTGGCAGGCCTAAGGTGGGTGCTGACATAATTGTACTGGGTTTAAGTTCTATTACCAGTGGGGCTTGTTTTGCAAACCTGGGTCGGGGGGCAGGGGGTTGTCTTCAGCCTGGACCTCAGGGAATTGTTGAGTTAACTTTCTCTCTCTCTCTCTCTCTCTCTCTCTCTCTCGACTGTTTGGCCCATCTGGTTTTCCTTCCGGGAGATTGTGCAAACTCCATTCATCTTGAGGGATTACCGAGAGGAAGAGTAAATGGGTGGTTGAGCCCACTCGAAGTGTGGGTCTTTCATGGGGGGAAAGGTCACTTGTGTCCCCAATTTAGATAGCAAGTCTCTTCCCAACAAAGGTACTGAGCATTCAAGGATGTATAAAAATTCATGAATACCTTGGTGTCCCCCCATCTGACGTTTTTGGGGGTAGGCTTGAGACACAAAAGCTTCATTTATCACTATCTGAGACCCAGCAGCTTCTGGATCTATTGGCATATGAAGTCTATAGGCCTCACACAGCCTTTCACTCAGAGGGTGATTCACTTTCCCTTTGAATCACTTCGGAGGGTTTTGCCATACTCATAGGTTTTTTGGGCCCCCCTCTTGATACTTTGTAAAATAGCTGTCTGATATCTCTCCAGGTGGCCCATCCCTTCCTCTGTGTTACAGTCCCAGTTGGGCCTCTCACTGGGGGTGGCTAGTTTTGCCCACTGCTCTAGGTTTGCAGTACCCCCAGGTGCCATTTCTCTTAACCATTTTCTGGCCTCAGTTAGGATCCTGTGTCTTTCCTCAGTGCTGAAGAGTGAGACTAGTAGTTGGATTATGTCATCCCATGTAGGGCGGTGGGTTCAAAAAATAGTCTCTGTTAGCCTAATCATGGCTTGTGGCTCCCCTGAGTATGGTGGAGCGTGTCTCTGCCAGTTTAATATATCCATAGAGGAAAATGGCTAGTAATAATAGGCTATAGGGGGCAGATGGTAGTGCCCACATGCATTCTGAACCAAAGGCTGTTGTAGCTCTCTGAGGGGCATCTGTAGTGGGGTTCTTTCCCTCTGTTCCTTGGCAGAGCACAGCCTCTGAATAAGTCCTGTGTTTTCTTCCCTCTTCCTGTCAGTACTCACCAGAAGAGATGGATACAATCTAGGAGATCCGGCTGAGGTGGAGATCCGGCTGAGGTGGAATCCTGGGGGCGTTGACCAGAGGTCTCCATTGCTGGGATCAGAGGCTGCTGAAATGGCAGCTCAACGGGAGAGCTGGCGGAGGAACAGCGACTGCTTCAGGAACTTCATCTGGCCCTCGATCGGGCATTAAGGCAGCCTCTGGTCCTGGTGCACTGAGAGGCAGGCGTGTGATTATCCAGTTTGGGGGAGGGGTCAGGTCATCCCCGTCCAAATCCTGTAGAATTTCCTTTTTCATCATCAGTCAATTTTTGTGCCATTAATATTTTTCCCTTTCTGGATACAGAACCTTGTCCAAGTAGGAAGGTCTTGAGTTAACCTTAGCCATGAATCAATATATGGATATTGATCCGGGTGTCCTGGCTCTCCTGTGACTACTGTATAGACTGCTTCCACTATTTTTCAGTTCATGGTGTCCTCTGGTGACTATTCTACTTCCATAAGGGGCCATTCGACCTCACAGAGTATATGGGGGTGGTTAGGCCTCATCTTCACCCCATAGTCTCCTCCAAATCCCTCCTTTAAATTTTTAATCATGTACTCCAGTACAGTTGCCTTAGATTCACTTCCCCCCATCTTGCTTACCTTCTCACCTTCTTCTACTTTTACTTTTTTTTTTTTTTTTTGTCTACAAAGTTCTTGGTACCCTATGTACTTCTGATATTTCCACTCAATGAAACACTTAAATTGCCATTCTGCCTCCTTCCTAATTGGGGTGAGAAGAGCCTTACCTGCCAGATCCCAGAGAGAGAAGGGGGATTGGCATGTCTTCACCTGCTGTTCAGCATGGCCAAACCAGAACACCACGTGATCCAAGACTGTTTCTCCCTTAACTTGTAAAGTCTGTTCTGCCTAGGTGGGCTTGATCACGTGTGGATGAAAACACAGATGGATTAAATATCCCACATCCCAGCCCATATCCAGAAAAGGCAATTTGTGCTCATTTATGTATCTCCCTCCTTCTAGCCTGACAATTCTGAGGGGAACAAGAATTTCAGAGCAGATGGGACACATCCTTGGGGAGGGCAGAATATGAGCACATGAAGACCAAGTTTATTCCCCTAACAATCCCCTGGCAATTGCTTGGTAATAATTTTCCCCAAGACGGCATGGACACCACCTCCTAAATGACATTCACAAATTTCCTTCCTAAGCCCTAACATGCTTGTCAACCTGTGTTCCAAGCAATCACTGCCACCTGCCTATTCCAGGCTCCTGTGGGTCCGTGCCCCTTCTAGTCCCTTCCAGGAGAGGGATCAGTCCCCTTTTTCCACCCTGCCAGGTGGGTTCCTCCTCACCTGAGTGCTCAGTTCCCATGCTGCCATCCACTACCTGCTAACGTGAAAGGTCTGGGCATTGAGAAGCAGAATCTTTCCAGAAGGGTGAGGCGCCTTCCCCCTTCTAGACGATTTAAGCCGCAAGGCCTCAGAGTAGTCCCAAATAGGGACAAAGTGAAGAGTTTCCCAGCCAATGCACCAAAGTTGTAGCCACGTGTTCCAGGAAAGAAACTCACTCAGAAGGACAATGCAGATAGTGGAGTGCAGTTTATTATACCGGTGGGCCCAAGGCAGAGTCTCCTCTTAGCCAAGGACCCCGACCAGTTTTTGTGAAAACCTTATATACCCTAAGTGTACGTGCTCAAACCCACCTCCCCAAGTTATCTGAAACTAGTTTGAACAAAGGAAAAGAAAGATACAGTCAAAGTTAACCCGTGATTCCTATGCCTTAAACCTGTGATTTGTATGCCTTAAGCCTAGGTAGTTAACAGTGAACAATTATCAATAGGCCTGTGGTCATGCCCCAATTAGCATAATAGAATTTATGATTCTATTTGGTTACACAGATAATTAGGATATTCTTTTAGGTGACAGAGTTTAGGTACAAGCCCTGGGGCTTTTCCATTGGTGGTGGTGGGGGGTGGGGGAGGTCTGGTTTTCCAGTTGATATGTCATTTCCATGCATACTGGGCTCAAAGTCCACAGTCCGGCCCAAGATGGAGTCCTGCTTTCAAGATGGGGCCTGTTCTTCTGTTTCCTCCTTTAATAATAGTAGTGGTGAGCTGAAAACAAATCCTACTTTGGGCACCTGATGTGAAGAACTGACTCATTGGAAAAGATCCTGATGATAAGAAAGATTGAAAGCAGGAGGAAAAGGGGGTGACAGATGATGTGATGGTTGGATGGCATTATCAACTCAGTGAACATGAGTTTGAGTAAACTCTGGGAGTTGATGATGGACAGGGAAGCCTGGCATTCTGTAGTCCACAGGGATGCAAAGAGTTGGATGTGATTTAATGACTGAACCGAGCTGAGTCTGGCCAAGTGCAAGTCCATGACCCTTACTTCATAATAGCAGTGGTGAGTTGAAAACAAATCCTGACTTATATAAATTACAGATAAACCTCATACACCAAAAATTAAGTTGCTTACTTTTTGTTTTCCTTTACAAAACTTTGGACAAAATTGAACTCAGATCTCCTGCATTGAAGGCAGATTCTTTACCACTAGCACCACCTAGCCACAGGACATGACAAAAACTGGTTAGAATCAACTAGTTCCAAGAAGGCAGAAAGTTTGACTTCCACTAGACCCTGTGCCTCTGTATATGCTCATTGTATTGCATGAGCATATGCTAAATGACATACCCTTGGGCCAGGTGGGGCAGTGCTAAAGGAATCTGCCTGCTATGCAGGAGACACAGAAGATGCAGATTTGATCCCTGGTTTGGGAAGACCCCCCGGAGTAGGAAATGACAACTTACTCTGGTATTCTTGCCTGGAAAATTCCATGGCAGAGGAGGCTGACAGGATACAGTCCATAGGGTCAAAATGAGTTTGACACAACTGAGCAACTGAGCATACATGCAAATGACACATCCAGCAGTGCCTGCTTTGAGGCTAACCATAAGAGGCCAAAAAGTATTTAGTGGCCCATTTCCTGGAAATCTCCACCCCTTCCCCAAAATAGTTGGAAGAATCGTCCCACTCACTAGCCTGTCAAATTACCCAGCCCATAAAAATTAATCATGCCAAATTTTAAGGCCTCTTGCCCCTTCTGAGATGGCCCCTTGTGGAGTATATTTCTTCCAAGCCCCCTCTCTCTCACTGACTCATATTCTGACATTACATGCAGTCTGAGTGTGGAGTGTGTTTCTCTCTAAATAAATCTACTTCTGACTGATCACTTATCTCTGAATTCTTTTGTGATGAAGCAGATGCACCAACAACACAATCATCTGACTACAACTCCTTTTATTTTAACTCTCCTAGTAAAAATTCTAGGGCTGTTACTATTAAGCAGTGCCTTCTTCATGAAATACATATTTCTCTGCTTTCAGCAACACCACAACCTTGTGATTTTCTAGGACACGCATGTCTACTCTTTCAGAGACACTTCAGCTGAACATTCCTTTCACGAAGCGTCTAAATACTGTTCTTTGGAACTTGAGAGTAAGTCTTGTCTTTCATCTGTATGCTTTTTCTGGGTAATTATATCCATTCCTTGGTTTTCTTCCAGTCATTTGCTGATTATTTACATATATAGTATAGAACTATTTCTTGAATTCTATAATTAATATCAACTTCTTATTTAATGTCCATCTCTTAAACTGCACATGTGTTTTCATTTACAATTTCCAAATTTTAACTTTTTTTTTCTCAAAACTTATTTCCTTCCCAGATTTGTCATACCAGTAAATGTCAATTCTCAGTTCACTTCACTTCAGTTCAGTCACTCTTTCCTGTCTGACTCTTTGCGATCCCATGAACAGCAGCACGCCAGGCCTCCCTGTCCATCACCAACTCCCGAAGTCCACCCAAATCCATGTCCATTGAGTCAGTGATGCCATCCAACCATCTCATCCTCTGTTGTCCCCTTCTCCTCCTGCCCTCAATCTTTCCCAGCATTAGGGTCTTTTCAAATGAGTCAGCTCTTCACATCAGGTGGCCAAAGTACTGGAGTTTCAGCTTCAACATCAGTCCTTCCAGTGAACACCCAGGACTGATCTCCTTTAGGATGGACTGGTTGGATCTCCTTGTAGTCCAAGAGAGTCTTCTTGAGCCCAAGTCTCAAGAGTCTTCTCAAACGCCACAGTTCAAAAACATCAATTCTTCTGCGCTCAGCTTTCTTTATAGTCCAACTCTCACATCCATACATGACTACTGGAAAAACCATAGCCTTGACTAGATGGATCTTTGTTGACAAAGTAATGCCTCTGCTTTTTAATATGCTGTCTAGGTTGGTCATAACTTTCCTTCCAAGGAATAAGCATCTTTTAATTTCATGGCTGCAATCACCATCTGCAGTGATTTTTAAGCCCCCCAAAATAAAACCAGCCACTGTGTCCACTGTTTCCCCATCTATTTGCCATGAAGTGATGGGACCAGATGCCATGATCTTAGTTTTCTGAATATTGAGCTTTAAGCCAACTTTTTCACTCTCATCTTTCACTTTCATCAAGAGGCTCTTCAGTTCTTCTTTAGAATCCCTGGTGGCTCAGAGGTTAAAGCGTCTGCCTGCAATGTGGGAGACCTGGGTTTGATCCTTTCTGCCTAAGGGTGGTGTCATCTGCATATCTGAGGTTATTGATATTTCTCCTGGCAATCTTGATTCCAGCTTGTGCTTCCTCCAGCCCAGCATTTGTCATGATGTACTCTGCATATAAGTTAAATAAGCAGGGTAACAATATACAGCCTTGACAAGATATTGCCTTTAACTCAGGTGCCATCTTTCTACTTTCTATAAAAGACCTTTCCCAACTATTTCAAATTGTCTCTCATAAACTTGTGTATTTCTTGCCATACTTGCTACAAATTATATGTCTACTTGTTCTTATAATCATTTTTGTGCCTTTTTTTTTCACTACTTTGGCTACATACCTTCTTTAACTATACACTACTTTATTCACTACTTTTTCATACATATAGCAATGAAAATGCTTACAAACTTCCCTCCTGTTATCTGCATATAATTATGTCTTTAATTTGTAGGTGACAAATCTAAATTTTAGGAGTGTATATATTCTTAATACAATTAGCTAAAGAAATCCTTCTTGAATTCCAGAGGCAGAGTTAAAAAAAAAATCACCTCAGGTGATTACATTTCAAACAGAAAGCTCTACTAATCAGTACCTTATAATTAGATCTGTCATTTCTCTGTTAAGAACCCACTAATTTCAAAGTATGATTCTTTTGCAAAAAGATCAACACATATCTTTCCCTCCCACTTCATTTCTATCATCACCATAAGTATGAGTGAAAGTTATGTTTCTTAGAAAAACTCAGGTTAAAGATGATTTCTTATAGCTTCTTATATAAAAATGATGTCACTGAAGTAGTAAAAGTTAGACATGAATCATATGCTTATTATTAACTTGAAAAGCATATGTGTAGTTTTGCTGTCATATTTCAAAAATGATTTATGATAAAACATACTAAATTTTCCCATAAAAACAAAATATTTCAATCAAAGAAACAGTAAAGGTATAATTCTCTAGATATGCTAATTGCTAATTCTGACCACTGTCCTTTTTAAAATCAGTTCACTACTATCATATTTCACATTACACATCATTTGGAACTGAATTGATATACTCTTTCTACATGACAAAACTCAAAGTAATATGTTAATGCTAGTCTGAATAATTATCTCTTGTATAAGATGGATCATAAGCATTATTTATGAGTTAATATTATATAAATCAATATGAATATTGTATGTAAAGTGATGAAGAATAATACTGTCATGATTTTAGTGAGTTTATTGATTTTAGTGAGTTTATTGTTGAGCAGAATAAAAAGAGAGGAGAAGTGAGGAGTTACATCCTATTGCTTCAACAAAACATGTGGAAATGAATGCTTTAATTAATTATTGGAAAAAATGATGGGGAAAGTTTGCTGCTTCTCCTTAGAGAAAATTACATCAAATGCTTATTTTGACAGGACCAAATAATTATTGCAATGTCTAACATCTGTAAAATACTATGATTATAAAGGATATTTCATCTAAATCAATGTAGCTATCTCATTGTTTCCCTCTGATATGTTTTATTTGTTTCATTTGTTGACTGACATCAGACAAAAACAAGATAAAAAATCAAAGTTATGATATGAATGTTTCCTTTTCTCTTTCTTAATGACCCACATTTTCTGACTTGAATAATGTCCCTTTCCAACCCTAAGAAATTTCTTAGACATAAGACATTATAATACTACTTATTCTCTTAAATACATATTTGAATTCACTTTTTTTCTTCACCCTTGTATACAGTCAACTGGTTTACAATTAGTTATGTACTATAAAATCTCCCTCAGTTTAATTCATAAATTAATTTAATAATTCATGGTATCAGCACAATACTTCATATAGAGGTCTAAAATATTTAAGGAATAGCCCTTATCTTCCAACAGTTGAATGTACAATGATTCTACTGAAAGAATAAAGGATACAGAAAAGGAGAATAATGAAAGTGTTACAGTAGATGCAAGGAGGGTTATGAAGATTTTAGGAAAGGTTCACAGAAATGATATTTTAGGTGTGTCTGGAAGGATTCTTTTTCTAAACAAGAAAAGGAACAGTTACAGTGAATAGAATGAAACATGTATAAACTTCAGAATTGTTAGAGCTTGATCAGGTACAGAAATTATAAAGGATTAATTAATGAAGCAGATAAGAAGCATATGTGAAAAAAATATCCCCCAGAGGAGAGCCTACACAACAGCCTTGCCTTTTCCTATTGTATGGATTATCATAAGAAGATTTTAATTGGCCTCTTCACATTTTTGGCTATCTATATCCACATTTATGTAGTTTATCATAAAGTAATTTTATGAGACTTTCTCATATTTCCCTCTGCTATGACAAGTACATCTTTTACATATATTAAAGCAATTATTATTTTATTAAATTGCCTGTTTCCAGTCACATAATATAGAACCTAAATTTGTAACAGAAGATAAATACAGAATCCACTTTATTCTTGATTATTCTATATAGACATTTGGAACAGAGCAAGGCCCTATAAACAGGGTTTGCAGACAAGTTTAGTTCAACTTTATAGATTACCTTTAATTTAATTCCACAGATGAAACCATACTATCATAAACATAAATAACCTTACTTTTATATGCACTGTTAAAAATATGACATGTTCTAGGTTACCAATTACCAGGGAAAAAATCTCCAATGATAAAATTTAAATTCAGTATTGTTATTCAGGGACTTCCCTGATGTCTCAGAAGCAAAGAATTTGCCTGCAATGCAAGAGACAAAGGAGACATGGGTTCGATCCCTGAGTTGGAAAGAATCTGTGGTAGAGGAAATGGCAGCCCACTCCAGCATTCTTGCCTAAGAAATCCCATGGACAGACAGAGGAGCCTGGCAAACAACAGTCCACGGGGGTCACAAAAGATTGGACACAACTGAGCAACTGAGCACACTCACACATATTGTTATTCTAAATATAAGCCTTTTGTTTTAGCTTAATAAATTAGGATTTTCAGAGACGCTGGCTCACATTTCTGAATTCATGTCATTGCTGAACTTGTTCTTGATTGTTGAAAGGTGGAGATTTATGAAATGCACATATACATTTCAAATTAGGGTAAACATCAGATTGTTTTTCAGACTAGCATGGCTAGATGACATGTAACGTGGTTTTAGGGAAACAATATTAACATAGACTATATCTATACTTTTTATTATTCACAAAGTATTAATCAGCTAATCTTAAGCTCACTATTCACTTTTAATTAACTGACTAGTTTATTCTCCCTTATTAATTGACTCTAATTCTGATATAGTCTATATTCTTAACAAATCTGAGATTGGGTGAATTATTTGTTTATCTATCTCTCTAGCCATCTATCTATGCGTTTATTTTTTTAGCAGATTCTGGTCTTTAAAATAACAGTTCAGCTGATGACATATGTTGCCTATTGTGGCTCCATGATTTTATATACTATATATTCATTTCAACTTCAAATTCAGTAGAACTTGACCACTTCCTTATGTCTGTCCTGAATTCTCTCATTTTGTAAAATTTTTATTGAGTACCTGTTTGTGTGAGTGTATGTGTGATCAGTCCTGTCTGACTCTGCAACCCTATGGATGGTAAGAACCCAATGGACGACCAGGCTCCTGTGTTCATGAAATTTTCCAGGCAAGAATACTGGATTTGGTTGCCAGTTCCTCCTCCAGGGATATTCCCAACACACAGATTGAATTGAGGTCTCTTGTGTCTCCTGCATTGGCAGGCAGATTCTTTACCATTGTGCCACCTGGAAGCCCCACTGAGCCCCTATGTTCACTATATCATGCCTACGAAATTCAAAGAACCATAGAGGGAAAAGTGGTTAGTAGAAAGTGTTTCCTATTGTCAAAAAGAATCTGAAAAGAGAGAAATATTTAAGGCATTACTCTGAGGAATAATGAGATTTTTTCCAATAAGATATTGGAGAAGAATGGCCGCAAACTTCAATAGCTCTGCACACACACAAAAAAAGCCTCTTTCCTGGCTTTTGCAACCTGACCCACTAATATAGGTTTGAAAACGAAAGTTCATTGACACTCTCTAGACCAGTTACATGATCCCTTAGCAGGCTCTGGATAGATAATTTTAGGTTTCTCTGCATCAGTTGTATTGTTCATTGTTTTTGGAACTCCAGCTGAAACTAAAGCTGAAGTAGTCTTTTAAAAAATCCAGTTACTTTAGGGAAAATAAATGAAAAACTAGAAAGCTATTGTGCAAGTGCTTTAATATTTGTATCATCTTCACATTGTATATTTAAAGTCAGATAATTCAAAAAGTAACAGTGAGAAGTGATTGTATATGTATTTTTATTCTAATGTAAAAATTAAAATTCTTTGTGGTTTTTGTTAGGTCTCTGTAGCTGCAGGACTGTGAAAGCATAATTGCTTAGTTCTCCTTAAATTTTATCAAGTATGTATTTGGCCTTCCCTGGTGGCTCAGCTGGTAAAGAATCTGCCAGCAATGCAGGAGACCTGGCTTCAGTTCTTGGATTGGGAAGATCTCCTGGATAAGGGAATGGCTACCCACTCCAGTATTCTTGCCTGGAGAATTCCATAGACAGTGGAGCCTTGTGGGCTACATTCCATGGGGTCACAATGAGTTGGACATGACTTGAGCAACTAGAGTGCGTGCACGCGCACGCATGCGCGCGCGCACACACACACACACACACATGCACATGTTCTTGATGAAGCTAGAAATGATAAATCTGTGATGGCCCTAATTGTTTAAATGTGTCATTTTTTGCTGCCAAGAAAAATAAAAGTGAAGATTAAATTATTCAGTATAAATTTTGCAAATGATGGTGGTATTAAGGGGCTTAATGGAAGGAAAAGACAATGGAATCTTGACAGGAAATATATACATGTGTGTATATATATGTATGTATATGCATATACTATGGGTTCTGTTTTATTAACCCTAACTTTCTTAGTTAATGAAAAAAAAAAGGGGGGGGGTGCTTCCCAGGTGGTTCAGTGGTAAAGGATCTGCCTGCTAATGCAGGAGACACAGGAGGCACAAATTCGATCCTAGATTGGAAAGTTTCCCTGGAGGAGGAAATTTCAACCCACTCCAGTATTCTTGCCTGGGAAATGCCAAGGACAGAGGAGCCTGGCCAATTACAGTACATGGGATTGCAAACAGTCAGACATGACCAAGTGACTGAGCACACACACACACGCCTGCGTGCACACACACACACACACACACATGGAGATTTATTACTAAGTATAGGAGGGATTGGTGGCAGGAGGAGAAGGGGACGATGGAGGAAGAGATGGCTGGATGGAATCACCGACTCGATGGACTTGAGTTTGAGTGAACTCCGGGAGTTGGTGATGGACAGGGAGGCCTGGCGTGCTGTGATTCATGGGGTTGCAAAGAGTCGGACACAACTTAGAGACTGAACTGAACTGAATAGGCTCATTAGTTATGGAAACTGAGAAATTCTACAGCTGGAAAACCAGGAAAGCCAGTGGTGTAATTAAGTTTAGGTCCAAAGGTCTGAAAATGGTGGGAAGAGTGGGGGACAATGGTCTAAGTGCCTGTTTTAAGTCCCAACAGCTCAGGAACCCAAGGCAGGAGATGAATGTCCCAACTCACTCAGAAAGAGAGAGAGTTTGCTGTTTTTTTGTTTTGTTTTGTTTTGCTTTGTTTTCAGATTTGTGTTCTATTCAAGCCCTCGATGGATTGGATGCTCACCCTTCTTAATGAGTGTGATCTTCTTTACTCAGGTTACTGATTCAAATACTAATCTCTTTCAGAGACACCCTCACATAACCAGAAGTGAAATAATGTTTTACCAGCTACTGGAAAACCACTAGACCATTCAGGTATGACCTAAATCAAATCCCTTATGATTATCCAGTGGAAGTGAGAAATAGATTTAAGGGCCTAGATCTGATAGATAGAGTGCCTGATGAACTATGGAATGAGGTTCGTGACATTGTACAGGAGACAGGGATCAAGACCATTCCCATAGAAAAGAAATGCAAAAAAGTAAAATGGCTGTCTGGGGAGGCCTTACAAATAGCTATGAAAAGAAGAGAAGCGAAAAGCAAAGGAGAAAAGGAAGGATATAAACATCTGAATGCAGAGTTCCAAAGAATAGCAAGAAGAGATAAGAAAGCCTTCTTCAGCGATCAATGCAAAGAAATAGAGGAAAACAACAGAATGGGAAAGACTAGGGATCTCTTCAAGAAAATCAGAGATACCAAAGGAACATTTCATGCAATGATGAGCTCGAAAAAGGACAGAAATCGTATGGACCTAACAGAAGCAGAAGATATTAAGAAGAGGTGGCAAGAATACACAGAAGAACTGTACAAAAAAGATCTTCACGACCCAGGTAATCACCTAGAGCCAGACATCCTGGAATGTGAAGTCAAGTGGGCCTTAGAAAGCATCACTATGAACAAAGCTAGTGGAGGTGATGGAATTCCAGTTGAGCTATTCCAAATCCTGAAAGATGATGCTGTGAAAGTGCTGCACTCAATATGCCAGCAAATTGGAAAACTCAGCAGTGGCCACAGGACTGCAAAAGGTCAGTTTTCATACCAATCCCAAAGAAAGGCAAAGCCAAAGAATGCTCAAACTACCGCACAATTGCACTCATCTCACATGCTAGTAAAGTAATGCTCAAAATTCTCCAAGCCAGGCTTCAGCAATATGTGAACCGTGAACTTCCTGATGTTCAAGCTGGTTTTAGAAAAGGCAGAGGAACCAGAGATCAAATTGCCAACATCCGCTGGATCATGGAAAAAGCAAGAGAGTTCCAGAAAAACATCTCTTTCTGCTTTATTGACTATGCCAAAGCCTTTGACTGTGTGGATCACAATAAACTGTGGAAAATTCTGAAAGAGATGGGAATACCAGACCACCTGATCTGCCTCTTGAGAAATTTGTATGCAGGTCAGGAAGCAACAGTTCCAACTAGACATGGAACAACAGACTGGTTCCAAAAAGGAAAAGGAGTTCGTCAAGGCTGTATCTTGTCACCCTGTTTATTTAACTTATATGCAGAGTACATCATGAGAAACGCTGGACTGGAAGAAACACAAGCTGGAATCAAGATTGCTTTGAGAAATATCAATAACCTCAGATATGCAGATGACATCATGTTTTTTATTTGCCATAAGACATTATGGCAGAAAGTGAAGAGGAACTACAAAGCCTCTTGATGAAAGTGAAAGAGAAGAGTGAAAAAGTTGGCTTAAAGCTCAACATTCAGAAAATGAAGATCATGGCATCCGATCCCACCACTTCATGGGAAATAGATGGGGAAACAGTGGAAACAGTGTCAGACTTTATTTTTCTGGACTCTAAAATCACTACAGATGGTGACTGCAGCCATTAAATTAAAAGATGCTTACTCCTTGGAAGGAAAGTTATGACCAACTTAGATAGCATATTCAAAAGCAGAGACATTACTTTGCCAACAAAGGTTTGTCTAGTCAAGGCTATGGTTTTTCCTGTGGTCATGTATGGATGTGAGAGTTGGACTGTGAAGAAGGTTGAGCGCCGAAGAATTGATGCATTTGAACTGTATTGTTGGAGAAGACTCCTGAGAGTCCCTTGGACTGCAAGGAGATCCAACCAGTCCATTCTGAAGGTGATCAGCCCTGGGATTTCTTTGGAAGGAATGATACTAAAGCTGAAACTCCAGTACTTTGGCCACCTCATGTGAAGAGTTGACTCATTGGAAAAGACTCTGATGCTGGTAGGGATTGGGGGCAGGAGGAGAAGGGGACGACAGAGGATGAGATGGCTGGATGGCATCACTGACTCGATGGACGTGAGTCTGAGTGAACTCAGGGAGTTGGTGATGGACAGGGAGGCCTGTTGTGCTGCGATTCATGGGATCACAAAGAATCGGACATGACGATTGACTGATCTGATCTGATCTGATCTGGGCATCCCTTAGCCCAGCCAAGTTAAATGTAAAATTAACCATAACAGGGACATATACATAGTGGGGGGAAAAAGCCTAAGGAAAAAAAGTGTTACTAGTTTAGGAGAATAGGGAGGACCAAGAAATTTGTTATTGTACCTGTGTTTTGTGTTATTTCCAATTCCTCTGTATAATGAAGGAGCTAAGTTTAAAAAAAAAAAATAGAGTTTGATACTTAAAGCTAATTCTATTCATTTTTTTCAAAGTAGTAGGCTTCATGGAATTGCTACTTTAAGAATACAGAGTTTTAACATTTCCTATGTTTAATAAAAAATGAATTATACTTCCTTTTGATGACTGGCAAAGATAAGGCTAAATGCAAGTGATTGTTAAGATTCTCTTAATCATTCTAGAGAAGTGATCCCTATAATAACTTTCTACTGCTGCATTTATTAAGACCATCATATGTTTTCCTTTCAAAATCTTAATGTATTTGGTTATATTAATAAATGGACTGTTAACACTGTTTAGGAATTTTTAAGATGAGTCCAACTGATGATATTATACATATATGCACTACTGAATTCATATTTTCTAATATTTATATAACTATATGTTTACAAGTCAGTTTGTCTAAAATTTTTTATTCTCATATTTTCCTTATCTGATTTTGTTCTTAAAGTTGTGGTTTAGTTGATAAGTTGTATCTGACGCTTGGAATCCCATGGACTGTAGCCTGCCAGGCTCTTCTGTCCACGGGATTCTCCAGGCAAGAATACTGGAGTGCATTGCTATTTCTTTCTCCAGGGGATCTTTATGACCCAGGAATTGAACTCAGATCTCCTGAATTGCAGGCAGATTCTTTACCTACTGAGCTATAAGGGAAGTCCCCATAGTTCTTAATGTGTTATACATTATGTAGTGAATAATGCAGTGATTCTTCATTTTATCTACTCTAGAACATTTTGTAAATGATTGCATATCTCATCCTTGATTTTTTTAAGTAAATGTATATCTCTGTATGATATTATAGGACATTTTCTGGGTTTTTTTTTTTATACAATTAAAATAATGCATAGTATTTTTATTGTCAAGTATATATATATATATGTTTTATATTTGTGTATATATATATATGTCATATGTATGAAAGAAACTGTCTGTCAGAAAACATTCAAAAGGTCACATTATTTAATATAAACTTCAACAAATGAGAGAATTTCAAATTGCACAGAAGAGAGCAAAATTTTACCTTGTTTACCAATCTTGATAAAATACCAGACTGTACTAGAATAATGGATTTGTATTTGAAGGCATACAAAGTATAGAATGGGCTTTCTTGGTGACTCAGTGGTAAAGAATCCTCCTGCTAATGCAGGAGAATTGGGTTCAGTCCCTGGGTTGGGAAGATCCCATGGAGAAGAAAAGGGCAACCCACTCCAGTATTCTTGCCTGGGAAATCCTATGGACAGAGGAGCCTGACGGGCTACACTTAGTGACTAAACAGCAGCAGCAGCAAAGTATAGAATAAGGAAAAAGAAATACTGGGGAAAAAAATCTACTTTTTCTACTTTGCTTATCTACATAAATAATCCACCCCCCCCCCATTTTTGTCTATATCTCCAGTTTAGTTCAATTTTAAGCCAGAAAATCTGTCTGTTCCATGAATCATTTTTCCTCAAGTATGTTTTTCATGGAGTTAAGAGTTAGCTTTATGTTAACTAAATAACAATGAAGATTAAAAGTCTCTTTACCTAAAAAGTTATAGAATATTCGCTACTAAACAAAATAATCTCAACTTGCATTCTACATTTTGTTGTACTATTTTCTGTCACATCTCTATTTTTTTTTTAAGTCCAATCTATCTTGAAAAAAATAGCATGCATTCTTCATACATATATAGTTTTATTTACCAGAATAATTTTGGTTTAAAGGTGTTAATTTAAGGAACCAAAGTAAATTGAGAATCTGACTCTCTTGCCATTTCTTGTATCTGCAAACTCTGTCAAGAGACAGAAACATTCTATTTTCTGCATTTATTCCTGCACTGACTTTGATAGTCTCTGCTCCCACATGTAAAACACAATTGCAATTCTTAGAAACTGCATTAACACTAACCTCACTAATTACATTAGAATTATTTTTATGCTTTTAAGTTGGAAATGCAGAATTCAACAAGATGTCATATCCCTTGAGAAATAGCAAAAGCATGACTTATTTTGTGGCTGTACTTTTAATTACAAGGGGTCACTTTAAGAGATGGCCTGATAAAAAGTGTGTGTATGTAAGGATAATAAAGTTCTCTAAGTTTAATTTGTAATGATCTAAAAATATAATATTTCCCATAGTTCTCTGAGACCCATTTTTGTTATATTTCATTCTGATAGTTTATTTTTGGAGTACAAGCAAAATCATTTATTGTTGAATAAAAAATGGGATGTGCTATTGACATTCTTTTTTTAAATTATATTTTATTAATAGTTTGGGGGAGAAATAAACTTTCCTCATAAATAAATGTGCCTAGTGCTCTTTGTTTATGGCTTTGAAAGTAAATATAAATCAAGAACAAATAGTATTTTAGCTATTTTACTGATATAACTTCATTTAAATAATTTTATTTGTCCATGAAATGTAAGATATAATCATAATGCACATAAGATTAACTTCATCTATGCTCTTATTTTCAATCCCCAAAATAAAAAAAATATCCTTCTTCAAAATTCTAATTTCATAATTGCTTCTTTTTTTCCTGAGGTTATGAATTTGCTGATTCTGTAAGCTTTTTAACTACACAAATGTGTCACCCATGTCCAAGGTCAGGAGTGGTGGCTGTGCTTCACTGGACCAGCCATGTGGGGATACCCCATGTCCAAGGTCAGAGAAGCCCCAGTAAGATGTTAGGCACTGGAGCAGCTGTGGGGAGATACCCCATGCCCAAGGGAAAAGGAGAAGCCTTAGCAAGATGGTAGGAGGGGCAAATTCATATTTAGAATCAAACCCCATTCCCACCAGAGATGCACAGAGGGCTCAAACAAACCTTGTGCACACCAGCATGCTGGGACCCCATAGAGACTGAGACAGAATGTATTTGAGCATCTCCTGTGGAGGTACGGGTCAGCAGTGGACTGTCACAGGGACAGAGGCTCTGGGTGTGGGTATGGCATAAGTCCTCTTGGATGAGGCCGCCATTAATCCCACCATAGAGCTGCCAGAACTTACACAGGACTGGGAAATAGACTCTTGGAGGGCACAACAGCACCTTGTGCACCAGGACCCAGGAGAAAGGAACAGTGACCACAGGAGACTGTTCCAGACATGCCTGTGGGTGTCCGGGAGTCTCCAACGAAGGCATGGGTTGGTGGTGGCCTGCTGCAGAATTGAGGGCATGGACTGTAGCAATACATGCCTGGGATCTTTTGAGGGAGGTCACCATTAATTTCCTACCTGTTCAGGAATGGCCTAAATCAAATCCCTAACGATTATACAGTGGAAGTGAGAAATAGATTTAAGGGACTAGATCTGATAGACACAGTGCCTGATGAACTATGGACTGAGGTTCATGACATTATACAGGAGACAGGAAATAAGACCCTTCCCAAGAAAAATAAATGCAAAAAAGCAAAATGGCTGTCTGAGGAGGACTTACAAATAGCTATGAAAAGAAGAGAAGGCAAAAACAAAGGAGAAAAGGAACGATACACCCATTTGGATGCAGAATTCCAAAGAATAGCAAGGAGAGATAACAAAGACTTCCTCAGGGATCAATGCAAAGAATAGAATGGAAAGACAAGAGATCTCTTCAAGAAAATTAGAGATACCTAGGGAACATTTCATGCAAACATGGACCCAAAAGGACAGAAATGGTATGGACCTAACAGAAGCAGAAGATATTAAGAAGAGGTGGCAAGAATACACAGAAAAACTGTACAAAAAAGATCTTCACGACCCAAATAATCACAATGGTGCGGTCACTCACCTAGAGCCAGATATCCTAGAATGTGAAGTCAAGTGAGCCTTAGGAAGCATCACTATGAACAAAGCTAGTTGAGGTGATAAATTCCAGTTGAGCTATTTTAAGTCCTCAGAGATGATGCTGTGAAAGTGCTACATTCAATATGCCAGCTAATTTGGAAAACTCAGCCATGGCCACAGGACTGGAAAAGATCAATTTTCATTCCAATCCCAAAGAAAGGTAATGCCAAAGAATGGTCAAACTACTACATAATTGCACTCATTTCACACACTAGCAAAGCAATTCTCAAAATTATCCAAGCCAGACTTCAGCAATACATGAACTTCCAGACATTCAAGCTGGTTTTAGAAAAGGCAGAGGAACCAGAGATCAAATTGCAAACATCTGCTGGATCACTGAAAAATAAAGAGAGTTCCAGAAAAACATCTATTTCTGATTTATTGACTATGCCAAAGCCATTGACTGTGGATCACAGTAAACTGTGGAAAATTCTGAAAGAGATGGGAATACCAGACCATCTGACCTGCCTTTTGATAAATCTGCATGCAGGTCAGGAAGCAACAGTTAGAACTGGACACGGAAAAACAGACTTGTTCAAAATAGGAAAAGGAGTACATCAAGGGGGTATATTGCCACCCTGCTTATTTAACTTTTATGCAGAGTATATCACGAGAAATGCTGGGCTGGATGAAGCACAAGCTGGAATCAAGATTGGCAGGAGAAATATCAATAACCTCAGATATGCAGATAACACCACCTTTGTGGCAGAAAGTGAAGAAGAACTAAAGAGCCTCTTGATGAAAGTGAAAGAGGAGACTGAAAAGGTTGGCTTAAAGCGCAACAGAAAACAGAAAGTTCTTCAGAAAACAAAGATCATGGCTCTGGTCCCACAACTTCATGGCAAATAGATGGAGAAATGATGGAGTCAGTAGCAGACTTTACTTTTGGGGGGCTCTAAACTCACTGCAAATGATGACTCTAGCCATGAAATTAAAAGACACTTACTCCTTGGAAGAAAAGTTATGACCAATCTAGACATATTAAACCTCAGTTCAATCAGTTCAGTTCACTCGCTCAGTCGTGTCCGACTCTGCGACCCCATGAATCATAGCATGCCAGGCCTCCCTGTCCATCACCAACTCCCGGAGTTTACACAAACTCATGTCCATCGAGTCGGTGATGCCATCCAGCCATCTCATCCTCTGTCGTCCCCTTCTCTTCCTGCCCCCAATCCCTCCCAGCATCAGGGGCTTTTCCAATGAGTCAACTCTTCACATGAGGTGGCCAAAGTATAGGAATTTCAGCTTCAGCATCAGTCCTTCCAATAAACACCCAGGACTGATCTCCTTTATGATGGACGGGTTGGATCTCCTTGCAGTCCAAGGGACTCTCAAGGGTCTTCTCCAACACCACAGTTCAAAAGCATCAATTCTTTGGCACTCAGCTTTCTTCACAGTCCAACTCTCTCATCCATGTCTCTCATACATGACCACTGGAAAAACCATAGCCTTGCCTAGACTGACTTTTGTTGGCAAAGTAATGTCTCTGCTTTTGAATATGCTATCTAGGTTGGTCATAACTTTCCTTCCAAGGAGTAAGCGTCTTTTAATTTCATGACTGCAATCACCATTTGTGGTGATTTTCGAACCCAAAGAAATAAAGTCTGACACTGTTTCCACTGTTTCCCCATCTATTTCCCATGAAGTGATGGGACCAGATGCCATGATCTTCATTTTCTGAATGTTGAGCTTTAAACTAACTTTTTCACTGTCCTCTTTCACTTTCATCAAGAGGCTCTTTAGTTCTTCACTTTCTGACATAAGGGTAGTGTTATCTGCATATCTGAGGTTATTGATATTTCTCCCGGAAATCTTGATTCCAGCTTGTGCTTCTTCCAGCCCAGCATTTCTCATGATGTACTCTGCATAGAAGTTAAATAAGCAGGGTGACAATATACAGGCTTGACATACTCCTTTTCCTATTTGGAACCAGTCTGTTGTTCCATGTCCCGTTCTAACTGCTGCTTCCTGACCTGCATATAGGTTTCTCAAGAGACAGGTCAGGTGGTCTACTATTCCCATCTCTTTCAGAATTTTCCATAGTTTATTTTGATCCACACAGTCAAAGGCTTTGGCATAGTCAATAAAGCAGAAGTAGATGTTTCTCTGGAACTCTCTTGCTCTTTCCATGATCCAGTGGATGTTGGCAATTTGATCTCTGGTTCCTCTGCCTTTTCTAAAACGAGCTTGAACATCTGGAAGTTCATGATTCTCGTATTGCTGAAGCCTGGCTTGGAGAATTTTGAGCATTACCTTACTAGTGTGTGAGATGAGTGCAATTGTGCAGTAGTTTGAGCATTCCTTGGCATTGCCTTTCTTAGGAATTGGAATGAAAACTGACCTTTTCCAGTCCTGTGGCCACTGCTGAGTTTTCCAAATTTGCTGGCATATTGAGTGCAGCATTTTCACAACATCATCTTTAAGAATTTGAAATAGCTCAACTGGAATTCCATCACCTTCACTAGCTTTGTTCATAGTGATGCTTCCTAAGGCCCACTTGACTTCACATTCCAGGATGTCTGGCTCTCGATGAGTGATTGCACCATTGTGATTATCTGGGTCATGAAGATCTTTTTTGTACAGTTCTTCTGTGTATTCTTGCCACCTCTTCTTAATAACTTCTGCTTCTGTTAGGTCCATACCATTTCTGTCCTTTATTGAGCCCATCTTTGCATGGAATGTTCCTTTGGTGTGTCTAATTTTCCTGAAGAGATCTCTAGTCTTTCCCATTCTGTTGTTTTCCTCTATTTCTTTGCATTTATCACTGAGGAAGGCTTTCTTATCTCTTCTTGCTATTCTTTGGAACTCTGCGTTCAGATGCTTATATCTTTCCTTTTCTCCTTTGCTTTTCACTTCTCTTCTCCTCACTCCTATTTGTAAGGCCTCCTTAGACAGCCATTTGGTTTTTTTCCCATTTCTTTTCCATGGGGATTGTCTTGATCCCTGTCTCCAGTACAATGTCAGGAACCTCAATCCATAGTTCATCAGGCACTGTGTCTATCAGATCTAGGCCCTTAAATCTATTTCTCATTTCCACTGTATAATCATAAGGGATTTGATTGAAGTCATATCTGAATGGTCTGGTGGTTTTCCCTACTTTCTGAATTTGGCAATAAGTATTTCATGATCTGAGCCACAGTCAGCTCGCTTCTCAGCCTTTTGGCTAAGATCAAGTGTAATATTAAACCTCGCATATTAAAAAGCAGAGACATTACTTTTCCAACAAAGGTCCATCTAGTCAAGGCTATGGATTTTCAGTAGTCAGGTATGGATATGATAGTTAGACTATAAAGAAAACTGAGCGCAGAAGAACTGATGCTTTTGAACTGTGGTGTTGGAGAAGACTCCTGAGAGTCCCTTGGACTACAAGGAGATCAAACCAGTCCATTGTAAAGAAAAGCAACCCTGCATGTTCATTGGAAGGACTCATGTTGAAGCTGAAACTCCAATACTTTGGCCACCTGATGGGAAGAGCTGACTCATTTGAAAAGACCCTGATTCTGGGAAAGATTCGAAGGCAGGAGGAGAAGGGGATGACAGAGGATGAGATGGCTGGATGGCATCACGGACTCAATGGACAGCGTTTAAGTAAACTCCGCGAGTTGGTGATGGACAGAGAGGCCTCTTGGCTGCATTCCATGTGATTGCAAAGAGTCGGACATGACTCAGTGTCTGAACTGAACTGAACTGAAATGTCTCCATTTTAAACTACACTTAGAGTACAAGAAACATCATACATCATATTTAATTGTCTTAAATCTATCTTGATCTTCTCCATAATATCATTTCCTGGTGATCCTGATTCCATCAGTTTCCAAGTTTATCTTTCTTTTGCTCTAGTAAGAAAACTGCTTCCATTAAAATGCAGGTATGTCCTGGGTTATGTGTCTTTCAAAATTTCAGAAGTCTAATGGACCTCCCCTTCTTCCTTCACCAGTCTGGGAGATATTCATCCAGACTCCCAACTTCTATGGCTCTAAGCGCACTGCCATCACCTGCATCCCCAGAGCCATTGATGGGAACTTCCATTTTACATGTTCTTTTTTTGGCATATGCTGATGAGCTTGCTGGAATCCAACATCACTAGTTATTTCTGAAACACGGATTGTTTTCTCCTTAATAGACCTCACAGCAGATGGTAGGGGAAAAAAATGTTATTTTTGTACCTTGTTTCAACTAAATTCAATCCATGTGATGAGATCTGGCATTTTTGTTTGAATCTTTGATGCTTATTATCATGATAATATGATTCCCTGAGCATCCTGAGAATGGATGTGATTCATAACAGTGGCAATAACCCCAGAACTGGCTTTGATGGAATCTGATGACCATTGTCAAAATTATAAGTTTAAATAGACAAAATTGATAAATTATTTCATTCTCTTTGTTTGTATTAGCTGCTTGTATCTGTACTTTTGCTATACACATATATTTAATTTCACCAAATAAAAATCTTTGCTATGTCCACAGGTCCATTCTCTACATCTGCATCTCCATTCCTTCCCTGCAAATAAATTCACCAATACCATTTTCTAGATTCCATATATATATGTTAATACACATTATTTGCTTTTCTCTTTCTGACTTACTTCACTTTGTATAACAGGCTCTAGGTTCATCCACCTCACTAGAACTGACTCACATTTGTTTTTGTTTTTTGCTTTTTTTTAATGGCTGAGTAGTATTCCAATGTATATATTTACCACATCTTCTTTATCCATTCATCTGTAGATACATACACACACACATGCACACACACACACACACACATATATATAAATGTATATATATATATACACACACACAGTATGTGTATATATATATATATATATACACACACACACATACTGTGGTTTGTAAAATAGATAGCTGGTGAGGAGTTGATATATAACACAGAACCCAGTCTGGTGCTCTATGATGACTGAGGGGTGAGATAGGGGGAGGTCATGGAGGCTCCAAAGCAAAAGAAGATGTTTATAATTACAGCTGATTTGCATTGTTGTATGGCAAAACCAACACAACACTGTAAAGAAATTTTCTTCTAACTAAAAAATAAGTTTAAATAAAGGTCTTTGGTAGTAAAACCAGGTAAAGCAAAGTATTTCCAATAAATATGGCATTTTAAATTATTAGTCTTCATATAGCTCTAAATAACTAGAAATTTCTCTTCTCTGCTGCTGCTTCCTCCTCTTTCTATTCCTCTTCTTTTTTATATGCAGGTAAGTTTGTTTGCCAAGAGTAAAACTCATATTCATTCTCCTGAATTTACCAGTGATGATGATTTTGGAAATTTTTCTATACAGTCTAGATTAAGACAATTTATATTTACAAACAAATAAGAAAAAAAAAAGAAGAAAAGTTATACATGTAATGTAAAATATATCCGAGAATTTTGTTTAGTGATACCAATGTTGCTTTGAGATATATCATTTATTAGTAAAAACACCGATTTTATTTCACTATAGGCAATTCAGCTCTATTCACTCTGATGAGTTGAAAATACTCACCTTTTATTACATGGTGAAATTAAAGATATCCTTATTACTAATAGATTATGAAAATGAAAATTTTAGGCTCTTTATTTTAAAAAAAGATAGTGGTAGAGTAGCAGCCATCTCACTTTTCGTTTGAATGGAAAAGAAGGTCACATCAACAACATCTTTTGGTTTTTAATTTTTATAATTCTCTAAGATTGTTATTACTGAAACAGTTAAATTTTGGATCAAAAAGAAAAACGTACTTCAAGTCATAATATAATAAAATTACTGGTCAAATGTATGTCTCAGTAAACATACTAGATTTTTCTCACAGCTGAATAATGTTTCATTATGTGTGTGTGTGTGTGTGTGTGTGTGTGTGCATGTGTGTGTGTGTGCGTGTGTGTGCTCATCTTCAATTGTTCAGTTGTGTCCAACTTTTTGAGACCCCATGGACTCTAGCCTGAAAGGCTCCCCTGACTATGGGATTTTCCAGGCAAGGATACTAGAGTGGCTTGCCATTTCCTCCTCCAGGGGATCTTCCTGACCCAAGAATTAAAACCCCGTCTCCTGTGTCTTCTGCATTGCAGGTGATTACCACTGTGCCACCTGGAACCTCTTCTTTATTCATTTACCTGCTGTTGGGACAACATGGATGAACGTTGAGCACACTATGCTGAGTGAGACAAGTCAGACAGGGAAAGATAAGAACTGTATGGTATCATTTATTTGTGGAATTAAAAAAAGAAAAATTTGTAAAAACAGAGAGTAAATGGTTGTTATGAGGGGAGGACGGGTGCAAAATAGGATAAATGTTTAAAGGTACAAACTTGCAATGAGTACTGAATAAACTCTAGATATATAATACACAGTATAGTGAGTATAGACAGCAATATTGTACTATAATTATCAAACTTGCTAAGAGACTAGAATTTAATTATTCCAACTACTAAAAAAATTATATAACATGATTCAAATGCTAATTATCACTACAAAATCACATTAAAATATATAAATATATAAATGTATTTTAGGCCTTAAATTTACAAGCTATTGCATGTCAAATACATTGCAATTAAAAAGTACTAATTGAAATGTATTTGACATGCAATAGCTTGTAAATTTAAGGCCTAAAATACATTTGGTTCGATGCACGATACTGGATGCTTGGGGCTGGTGCACTGGGACGACCCAGAGGGATGGTATGGGGAGGGAGGAGGGAGGAGGGTTCAGGATGGGGAACACATGTATACCTGTGACGGATTCATTTTGATATTTGGCAAAACTAATACAATTATGTAAAGTTTAAAAATAAAATAAAATTTTAAAAAAAGAAAAAACAACAAAAAAAACTGGCTATGAACTTTTGTTTAGTCTTCTTCATAATTCTGGCAACTTGAGTAATATAATTAATCTGTCTGCATTAACCTATCTGAATTTATAAAATGATGATACCTGCACCTGCTTCATAGAAATGTTCTGAGAAATAAATCAACATATCACTAAATTGGATGTTTTTTTTCCATATTATTTCTCTTAGGAATTCAAGACACAATAGCTTTTATAGTAGTGATTATTGTGATCTTTAATAATCATTGCTCCAAATGAAAATAAAAATGTTAATTTAAAACAGTAAATACAAGAAGTATAGTCCCAATATTTCTTTTTCTTTCTACCTCTTTTGGTTCATTGTAAATTAAAAGATGAAGTTGACACTCCTTTGCTTAGAGTATAAGACTTTTCACGATCTGGCCACATTTCACCCTTGAGACTTGCAAACCCTTCACAACCTTACTCTATTTCCAGTCATTTTACATTCTCAATTAGTGACTCAAAATTCCCTGGACTGTCTCAGATATACAATTCCCTTTTGCCATAAGTCATTTTTTCAAAATGCTGTTTAATCTTTAAGCATTTTTAAGGCACCTCCACTATTCCCATTCTTTAAATCATATCTTTGTTTACTGACCAGAAATATTGTAATGATAACTCTATAACAGCATGTGATATACTGAATTATGAGCTCTCCATTTACATATCTGCATCTAGATTGTGAAGCTTCCTGAAAATAATTATTATTTACTAATTATCTTTGTATTTGGAATGGCTAGCATAGCAAGAGATTAATAATATGCATTGATAACTCTCTTGACTTTAGGAAGTGAAAGTATAAAATGAAATATACAGTAATATCTTAGTTTATCACTGATAATTAAAAATATGCTGTTGACAAAATACACGTGAGTGTGTCAGATCATATACCGCGATGGCCAGTGTACCTTGGTACACTGGGACCTGGAGGTGGTTGAATTAATTTTTAATAAGTTATGAGTCTTCTCATTTATTGACAGTATTAATATTTTTCACTTCTGAAGTGGCATTATTGTTAAATATGAGAATACAAAATATTTCAATAAAAGGGGCACTTTGTTCAGAAAGCATAAATGAATATATTTTTAATATTGACAGTAATATGATTATGTTGTTACAATATGTATAAAGAAATTTCTCTCAATTTTTGGTATTGATCAAACTGAGAGGATAGTTATGTCTCAAAGTAAGAAGAAAATGTGCATTTTAAAACATCATCAAGACCATAAGTAATTTAATTTTAAACTTCCATTCTTTATATCCATATCTATGGATTTTTCTCATTTTTATTCTTTCTTTTACCCATAATTTTAGCATCTTTTTGCTATTATATCTCCAGTTATGGGGTTAATAAGGATTTTATTATTTGTCTATGAAAAATGTCTACATAATTTTTATCTTGTCATTCTCAAATGAGTCATCTGAATAATCAGCAAGAATTCTTCTTGATCACAAAGTATTTAAACATGCTTTTATATTTAATAAATGATAGGATATTTTTCAAAAGCAGACACCTTTGTTTCTCTGATACTATATTTCCTTACACTGTAGGCATCAGCAACATCAAATCATGAATGATTCAAAAAATAACTCACCACTATGCTTCTCTCTTGACTTTGAATACACTATCTTTGGTGTCATTGAATTTTCTCTAAAACATAAACTTTTCTTAGAGTCTACTTAGGAATTAAACTCAAATTTAGTAACTCTTTCTTTCAAGAGATTCTTTCTCAAAAAGTTGTCTCTCAACTTAAAATGGGCTTGGATTTTATTTCTTTTTTTAATTAAAAAAGTTATTTTTTTTAACACTGAATACATTTTGTATTTGGGTATAGCCAATTAACAATGTTGTGGTGATTTCAGGTGGACAGCAAAGGGACTCAGCCAAACATATACATGTATCCATTCTCCCCCAAAGCCACATCCCATCAGACTGGCACATAAAATTGAGCAGAGTTCTATGTGCTATACAATAGGCCTTTGCTGATTATCCATTTTAAATATAGCAGTGTATAAATGACTTTCCCAAAGTCCCTAACTATCCCTTTTCTATCTGAAAAATTCTGTGGGGCAAGCCATTGTATTTCACTTATATAACATTTTGACAGGTAAACCAAATTATATCTCTGTTAAGTAAATTAAAAGTATTATGGAGTTGTTCCTATCATTTTGTATCCATTCCTTACTTACCATTATATACAACATGTTCTTGTTTGGTAACAGTGAGGAAATAACTCTAAGATCCTGCTTAGTTCAAGGATAAAGTTGTGAGCAGTGGGCCTTAGAGATGTAACAGAGCCTCTAGAATAACTGAGGAATTTGAAGGAAATGTGTCTGCTCAGGAAGATTTTACGTATAAGCACAGTGTAGTGGATTGAATGATCCTCAAATGCCTTTCCATGTTCATCCCTTGGAGACAGAGAATGTGACTTTATTTGGGGAAAGGGTCTTTTCAGTTGTGATTAAATTAAGGATATAAAAATAAGATAATCCTGGAATATACAGGCTAAATTCAGTGTCAAGTATCTTCATAAATGACACACAGAGGGGAAACAGAGAGAGTAGAGAAAGCCATATGAAAATGGAGACCATATGGGATATTGAAGCCACCAGGAGCTGGAAGATATAAGGAAAGATTCTCTGTGAAAGCCTACTCTGGGAGCAGGACCTTACCAACATCTGGATTTCAGATTTCCAGCTTCCAGAACTGGGGTAAAATATTCCTGCTGTTTTAGACCACCAAGTTTGTCATCCTTTGAAACAGCAGATCTAGAAAGCCAACAGAAGCAATCTGATTAGATTTTGTTTCCTAAAGATCCTAATAGCAGAGTCTAAATAAGCATCAATATAACCAGTGAGAAAAATGGCTTAACATTTCTCTCAGTTTGATTATAATCTTTAGATAGGATACACCTTACTCTGCTGCTGCTGCTGCTGCTAAGTCGCTTCAGTTGTGTCCGACTCTGCGACCCCATAGATGGCAGCCCACCAGGCTCTCCCGTCCCTGGGATTCCCCAGGCAAGAACACTGGAGTGGGTTGCCATTTCCTTCTCCAATGCATGAAAGTGAAAAAATAAAGTGAAGTCGCTCAGTCGTGTCGGACTCCTAGCGACCCCATGGACTGCAGCCCACCAGGCCCCTCTGTCCATGGGATTTTCCAGGCAAGAGTACTGGAGTGGGTTGCCATTGCCTTCTCCACACCCTACTCTAGACTCCTGAAATTCTTTCTCTCATAATTTATTTTAGAAAACGTAATTACTGACTTTTTCTTTGCCCCTCGGATATCAGTTCAGTTAGGTTCAGTTCAGTCGCTCAGTCTTTCTTGTCTGACTCTTTGTGACCCATTGGACTGTAGCATGCCAGGCTTGCCTGTCGTCACCAACACCTGGAATTTACTCAAACCCATGTCCATTGAGTCAGTTATGCCATCCAACCATCTCATCCTCTGTCTTCTCCTTCTCCTCCTGCCTTCAATCTTTCCCAGCATCAGGGTCTTTTCAAATGAGTCAGCTCTTCGCATCAGGTGGCCAAAGTATTGGAAATTCAGCTTCAACATCAGCCCTTCCAATGAATATTCGGACTGATTTCATTTAGGATGAACCGGTTTGATCTCCTTGCAGTCCAAGGGACTCTCAAGAGTCTTCTCCAACACCACAGTTCAAAAGCATCATTATTTGGCACTCAGCTTTCTTTATAATCCAACTATTAAACCCATACCCATACATGACTCTTGGAAAAACCAAAGCCTTGAATAGATGGGCCTCTGTTGGCAAAGTAATGTCTCTTCTTTTTAATATGCTATCTAGGTTGGTCATAATTTTCCTTCAAAGGAGTATGCATCTTTTAATTTCATGGCTGCAGTCACCATCTGCAGTAATTGTGGAGCCCCCAAAAATAAAGTCAGCTACTATTTCCACTATTTCCCCATCTAAATGCCATGAAGTGGTGGGACCAGATGCCATACTCTCAGTTTTCTGAATGTTGAGATTTCAGCCAACTTTTTCCCTCTCCTCTTTCACTTTCATCAAGAGGCTCTTTAGTTCTTCTTCACTTTCTGCCATAAGGGCGGTGTCATCTACATATCTGAGGTCGTTGATATTTCTCCCAGAAATCTTGATTCCAGCTTGTGCTTCATCCAGCCCAGCATTTCCATGATGTATTCTGCATATAAGTTAAATAATCAGGGTGACAATATACAGGCTTGACATACTCCTTTTCCTACTTGGAACCAATCTGTTGTTCCATGTCCAGTTCTAACTGTTGCTTCCTGACCTGCATACAGATTTCTCAAGAGGCAGGTCAGGGGGTCTGGTATTTACATCTCTTTCAAAATTTTCCAGTTTGTTGTGATCCACATAGTCAAAGCTTTTGGCGTAGTCAATAAAGCATAAATAGATGTTTTTCTGGAATTCTCATGCTTTTTTGATGATCCAACAGATGTTGGCAATTTGAAATCTGTTTCTTCTGCTTTTTCTAAAACCAGCTTGAACATCTGGAAGTTCATGGTTCACGTACTGTGGAAGCCTGTCTTGGAGAATTTTGAGCATTACTTTGCTAGTGTGTGAGATGAGTACAACTGTGTGGTAGTTTGAACATTCATTGGCATTTATTTTCTTTGGGATTGGAATGAAAACTGATCATTTCCAGTCCTGTGGCCACAGCTGAGTTTTCCAAATTGGCTGGCATGTTGACTGCAGCACTTTCACAACAACATCTTTCAGGATTTGAAAGAGCTCAACTGGAATTCCATCACCTCTACCAGCTTTGTCTTACTAAGGCCCAGTTGACTTCCCATTCCAGGATGTCTGACAGTGTGAGTGATCACACTGTCATGGTTATCTGGGTCATGAAGATCTTTTTCATACTGTTCTTCTGTGTATTCTTGCCACCTCTTCTTAATATCTTCTGCTTCTTTTAGGTCCATACCATTTTTGTCCTTTATTATGTCCATCTTTGTGTGAAATGTTCCCTTGATATCTCAAATTTTCATGAAGAGGTCTCTAGGCTTTCCCATTTTATCGTGTCTCTATTTCTTTCCATTGATAACTGAGGAAGGCTTTCTTATTCTCTCCTTGCTCTTTGGAACTCTGCATTCAAATGGGTATATCTTTCCTTTTCTCCTTTGCCTTTCACCTCCCTTCTTTTCTCAGCTACATGTAGTGCTTCCTCAGACAAGCATTTTTCCTTTTTGCATGTTTTTTTGGGGGGGTAGGTCTTGATCACTGCCTCCTTGTACAATGTCATGAAACTCCATCCATAGTTCTTCAGGAACTCTATCAAATCTAATACCTTGAATCTATTTGTCACTTCCACTGTATAATTGTAAGGTATTTCATTTAGGTCATACCTGAATGTTCTAGTGGTTTCTCTACTTTTATTTAAGTCTGAATTTGGCAATAAAGAGTTCATGATCTGAGCCACAGTCAGCTCCCGGTCTTGTTTTTGCTGACTGTATACAGCTTCTCCATTTTTGGCTCCAAAGAATATAATCAGTCTGATTTTGGAATTGACATCTGGTGATGTCCATGTGTAGCGTCTTCTCTCGTGTCCTTGTAAAAGGGTGTTTGCTATAATCAGTGCATTCTCTTGGCAAAAACTCTGTTAGCATTTGACCTGATTCATTTTGTACACAAAGGCCAAGTTTGCCTGTTATTCCAGGTATCTCTTGGCTTCCTACTTTACTTTCCTTGGATATATGAATCTTTTAATAAGTCTTTTGCCAATTTTACAACCCATGAATGTCTTTCTGAAGGCCCTGGAAGCTATCTCTTTGAAACTTAATTGTCAGAGAATTACCCCATGTTCAGTGGAAGGGTAGGAGAGTAACTTGGAAAGATGGTGAGTGCCTTGTCCCAAGTTTCAAAACTTCCCCCTATCATAAAGCTATGGAAAATTTCATATTCCTTTGACAAACACAAATGGGCTTACCTCCTTGGGTACTTTCCCCCCAGCTTTTCCCACCTTTAAAATCCCTACTTCTCTTTGCTTCAGCAGAGTTGAGTTCAGTGTTCTGACATCTCTTTCCTACTGATTGCCTTAACAAATGTTGTCCTTGCCTGTTTAACTTTGTTTGGTACAATTTTTGCTTTGATATCAAGATTTATTCTTGTCCTATTGCCATATCTAATGGCAAAAACTAAAGAATATTACCTCTGGGAATTCAGACTAGAAGTCTTGTGCAACCTTAGAGAGAAAAAAAATTCGAAATCAAACTCTAGAACTTTAGTGAAATATAAGTTCTGGTATCATTTTGCTTGCCTGTAGCAAAACTCATCATTCAATAATAGACCAGATCAGAGCTGGAAATGAGGGATTCAGAGCAAGGTTTGTGTGTCTGGAGATCACAGGAAGAACCAGTAAATGTAATTACAGGACCCTGGGCTCGATTTTCTGTATTGTGGGAGAAGGCAAAAGCTCAGAGACTGAGGAAAAAGAGGATGTGGCTTGAAATTTGAATTGTGTTTTCAGCCACTTGCATACTTATTCTCTGTCTTACATAGTGTCCTCCATACGTTGATCTCACCTCAAATGTAGCTCTATCTTCATTCATGGCCAAGAAGGTAGCTGAGAAACTTTCATGACAGGTAGGCTGATAAACCTGTTTTAACTTAAAAACCTGGAAAATCATCACTCTCAGATATTTATTCTGCTTGTATATGTGTGTGTGTGTGTGTGTGTGTGTGTATGTAATTTACTGTACTGAAAAACTGATTCTGAACAATCAATTTCCCTATATTATGGAATATGGGATAAGAGTTTTGAGACAAAACAAAATGCCGTTATTTTTTCATGAGCAAAAATGTAATGAGAAGGCAAACTCAACAGGATCATAGTTTTAAAAGTGTCAACTCAATGTGGATTTTTTTCATTTGTTTACTTTAGCAAAGAATAAATACATTAATTCGAAGTAATTAGATTAGCTAAGAATTATTATTGTTACCTTAGGCAAGACATAAGAGAAATTCAGTAAGGAAACTGAGTTGATGATTATGGAAACAGAGGCAGTGAAGAGACCATAGATTGAGGAGATCATCTAATGACTGAACTACATATTAAGTGTTAAATATTAGTTGCTCAGTCAATGTCTTCCTCAGTGACCAATGCAAAGACATAGAGGAAAACAATAGAATGGGAAAGACTAGAGATCTCTTCATGAAAATTAGAGATACCATGGTAACATATGATGCAAAGATGGGGCATAATAAAGGACAGAAATGGTATAATAAAGGACAGAAATGGTATGTACCTGAAAGAAACATAAAACATTAAAAAGAGGTGGCAAGAATACACAGAAGAACTATACAAAAGAGATCTTCATGACACAGATAATCACGACAGTATGATCACTCTCCTAGAGCCAGATATCCTGGAATGGGAAGTCAAATGGGCCTTAGGAAGCATCACTGTGAACAAAGCTAGTGGCAGTGATTAAATTCCAGTTGAGCTCTTTCAAATCCTGAAAGGTGATGCTGTGAAAGTGCTGCACTCAATATGCCCCAAATTTGGAAAATTCAGCAGTGGCCACAGCACTGGAAAAGGTCAGTTTTATTCCAATCCCAAAGAAAGGCAATGCCAAAGAATGTTCAAACTACAGCACAATTGCACTCATCTTAAATGCTAGCAAAATAATGCTCAAAATTCTCCAAGCGAGGCTTCAACAGTACGTGAAGCCAAAAACTTTCAGATGTTCAAGCTGAATTTAGAAAAGGCAGAGGAACCAGAAATCAAATCTCCAACAACCGTTGGATCATCAAAAAAGCAAGAGAGTTTCAGATAAAAACATCTACTTATGTTTTATTGACTGCATCAAAGCCTATGACTATGTGGATTGCAACAAACTGTGGAAAATTCTTAAAGAGATGGGAATACCAGACCACCTTACCTGCCTCCTGAGAAATTTGTATGCAGGTCAGGAAACAATAGTTAGAACCAGACATGGAACAACAGATTAGTTCCAAATTGGGAAAGGAGTACTTCAAGGCTGTATGTTGTCACCCTGAATATTCAACTTCTATGCAGAGAAACTATGTGAAATGCTGGGCTGGATGAAGCACAAGCTGGATTCAAGATTTCTATGAGAAATTTCAGTAATCTCAGATATGCAGATGACACCACCCTATGACAGAAAGCAAAGAACCAAATAGCCTCTTGATGAAAGTGAAAGAGGAGAGTGAAAAAGTTGGCTTAAAGCTCAACATTCAGAAAAATGAGAGTATGGCATCTGGTCCCATCACTTCATGGCAAATAGATGGAAAAACAATGGAAACAGTGACAGATTTTATTTTCTTGGGCTCCGAAATCACTGTAGATAGTGACTGTAGCATGAAAGTAAAAGATGCTTGCTCCTTGGAAGAAACACTATGACCAACCTAGTTAGCATATTACAAAGCAGAAAGATTACTTTGCTGACAAAGATCCGACTAGTCAAAGCTATGGTTTTTCCAGTAGTCATTTATGGATGTGAGATTTGGACCATAAAGAAAGCTGAGTATCCAAGAATTTATTCTTTTGAACTGTGATGTTGGAGATTTTTGACAGTCCCTTGGTCTGCAAGAGATCAAACCAGTCAATCCTAAATGAAATCTGTCCTGAATATTCATTGAAGGGACTGATGCTGAAGCTGATGCTCCAATACTTTGGCCACCTGATGCGAAGAGCTGACTCATTTGAAAAGACCCTGATGCTGGGAAAGATTGAAGGCAGGAGGAGAAGGGACTGACAGAGGACAAGAGGTTGGATGGCATCACCGACTACATGCACATGAGTTTAAGCAAGCTCCAGGAGTTGGTGATGGACAAGGAAGCCTGGTGTGCTGCAGTCCATGGGGTTGAAAAGAGTTGGACACACCTGAGTGACTAATTGAACTGAGATTGGTTGAGGGGAAGTACTGAGAAATTTTTCCAATAAAATGCTCCCTCGTCTGTTGATTAGCATGTCATATAACTTTTTTTCTAAAACCACCTACAATACATTATTTATTAATCTCTGTTTTTTTCTTTTTGTCAAGCAGAAATTCAAAGCAACTTTCTTTTTTCAATCCAAGAATAGAATTAAACTATACGTATTTTTCTTGTCATTTTTCAGTTGTCTAGAACCTTGATACTCAAAGGGTGTGATCCATGAACCCACAATATCACCAACATCTGGAGGCTTAATATAAGAAAATAATTTCATCTCTTTCCCCAAACCTCCTGAGTTAGAATCTACCTATTAACATAACCCCTGAGTGATTTGTATGCGTATTAAACTTTAACAAGCATTATGATAGAGGTCCTTCCTAGATTTCATTCCTTAAATTCTATAATTCAAAAGTTTGAAGCATTTTTGGTGGGGAGGTGAGTGAAATCTAAAATAGACTTTAGACCATGTGTACTTCCCTGGTGTCTTAGCAGTAAAGAATCTGCCTACCAATGTAGAAGACGTGAGTTTGATCTCTGGTTTGGGAAGATTCCCTGGCAAAGGAAATGGCAACCCACTCCAGTATTCTTGCCTGGAAAATCTCATGGTCAGAGGAGCCTGGTGGGCTACAGTCAGTGGGATTTCAAAGAGTCAGACACAGCTTAGCGACTAAACAATAACTGCCTAACATAAACATTTTAAAAACTGTACTTCATCATATGTGTATATTCTTAATAACCCAAAATAACCACAGTTTCTTACTTGGAGCATCATAGCTTATCAGATAATGAGTTAAACATTTAAGTTGTAATCCTAATTTTCACCTCCCTCCAAAACAGGCTTTCATATGTCTAATTTATAAAGTTGAAGAAAATCAGTAAAGCCTTGAAGGAGATGACTGACCCTGGAAATTGAACACCTGTCTGTTACCTCATAGATTCTAGCCTATGATAGATAAACTGGGCCAGATTACTATTCAGAAGCTGAACCCTACAGCTATGAATGCTTTCATTTCACTCTAACTTGTCAACCACAGATTGCTTTTTTTAACAAACTCATTATCAATCTTACATAATATGTTGCCAAATCATTACTTGCACCATTACTGATTAAAATTTGTCACTTTGATGTGCATAGATTATTTATCGTTAGTCTTGATGGGAAGGTTTGAACATAGTCTCATATGGTTCTACCCTGAGAAATTTCTAATTGCATAATTATTAAAATGGGCATCTTGCCATGAGAATACCAAAATTACTGCAAGAGCTCAAGCATAGCCTTATACCTGAAACACTACAAACACACACACACATACATAGACACACACACTGATTAGAATTCAATACATATACCAAATTATATGTGTAACAGATGCACTTTATATACACTATGTGAACGTGTTCTAAAAAGCTAGGATTAAATTTGTTACATTTCTATATTTAAACTGCAAGACATTGCAATTTTAAATGCATGGAAGAAATAACAAAAGGAATAACTGGGGATTAGAGAAATATTTCAAAATTTGACATTTAATTTTATTAGTAGAATAAGATTGATAACAAAATTATTGAGCGCTCTGTCTTTAATTTTTAGTAGAAATTTAAACATTTCTATGTTAACTGTAGGATATAATCTTTTTATTTGTCTGATTTTTAAGTTTTCTACAGTTTACTATCTCGATACTCTAAATATGATAAATCTTTTGCATTATCTGATTTAATGCATATAACAATTTATTGTATATCAGGCTATCTTCAGAATGTATTAAGAATTCAGTTATTTCTCTACCTTTACTCTTATGACCCTAATCCAAGCACTTGTAACCTCCACTAAAAGCACCTTCATAAACCTATGCTCCACCCTCTAGAGTCCAAAATCTTTGAAGTCCAAAGGCAGCCTTTGCCTTGAGGCACCTTCCTTATTTTGCAATGTAAAGGCAAAGGCTTCCTATCACATTTAGGGTAATATTCAAATTATTTACCATAGCTTACTGTGGAGAAGGCAATGGCAACCCACTCTAGTACTCTTGCCTGGAAAATCCCATGGGCGGAGGAGCCTGGTAGGCTGCAGTCCATGGGGTTGCTAAGAGTCGGGCACGACTGAGCGACTTAACTTTCACTTTTCTCTTTCATGCATTGGAGAAGGAAATGGCAACCCACTCCAACATTCTTGCCTGGAGAATCCCAGGGACAGAGGAGCCTAGTGGGCTGCCGTCTACGGGGTCGCACAGAGTCAGACACGACTGAAGCGACTTAGCAGCAGCAATGTGTATAAAATTTAGTAATAGCTGTTCCACTATCTTCACCCTAATTTGTTTGCTCAGTCCAAATCTACCATATTTCTATTCCTTGAATAGTCCAAGTTTAGAGTGAACTTTGAGTATTTACACTTGCTACTTTTTCTGGCTTAAATTTGCTTCCAGACCTTTTCCTTACATTTCCTTCTAGTTTCTGTTCAACTGTTACCTCTTCAAAAAAACACCTTATCCAACTACTCTAAAATGCCTCCCACCAATCTTTTTTTTTATTTTATTTTTTATCTTTACAATATTGTATTGGTTTTGCCATATATCAAAATGAATCCGCCACAGGTATACATGTGTTCCCCATCCTGAACCCTCCTCCCTCCTCCCTCCCCATACCATGCCTCTGGGTCGTCCCAGTGCACCAGCCCCAAGCATCCAGTATCATGCATCAAACCTGGACTGGCGACTTATTTCATATATGATATTATACATGTTTCAATGCCATTCTCCCAAATCCTCCCACCAATCTTAATCCCTTTACATTACTTTACTTTTCACCATTTGGTAACTAAAATTGTAATACTGATTTGTTTAAATATATGGTAATTTTCTGTCTACCTCTGGAAAATGTAACTCCATGAGGGCAGGAATTTGCCTCCTTTGTTATTTCAGTGGCTAAAAACACTGTTATATATGCATGCATGTATGTATTTATTTAACAATTAAGAGACGGTAGGATAGTATCCGGAGAAGGCAATGGCACCCCACTCCAGTACTTTTGCCTGTAAAATCCCATGGATGGAGGAGCCTGGTAGGCTGCAGTCCATGGGGTCACTATAGTAGGACAGGACTGAGTGACTTCACTTTCACTTTTCACTTTTCACTTTCATGCATTGGAGAAGGAAATGGCAACCCACTCCAGTGTTCTTGCCTGGAGAATCCCAGGGACGGGGAAACCTGGTGGGCTGCCATCTATGGGGTCGCACAGAGTCGGACACGACTGAAGCGACTTAGCAGCAGCAGCAGCAGCAGCAGCAGGATAGTATCTGCTAGTTCTGCCACAGACAAATTGTATGATTCCGGGAAATATTTATTAAATGCCCTATTCTGTAGGAGCCATTCAGCTAAAATTGTTTCTCTTCAAAAGAGGGATTAATATAGGCTCTTCCTGAACTTGATTAAATTAGGATTATAATAATGCTTCTGCAAAACTTGATTATAAGAGTTAAATGAGATCGAATAGTGGTTTTCCCTTTTCTTAGATAACAGTTGGAGCCCTATTAAAGACTTTTCAGTCTTTTTCCTTCCTGGTTGCCTAGAAATCTTGTTAGCATCAGGGGTCACATTTTTCTTTTCCTTTTTTTCTCCCACAACACTTATCTCAGACAATGAATTGGTATTTAATGATCTTGCCGTTACTGGAAAGAGTTTCAAACTTTACTGGGATTGAAACAAAGAGTAAATGGCATTGCTGCTAATTACAAGTCATAAATTAGCACTTTAAAAGTCTGTTTTCTTATCTCAAGGCACATGTTTTGATGCTTCTTTCCAAGTGACTGACTGCCCCTTAGGTGTTCAATGAAAAAAGACCTGAAATTAGTGCAGATTCCCTTGAAACCGAATCAACAGGATATATTTATCAAAGAATTCACTTTGCACATATTCAAGTTTATTCACATATATAACTCAATCATTTGGTTATCCTGCAACTTTAAATGAGATCCTAAAATAATTACAGCACAAAAATCAAGTCTCAGATAATGAACAAGGTGTCAAGTTTTCTCTAGGGCTATGACTATTTCATTTTCCAATTAAGACTGTAACAGCTCCATTAATGATCACATTGTGTCTCTAACTGATGCTCTGAAAACTTTTAATTTAAAAGGCAAATCCTATGACAATTTTGTTTGTATGGTGTATATAAAGGGACTAGTGTTTACAGATTTGAATATAATCCTCAAATTCTATCATTATAATTTATATTAATACTTGTTAACACTTTGTTTATATAGTGATTAAGAATTTTTCAAAAATTTATATTATCTCATATTATCTTACAGCAACCCACTGAACAGAGAGAGGCTGTTATCTTCATTTTGCAATGGGAAGACAAGTCCAACAGAGATTCAAGTGATCACACAGAAAATTGTAAAACCAAACTTAGAATGTAACTTCACTATCCTTACTTCAGTCTCTTTTCTTCATTGTTAAACTGTATTCTACTAACTGTGGCAGCTGTAAGAGATATTTTTTCTAAACATAATGAAGCTAACAGTTCCAGGTATAATATGGATTTTTTTTTTATAGAGACTAATGTAAAATAGGAGGCAAAAATCATAGGGAGATTACCAGAGTGTAGGTACCACAGCAAATCTTGAACATTTTATAAGGGAGGGAGGTGGGGAGAATAGGACAAAAAGACTTCAAGGAGTGAAAGAATTGCATGGGGCACACCCTTCATTCCTATGAATAGAGGTATAGGTATTGAAGATGGAGTTGTCTTATCTAGAGATCTGGGAGCTCTGTGTCCTCTGTCCCTCAGTCCATTCATGTACAACTCTCTAGGACCCCATGGACTGTCACCCACCAGGCTCCTCTGTCCATGGGATTTCCCTAGCAAGAATACTGGAGTGGGCTGCCATTTCCTACTCCAGGAGATCCCCAACCAGGAATCCGGCAGCTTGTGCCATTGGCAGGCAGATTCTTTACCACTGAGCCTCCTGTGAAGCACCCCTGGGAGCCCTCGGACTTCCTTTCCTAATAAAGAATCTGCTCTATGTTTACCAGCAGGCGAGGTAAATCTATAGACTCACATTTGATATTTTAAGGAGGATAATTAGATCTATGTAGAAGAAAACACCAGTGTACCTCGTTGTCCATGAGATTATGAGCAATTCGAAGAGTCCTATAAATAGTTATTTCCACAGGAACTAATGCATAATAGGCATTCCACAAATACTGATCAAATGAATAAATGTGAGTGAAGTCACTCAGTCGCGTCCAACTCTTTGCAAACCCATGGACTGTGTAACCCACCAGGCTCCTTCGTCCATGGAATTTTCCAGGCAAGAATACTGGAGTGGGTTGCCATTTTCTTCTCCAGGGGATCTTCCTGACCCAGGGATCGAACCCGGGTCCTCCACATTGCAGGCAGATGCTTTACCATCTGAGCCACCAGGGAAGCCTCAAATGTGATGGGAAATACAAAAAAAAAAAAAAAGAAAAAAAAGAGGAAGATGACAGAGAGACAGATAGTAGAGCACAGAAACCTCTGAATTACCAATCCCCCCCTCTGGTTGATATAAAAGAAGAATAATTGCTGCTGCTGCTGCTGCTGCTGCTGCTGCTGCTGCTGCTGCTAAGTCGCTTCAGTCATGTCCGACTCTGTGACGGCAGCCCACCAGGCTCCGCCGTCCCTGGGATTCTCCAGGCAAGAACACTGGAGTGGGTTGCCATTTCTTTCTCCAATGCATGAAAGTGAAAAGTGAAAGTGAAGTTGCTCAGTCATGTCCGACTCTTCGCGATCCCATGGGCTGCAGCCTACCAGGCGCCTTCGTCCGTGGGATTTTCCAGGCAAGAGTACTGGAGTGGTGTGCCATCTCCTTCTCTAGAATAATTGCTAGTGAAAGTTTTTCAACAAGTTATCTTTATAAAATAATGAGATTCTCTGAGTCACATATAGAAATAATTATAGTCACATTGAGTAGAGTTCTCTTCTCTTTATCATATTTTTGACTCATAATTTCTTACCAGTTTGTGAAGAAGGACCCATCATATCCCTCTAAGTTACCCACAGCCTGGGATATTCTGTACAGCAAATCCATAATCAGTCTTTACTTTGTATGTTGTTTTTGTTGTTCAATCACTGTCATGTCCAACTCTCTGTAACTCCATAATCAGCTACAACAGGCCAGCCTTCCCTGTCCTTCACTATCTCCCAGAGTTTGCTAAAATTCATGTCCATTGAGTCAGTGATACTATCTAACCATCTCTGTATAGCAGCAACTTTTAAAATGTATGACAACTAAACAATTCTGCAGTGTTTCTCTAATTAAGCCTTTATTTTATTATAAGCTTCTGTAGTAGAAAAGGTTCCAATTAAATTTATTTGTTCTTATTTTGAGAGTTCAGCAAAAAACATTCCCAATATCATTCTAAATTGGCAACCTCAAAATAAAAAATCCCTTGCCTATGTTTCTAATGCAATATGCTACTACATTTCAATTTTTTTTTCATGTATAACCTGGAAAATATATTAAAGTGCAAATAAAATAAAAAGTAGTGATTACCAACTTTTAATTAAATCTTGACAAAGCATTTTACCATTTATGTACATTTAAAAGTATATTATATATTATTTATAATCATTCACATGATTAGTAAAATTATAAATACTTGAGAGGTTAGATGCTCAAATACATTAGGATATTAGTCAATTCTATAGAGTAAGAGAGGGGAATAGGAAGTCTGTATTTGCAGAGGCATAGATCTTCACCAATCTGAGATGCTTAATAAATTAAAAGCAAGTTAATCATTAACATATATGCATAAGGTTTATATTTGTGATTCATAACATAAATGGGTTTCCCTGAGTTTGTTGCTATTTTATGCTCTTTGATATTGTTCATAATTATTAAAATAGCTAAGTTAACTAATATAAAAATATTTTGGCCAGATGATGTTATAAATGCAACCAATCCCTGCCTTCTTGCATTAGGTTCTCCAAAGAAAAAGAATCAATGGTCTGTCTGTAGTTATATAAGAAAGAAGTCAGTAAGAAGGATTGGTTTACGACTTTATGGAGGTTGAGAAGTCCCATGAACTGCCATCTGCAAGCTGGAGAACCAGGAGAGCTAATGCATATTGCAGTCCAAATCCAAAGGGCAGCAAATCAGGAGCCCAAATGTCTAAGAGGAGAAGATAGAGGTCCTAGCTCAGAGAGCAGAGTCACCTTTCTTCCATTTTTTTGTCCTGTGTAAGCCCTCAATGGATTGGATGATGACCACTTGATTGATGATGATCTTTACTCAGTCTACAAATTCAAATGTTAAGTTCTTCCAGAAACACTCTCACAGACACACCTGGAAATAATGTTTATATTATATATATATACTGTTTATATATAAATAATATTTATACAGAGAGTAACAGCTATCTGGGCATCCCTTTGCCTTATGAAGTTGACACATAAAATGAACCCTCACATTTATTAAGCAATATTCTTTTAGATAGGTAAAAAAATACAAATAATAATAAAATACTGTTGCAATAACATAAGGTATGTAAATATAAATGTAAATAAATAATATATTACATAAAGGAAATTATATATCTGGAAGAAAGTCTACTAAATAAATTACAAAGAGATCAAAAAGTAATAAACCATTTAAAGGTTTGGTGCTTCAGAGGCAGAAAAAATCTTGGGAAAAGATTTCTAATATTAAAAATTGGGAGAACACCAATTTTGTAAATGTTTAAACATCTAATTACGTCAGAAATAGATTTACTTCTGGCAACATTAAAATAAAGTATAGATTACTTCCTTTTCTTAAAAATAGTCAAAAGAGCATGTAACAGTGAAAATATATGACACCTTGGATAGGTAACCAAAATTTCAGTATAGGAAGATCCTGAGATCACTTCCTCCCAAAGGAACAGCAAAATTACGACTGTTTACCAACCAACTATCAATGAGAACAACATGAAGACTAGCAGAAAAGATAATCTATAACTAAGGACCTGCAAGAGCACCCACAACAAGACAAGTAGGTGGGGTGGAAACACAGTAAAAAGCAAGACCCACACTCCTCAGTAGGCAAACCACAAATGGAAAGAGAATCAAAATTACAGAGCTCCTCCCCAAGGAGTGAGGGGTCTGAACTCCACTTGAGCTCTCCAACCCAAGGGTACTGCTCTGGGAAGATGAACCCCTAGAATACTGTTTCAAGGCCAGAAGGGCTTGCTTTCAGGAGAGCCAGAGGGGAGCAGGAAACGGAGACTCTTTACCTGAAGGGAGCACCCAGAATCTCACATGCTCAGAGACCCAGGGCAGAAGAAATAAATTGAAAAGAGCCTGGGTCAGACGTATTTCTTGATCTTGGAGAGCCTCCCAGAGATGTATAAGACAAATGGGAGTATCCTGGGGATGTAGACACTGGTAGCAACCATTTTGGGTAGCTCTTTCTACCATGAGCTCACTGGTGCTGGAAATGCCATTTTGGAATCCTTCTAGCTTATTAGCACCAAGACTCAGATGGGCCCAATAGCCACTCAGTCCCATTCCTGGGACACCCTAGGCCAAGCAGGTGCTGTGCGGGACACAGACTCAACCATGAGAGTGGCAGGTGTCTTTCTGAATCTCTCAGCCTCACTGGGTCCTGGCCTTTCCCATCACAGGGCCCAGGATCTGGTTCTACCCACAAGTGGATGAACAACTGCTCTGGAACAGCTCAGGCCCCTTGGAGAAAGTCAATGCAGGACATAGTTCTGTCCATTAATGGGCTGGAACTAGTTCTTGGACCCAGCCTCATTCACCAGAAGGCAGACACCAGCCCCAGAATCCACCTGGCTCCAGCCATGCCTATCAGGAGTCTGATACCAGCTGCAGGACCCCACTAGAATTCAGTCAGTTATGCCTGTGATTCAGGAATTCAAAATGGAGCTGTGTAACCATTGTGGATGCATTTTCAGACATTTTCCTGTTTTACTGAGAATTTGAAATTTCTTAATTGTATCAGACTCAAGGACACCAGGAGCCATTCTCAAAATATCATCTGTTAGCACCTGCCAGCTGCAAATATATGGTCTCAAGTTCTCTACTTACAACCATGCTGCCATTTCAGGCCCCAACAAATCCTTTCTTAAGGATCCTTGAATCTTACCAGCTTTAATTGTGATTCTTGATGACATATATTTTGCAGTTTTTGCCTTTATAAGCCTTCCCATTTTGTAGTCCAGTGAAAAGCAACTCAAATGCTTCTCATATCTGTGTCTCCCAGCCTATAGTTTTTACTCTGGTTCAAATAAAGCTCTTTTCTCTTCCTATTATAGATTATTTAATGATTATTTCCATCAATAGAGATATTTTGAGTAATTAAAAAATCTCCCTAGGTATCTATATTTCCATGATATTTTGTAATAAAATGGTACTTCTACATCAGATAACATGTTTTCTATCAGAAGTAAATATTTCCCTCACAGAATTTTTCTAAATATTAAATGACCTCATGTTTATAAAATTACCTACCAGATAAGATATGTGTATTAAAAATAGTGATAGCAGTAAAATACTTAGACCAGTTTGTGTTGGTGAGGGACAGGGAAGCCTGGTATGCCGCAGTCCTTGGGGTTGCAAAGAGTTGGTCACAACTGAGCGACTGAACTGAACTGATTTAGACCAGCTGCTTACAGAGACTTGTGTTCTATCCCGAACTCTGCATCTTTCTACTGTATTTCCTAGGGTTACTATTTTAATCCCTCTCGAATTTATTGTCCCATTGATAAATGAGTATAACAACAGAATCTATCTTATAAGGTTTATTGTTATTGTTTAGTCACTAAGTCATATCCAACTTTTTTTGACCCTATGGACTGTTAGCCCACCAGGCTCCTCTGTTCATGGAAGTTCTCAGACAAGAATACTGGAGTGGGTTACCATTTCCTTCTCCAGGGGCTCTTCCTGACCCAGGGATCGAACCTGTGTATCCTGCATTGGCAGGTGGGTTCTTTACCACTGAGGGAAGCCCCTTATAGGGTTTGCTGCTGCTGCTTCTAAGTCACTTCAGTCGTGTCCAACTCTGTGCGACCCCATAGACGGCAGCCCACCAGGCTTCCCCATCCCTGGGATTCTCCAAGAACACTGGAGTGGGTTGCCATTTCCTTCTCCAATGCATGAAAGTGAAGTTGCTCAGTCTTGTCTAACCCTCAGCAACCCCATGGACTGCAGCCCACCAGGGTCCCCCGTCCATGGGATTTTACAGGCAAGAGTACTGGAGTGGGGTGCCATTGCCTTCTCTGCTTATAGGGTTTGGCGGAGTTTAAATAAAATAATTCTCTTACAACAGTGCTTGACTTGGCTGAAGTGCTTAATAAGCAGCAACTGTTTCTTTCAAGTGATACAGGTAAGAAATATACAAACTAAATACTTCTATGTAGTTCACCTCAAGAGAAACAAAAATCATTGTAAATTATTTTGTGGCATTTTATGAGGCATTACCAACTCATCAAATCGCTAAACCCTATAATAGATGAAATTATGTTAATTTAAGTCCACTTCAATCTAATTGTCTATCCACTTTAGATCATTTCTGATACAACATTCCTTTTACTTCTAGTCATTACTGCTACTGCTAAGTCACTTCAGTCGTGTCCGACTCTTCGAGACCCCATAGACAGCAGCCCACTAGGCTCCTCTGTCCCTGTGATTTTCCAGGCAAGAACACCAGAGTGGGTTGCCATTTCCTTCTCCATTCTAGTCATTGGATGTGTTCATTTACACAAACCATATTTCTCTCAAAGATTCCATGAATGAACACAAACTTTTTGAAGGGAAGGGCTTGTTGCCTTTGGTTATTTTGCAATCAGGTAAGAAGAAATTGCCTAAATGGAAAGTTAAGTTATATACAGCAAAATGTTTATTACTTTGCAGAAAACACTAGAAAAACTTTTATTAAAGCAAATTTAACCCATTCATAGGTTGATATTTTTCACATGTAGGCACTCACATACACATTTGTAAGTCAAGCAATGTGTAGCAGTGTATATTGGATCTGTTGCTGCTGAACTGCTAAACTGTAGTTGAGAGAAATTCAGTGTTTTCCCGAAGCTGGGTTGCACCTTTTTGTTGTTATTTCTGTTGTTTGATTTTTTTTCTCCATTTCTCCTTGAGACATTGTGACCCAGGAAAGACATCAACTATATATAACAATTGTTTTACAAGAAACAATCCAAAATGAGATATATTTTGTTATTTATTTACTCAGTGCTACTGTAATTTTTAATATGCTATCTGCAACTCACTAAATTGATTTCAAAAACCAACAATGTATCAGGCTGTGTATTAATAATCCCAAGGTCTAGATGTGACAATGTGTTTAAGAGGTTTCTAAGTAAGAGGTGTGTCTAGAGCCTGGAATCTCTCTTGGAATCTGGATATTCATTTATTTGTTCATTCCTCATAGATATTTAATGAATACCACTAAATGCTCATGTCCAGAAAACATGGATAGAGCATCAAATAAAATGTAGAATGTTTTTCTCCTTATGTAACAATAGTATCTCTCCTACTTTCTTCATAAATAACTCAATATTGGTATCATAAATATATCAGTTATAACTCAGTAAATCTGTTGGGAAAAAAAGAAAATAAAGTTAAAACAATTTAAATGTAAGACTGAGATAACCCAAGTTACTTTCCTAATTAGAGGAAAGTGAAAAGAGTGTAAAACCATCTCTAATATATTTTACTTGAGGTGGAAGAGACACAAGAACTTGAATTTTCTCTTTTGGAGAAAAGCAGCTAGAATGTAACCTATGCTGGGAAAGAAGATAGGGTTGGGCACCTAATTCTTCTTGAGTCAGAGAATCAGAATCATTAGTAGGGCCTCCAGGCAGATGAGGGATCCACTTAGTAACCTTTTTTGTTTTCTTTAGCTGAACCTTGAGATATGTTAGGTGTGATGTTCACAATTTTCCTAAAGCTGTTAATCTGCTTAGTTAGCATTTAGCACAATAGAGTGCATATAGTAAGAATAAGGTTTCATTAGAATTTTATTTATTGTAAACTGTAGCTCTGAAAAATGTTATCTTAATCTATTATTCATACCATGTAATTGTTTCTTTACAACTTTAACAATTTGAAGGGGATCATGGTAAGCACTGTTATAGATGCTCTAGTGTATATCCTCAACTGTTAATACATAGCATAGTATAAAGATGATGATAAATACCAAAAATACTACTGCTATTACCAGCTATTACTGCTACCACTATTATGAGGATTATTACTACAATATATTGAGCTCTCACTGTATACCAGCTCTGAAATGTGTAATTGTCATAAAGTACAATCTCATTTTTAGACAAGTCAAAAAATTTAGCAAGTTGTAGAATAACTGATAAATAGGTGAAATGACAGTGGTGAGAATAAAGTTTAAAAATATATATATTTAAGAATAAGAATTCAGTTGGTTAAAATACACCATATAATAAAGATTTCATCATTTTAACTTATATGATGCCACCAGTATACTTCAAATTATAAAGATGCATGATGACTATCAATGTGACTGAATCACTGTAGAAGCCACAAAAGACTAACATTAAACAGTGGATGTTCTTTGCTAACAATATAAAAATTTTATGGTTCATTTGTTTTCCTTTATTATAGAAAAATAAACCTGTCAATAATTTAATATTCTATTGTAAAATACAGAAATACCCTCATTTCCTTATTGAAGACATCAGAGAAGCATAGTATAATTTTGTAGTAATATTCAGCTTTATTTTGTTCATTTTAATACTGTTTTTATTCAATTTTATCTGTTGCAGAAGTGGAATTGCTTTACATATTGCATAGTTTGAAATAAAATTAGAGGTGATGTCTTAATTTTTTCCTTATCTCAAAATATTCATGTTGCTATCTCTTAATAGGAAATATTTTATAAAATTATTTTCTTTGCTAGGTACTGATTATAGACTGAAAAGAAAATAGGAAAGAGAGGGAAATACAGAAATTCATTTTGTTATTATTTCTCCCATCATTTCAGTTGGTAAATTCAATTATCAAAAGAAGTGAATTCATTTGGGTTTGTAAAATAATGAAACATAGTTTTCTCTCAGTATCACAACTGACTATTAGAAAATTATTAAAATAGAATAATATATAAATAATCCTATATGCACTTGTTATTAGTTGATTTATAAAAATATATTGGACATGCCTTTCAATGAAGACCAGAATTTGCCCATCGTTATATATTATTGTTCCTTTGAAACACACATATCTATCTTTATATTCCACATTGCTTTGATACTCAGTTTTTTCTTCTTTCTGCATTCCCAGAGAACACAGATCCTACTCTATTTCATTTTTTTTTTTGAGGAGCTTTAAGCATAAGAGCGAATTTGGCAAAGAGATAAGACTAAAGGGAATGAATTATTCTGTCAGCTCATGAGTTTCTCAATGGGGATCCATCTACCAGAATCTTTACTGTTATGATCATGTTGGCATATTTTATTTCCTATATCTATCTAAATAAATTCAATATATTTTGAAAATATATATATTTTAGAAAATTGGAGTATTGCTTTAAATGACTGATTATGCAGTTTTAATAAGTAATAGCAACTACACAATACACATGTGTTCAAAGAATAGTTTAAGGAGTAAATGAATGCTTAAAAGAAATATCACTATGCGTTTCTGTGTGTGTGTGTTTGTGCACGCGTGCTCAGTCATGTCTGACTCTGCGATCCCATGAACTGTAGCCCTAACAGGCTTCTCTGTCCATTGGATTTCCCAGGCAAGAATACTGGAGTAAGTTGCTATTTCCTTCTCCAGGGGATCTTCCCAATCCAGGGACTGGGACTGAACCAGCATCTCCTATGTCACCCACATTGGCAGGCAGATTCTTTATCACTGAGTCTTGTTGTAGCAAATGACCACAAGATGAATAACTTAAAATGATGTATATTTACTATCTTACATTTATGAAGGTCAGAACTCCTAAATGAGTTACAATCAAGATATTGAAGAATACCAACATTGAACTACTCAATCCTAAAGGAAATTAACCCTGAATATTCATTGAAATGACTGATGCTGAAGCTAAACCTCCAATACTTTGGCCATCTGATGTTAAGAGCTGACTCATTGGAAAATACCCTAATGCTGGGAAAGATTGAGGGCAGAAGGAGAAGGGGTGAAAAAGAATGAAATGATTGTATGTCATCAACTCAATGGACATGAGTTTCAGCAAACTCTGGGAGATAGTGAAGGACAGGGAAGCCTGGGGTCACAAAGAGTCGGACAAGACAGTGACTGAACAACAACAAGATATTGACACATGTACATTCTTTATAGAATTTCTGTGGGAAAGTGTTTCATTGGGTTTTCTGCATCTAGAGGCTGCCTATGTTCTTGAGGCATTGTTCTATTTCCTTATCCTCAATGCTGCCTCTCTCACTGCTATTTCTCTGGTTTTCTTTTCTCTTTTAATGTAATCACCTTAGTGATTACATTAGCCCCACTGGGAAAATCATGGATAATTTCATTATTTTGAAGGCAGTTGATTAGCATCCTTAGTTCCATTTGCAACTTCAATTTCTTCCTTTACCATAGGACATGGAAATCTTTGGGAAAGCCATAACTTTGCCTATCATACTATTATATGATACTGTATACTAATAAGTAACTTAAAAGGGAGACAGACCTAGAAAGGGAGAGTTTTGGAGATTATGAGAAGAATTTTAGACTGTATTTTAAATGAAAGTAAACTAAAGAATTTAAGCAAGAGAAACATCAGCAATTCAATTTATCCCTTTAAAGGGTTGCTTGTATGTAATGTATACAATTAATAGGAGTTAAGAATGGATTTTGTAGTGAATTTCATGAAAAATGTGAGAAAAAGAAAAATTAACAGAGCACAGATCCTCAGGTAGCTCAATCAAATTTGGGACTCCCACTTTACTTGCTAAATACCCTTGGGAAATTCTCAGTTTCCTTATATGTAAATTGAGGATGATAGTGGTCCCAAACTGCTAGTTTTTGCTTTTGTTTTATTTTTAAATAAAACTAAGGTAGTGTATGTAAAGAACTTAAAGTATTAGTATATGAATGAGTCCCTTAATAAGTATTAGTTTTACAAGATTTTGGAGGTAAAGCTTACAGAATGACTGAATTGGTTTTAAGACAAAATTGAAAATGACTTCTAAATTTCTGAAAATCAAGGCTTTTTTAATGCTAAAGACTAGAGTTGGAGAATATATGATTAAGTACTCCAAGTATTTGCTTTTTACTTTGATGCTGGCAAGAATTTCAACAACAATGTTGAGAAAAAAGTGCATGTAATTACTGTTGCTCAAATACCAGTTTGAAATTGAGCAGAGAATCATTATATATTCAGTTCAGTTCAGTGTATCAGTTGTGTTTGACTCTTAGCAGTTCCATGGAATGCAGCACTCCAGGCTTCCCTGTCCAGCACCAACTCGTGGACCTTGCTCAAACTCATGTCCATCGAGTCAGTGATGTCATTCAGCCATCTCATCCTCTGTCATTCCCTTCTCCTCCTGGCTTCAATCTTTCCCACATCAGGATCTTTTCCAATGAGTCAGTTCTTCTCATCAGGTGGGCAAAGTATTGGAATTTCAACTTCAGCAAGAGTCCCTCAAATGAATATTCAGGATTGATTTCCTTTAGGACTGACTGGTTTGATTTCCTTGCAGTCAAAGGGGCTCTCAAGAGTCTTCTCCAACACCACAGTTCAAAAGCATCAATTCTTCAGTGCTCACCTTTCTTTATGGTCCAAGTCTCACATCCATATGTGACTACTGAGAAAACCATAGCCTTGACTAGACAGACCTTTGTTGGCAGAGCAATGTCTCTGCTTTTTAATATGCTGTCTGTGTTGGTCATAGCTTTTCTTCCAAGGAGCAAGTGTCTTTTAATTTCATGGCTTCAGTCACCATCTGCAGTGTTTGTGAAGCCCCAAAATATAATGTCTCACTGTTTCCATTGTTTCACCATCTATTTTCCATGAAGTAATGGGACCAAATGCCAAGGTCTTAGTTTTTTGAATGTTGAGTTATAAGCCAACTTTTTCACTCTCTTCTTTCACTTTCAGCAAGAGGCTCTTTAGTTTTTATTCACTTTCTGACATAAGGGTGATGTCGTCTGCATATCTGAGGTTTATTGATATTTCTCCCAGAAATCTTGATTCTAGCTTGTGATTCATCCAGCCTGACATTTCACATGATGTACTTTGCATATAAGTTAAATGAGCAGGGTGACAATATACAGCCTTGACATACACCTTTCCCAATTTGGAACCAGTCTGTTGTTGCATGCCCAGTTCTAAATGTTCCTTCTTGACTTGCATACAGATTTCTCAGGAGGCAGGTAAGGTAGTCTGGTATTTCCATCTCTTGAAGAATTTTCCACAGTTTGTTGTGATCCACGCAGTCTAAGGCTTTGGCATAGTCAATAAAGCAGATGTTTTTCTGGAACTTTATTGGTTTTTCTATAATACAATGGATGTTTGCAATTTGAAATCTGGATCCTATGACTCTTCTAAATTCAGCTTGACCATCTGGAAGCTCATGGTTCACGTATTGTTGAAACCTCAGCTGGAGAATTTTGAGCATTACTCTGCTAGGCTGTGAGATGAGTGCAGCTGTGTGGTAGCTTGAACATTTTTTGGCATTGTCTTTCTTAGGGATTGGAATGAAAACCGATCTTTTCCAGTCCTGTGGCCACTGCTGAATTTTCCAAATTCACTGACATATTGAGTGCAGCACTTTCACAGCATCATCTTTTAGGATTTGAAATAGGTCAACTGGAATTTTATCACCTCCACTAGCTTTGTTCATAGTGAAGCTTCCTAAGGCCCATTTGAATTCATATTCCAGGATGTCTGGCTCTAGTGAGTGATCACATCATCGTGGTTATCTGGGTCATGAAGATCTTATTTGTATAGTTCTTCTGTGTATTATTGCCATGTCGTCTTAATCTCTTCTGCTTCTGTTAGGTCCATACCATTTCTGTCCTTTATTGTGCCCATTTTTGCATGAAATGTTCCCTTTGGTATCTCTAATTTTCTTGAAGAGATCTCTAGTCTTTCCCATTCTATTGTTTTCCTCTATTTCTTTGCATTGTTCACTGAGGAGGGCTTTCTTATCTCTCCTTGCATTCTTTGGAAATCTGCATTCAGATGGGTATATCTTCCCTTTTCTCTTTTGCCTTTAGTTTCTCTTCATGTGTTGGTTTATGCCAATTCTGTCTTTGTTCCTATAGAAGCTACTATATTTTGTAACATGCACCATTATTCTTGTACCATACAGAAAAAATAATAAATAAAAATTTCAAGTAGAATTATGACATACCATTCATCTAATAATGAATTACCTTTTTGAAGTTAAAAGTGTGAAGGAAATTTATAGCTCAAAGTCAGTATAATAGAGTTGACTATTTTTGAAACTTTTTGGAGATGAAATCATCTGGGTAAGCAGTCAGAGTGAAAAATGAATGTCTTGAGGAAATATGATAAGTTAGAGATGAGGTAGAGGAATAGGAGATGAAGAAATTATAGGTGCAGTCAATTTCTCTTTGATCTTAGCTGTCAGTGGGAGGGAGCTGGAAGAGAACATGCTAGCCAGTGAATCTTCTTTTCTGTTCTTTTCTAAATGTGGAAGCAACCGTCCACATTTGAATTTTGAAGATTGATTAAAAGGAATAAGAGTGCTTTTTCACAATGTTTTTGTCACCAAACCATGTGTGTCATGAAGACCACTGCTAAATCTAAACTGGGAAAGGAAATAACTCATATCAGCACCATCGTAATTGGACATTTAGACTCTGGCAGGTCTACCACAACTAGACATCTGATCCACAGATACAGGATCAACACAACAACCATCAAAAAGCCACTATGGAGAACAGTGTGGAGATTCCCTAAAAAACTGGAAATAGAACTGCCTTATGATCCAACAATCCCACTGCTGGGCATACACACTGAGGAAACCAGAAGGGAAAGAGACACGTGTACCCCAATGTTCATCACAGCACTGTTTATAATAGCCAGGACATGGAAGCAACCTAGATGTCCATCAGCAGATGAATGGATAAGAAAGCTGTGGTACATATACACAATGGAGTATTACTCAGCCATTAAAAAGAATACATTTGAATCAGTTCTAATGAGGTGGATGAAACTGGAGCCTATTATGCAGAGTGAAGTAAGCCAGAAAGAAAAACACCAATACAGTATACTAATTCATATATATGGAATTTAGAAAGATGGTAACAATAACTCTGTGTACGAGACAGCAAAAGAGACCCTGATGTATAGAACAGTCTTATGGACTCTGTGGGAGAGGGAGAGGGTGGGAAGATTTGGGAGAATGGCATTGAAATATGTATAATATCATATATGAAACGAGTCGCCAGTTCAAGTTTGATGCACGATACTGGATGCTTGGGGCTGGTGCACTGGGACGACCCAGAGGGATGGTATGGGGAGGGAGGAAGGAGGAGGGTTCAGGATGGGGAACACATGTATACCTGTGGCAGATTCATTTTGTTATTTGGCAAAACTAATACAATTATGTAAAGTTGAAAAATAAAATAAAATTTAAAAAAAAAAAGTAAATTTTCTCACTTAAAAAAAAAAAAAGTTGAGAAGGAGGCTGCTGAGATGGGAAAGAGATTAGTCTAGGCTGCCTGGGTCTTGGATAAACTGAAAGCTGAAATTGCGCTTGGTATCACCATTGATAGAAATCTCCCTGTGAAAATTCAAGACCAGCGATATTATGTGACCATCATTGATGCCCCAGGACACAGAGACTTTATAAAAAATGTGATTACAGGCACATCTCAAACTGACTGTGCAGTGTCCTGATGGCTGCTGATGGTGATGGTGAATTTAAATCAGATATCTCCAGGAATGAACAGATTGTGAGCATGCTCCTCTGGCTAACACACTGGGAGTGAAACAATTAATTGTTAGTGTCAACAAGATAGGCTCACTGAACCACTCTATAGCTAAAATAAATACAAGAAAATCTTTAAGGAAGTCAACACCTACATTAAGAAAATTGGCTACAAACCCAACACAGCACTATTTGTGCCAATTTTTATTTGTAATTGTGGCATGCTGGAACCTACCGGAACCAAGTGTTAACATGTCTTGGTTCAAGGGATAAAAAGCTACCCATAATAGTGGCAATGCCTGTGGAACTATGCTACTTGAAGCTCTAGACTTCATCCTGCCACCAGCTCATTGAGCTGTTAAACCCTTGTATCTGCTTTTGTTGTTGTTGTTGTTGTCCGTCACTCAGTCATGTCCAACTCTTTCCAACTCCGTGGACTCCAGCATGCCAGGCCTTCCCTGTCCTTCACTATCTCCCGGAGTTTCCTCAAACTCATGTCAATTGACTCAGAGATGCCATCCAACCATCTCATCCTGTCATCCCCTTATCCTCCTGCCTGTAATCTTTGCCAGCATCGGGGCCTTTTCCAAAGAGTCGGCTCTTAGCATGTTTTCTAGGACATTTATAAAATTGGTGGTATTTGTACTATCCATGTGTGCTGAGTGAAGACTAGTGTTCTCAAACCCAGCATGGTAGTTCAGTCAATGTTACAACTGAAGTCTATTGAAAAGCAGCACAAATCTTTTAGTGAAACTCTCCCTGGGCACAACACGGCCTTCAATGTCAAGAACATGTCTGTCAAAGATGTCTATTGTGGCAGCATCCTTTACATTCTTTTTATAACAGCAAAAATGACCCACCAATGGACATAGCTGACTTCATGGCTCACGTGATTATCCTAAACAATCCAGCAGCCTAAATATGCATCACACTGGATCATCACATGACTTAAATTGCTTGCAATTTTGCTGAGTTAAATGAGAATATTTATTATTGTTCTGGGAAAATCTAGAAAATACTTGCCAGATTCTTGAAATCTGGTGATTCTACTACCATGATATGGTTCTTGACAAGCTCATATGTGTTGATAGCTTCTGTGACAATTCTCATCTGGGGCACTTTCTTGTTGATGATATGAGATGTGTTTGCTGTGGGTATCATCAAAGTTGTGGACAAGGAGATGACTAGAGCTGGTAAGGTCACCAAGTATGCCCAAGAAGCTTAGAATGCTAAATGAGTATTATCCCCAAAACCTGCCACCCCAGTCTTAATCATTGGTGGAACAACTGTTTCAGAACTATTTATCTCAGTTGAAAAAGCCATTTCAGTTTAATAGTAAAAGGCTGAGTAAGAATAATGATGTTTCATAAAACCCTCAGAAGAAAAGGAAAATGTCTCCTGGACAGTCTTTGTGTGTATGAATGCTTTTGTGGCAATTTTAAGTTGTTAGGTTTTAAGTTATAAGTTTTGAAGTTATTAGTTTTGTTTTGTTTTTTAATGTAAACAACTTGACCAAAATCTGTCACAGAATTTTGAGACTCACTGAAGCAAATATTAAAGAAGGACACGTGTCTTCTTTTGGTCAATACTGTAACTTCCTACAGCCTATTTAGGTAAAAGATTTCAGTAAAAGTTTCCCAAAACTTATTTGTGGTCAATGTGCCTGCTCCACCAGGCCCCCAGCTTGTCATGTGGCACCTCTTCAAGCCAAAAACTGTCAAAATCAGCCTTGCAGTTCACTTCTTTCTCAACGAGGGGATGAAAATGTGGACCAGTCATTCAGTAAGGAACATGGATTAATTCTACTTCAGTGTGGGGCTTTCCAGGTGGCACTAGTGGTAAAGAACTTGCCTGCCATTACAGGAGACATAAAAGATGCAGTTTGGATCTCTGGGTAAGGAAGATCCCTTGGAAAAGGAAATGGCAACCCATCCCAGTATTCTTGCCTGGAGAATCTCATGGACTGAGGTGCCAGCAGGACTACAGTCCAAGGGTTGTAAAGAGTCAGACACAACTGAAGCAACTGAGCACTCACCATCTACCGTGATTTCAGAATTTGGTAATTTTGATTTAATTTTTTTTTTCTGCATAAGAATTCTGATTCTGTTCATCTTGTCAAAGAGGAAGGAATCACTAAGTACATAGTGAAAAACTATGAGAGAGGTGTTAGTACTATGCTTCATAGATTAGGACAGATAAGCAAAGAATAACTTTGTTTATATGTAAGGTGACTTATAAGAAGGTCAAATTCTAATTTTAAAGGTTCAAGAAATACACTTAAGCTTCTGTAGAATTATATCAATATTGCATAAACTTGGTATAGTGTCAAATTTTAGCTCCCAGTTATTGGAATATGCATTCTCGCATTTACACATATTGAAGTAGTAGAACCTAAAGTGGGAGGCTTCATTAGTATTGATCACTACCCTGCTAGAGTTAATTGTATCCAGATTCTAGAAGAAAGAAAAGATACTGGAAATTGAAAAAAAAAACAAACACACAGACTAGGAGAGAGGAAAAAGTGAATTATATGGAGAATAATAAACAAATTTCTGCAGAATGCAGGTTATATGAAGAGAAGAGGATGGGTTTCAGGACTCTTGTGAAGAAGTTTTCCCCTAATTGGTAGAGGAAATTCTGCTACTGTAATGGGACAGAAGGTTGGAGTCCCTGCAGAAATGCTGGAGAGAGATGTGGCAGGAGCAGGGCAGTTCCAATGGATGACTCGAAATCAATCAGCAAAAGATGAGGAAGGGTCATCCACTGCAAGTAGTGGGGCAGAGTTAAGGCTGAGGAATCCCATGAAAGAAAGTGTGTGAAAATCTGTGTAGCAAAGAATGAATGAATGAGTTCAATAAGAGAAGTATTACTAACATGGTCAGTGAAACTGAAAGTTTTGTTGAATATGGTAATAAAAGATGTTTACTTCACTGGGTTATTGTTTAAGATTAACTATTTGGCCTGGTATATAATAAATGCAACTTATTAATAATAATGGTTATTAATATTCAGTTCAGTTCAGTTCAGTCGCTCAGTCGTGTCCGACTCTTTGTGACCCCATGAATTGCAGTATGCCAGGCCTCCCTGTCCATCACCAACTCCCGGAGTTCACTCAACCTAACATCCATCGAGTCGGTGATGCCATTCAGCCGTCTTGTCCTCTGTCGTTCCCTTCACCTCCTGCCCTCAATCCCTCCCAGCATCAGGGTCTCTTCCAATGAGTCAACTCTTCACATGAGGTGGCCAAAGTATTACCATGTAGCAAATTCCACATTATAAAATATTCCTCAGTGGCATTAAGCTGCTTTGATGTAAAAGAATAACTATGTTTATTTTGGAAAAAATAGCAGTGATTTTAGAGAATTTGCCTAAGAAAAGATGATGCTGGATAATAGAATTCAAGCAAGGCAAAGGGAAAAGCAAAGACAAGAGTGTATGTTTCTCTCTGTTCATGCTGATGCACATACAAATATTGAGGCTAGCAGCAGGCATACGGTGGATAAGGTAAATGGTAAACCATGTGCTAACATCATCATGAACTATGGACTATGCACAGGAGACCAATAGGCCACAATGCTGAAGTTGCCCATACAGGAGCTTCACAGGAGTGGAGTTTAATAAGTTGGAGAAACAATAACCATTATGAAGAAGCATGGGTACTGTGCCAGTTTAGCAACAAAAAATAGTTCATTTGGATTGCAGTACCCATGAGAAACAGTGAAAGAGGTTAATTGGAGGAGCACTTCATGTCTAATCATTGCTAGCTTCACTTCATGTTTATTCCTTTAGGCAACAAACATGTTTAAGCAGTACACTGATCAATGAAGTAGTTCTAGGAACGATGTGAAGGAAAGAAATAATAGCAAGTCTCAATCCTCAGTTATTTGACATGCTAGTGAGAAAAACAAGCTAGGGGGAAAAAAAATGACCATATCTGCCACAAAGGAGACATGCCATATTTTTTGAAGCCACATAAAGGAAGATGATGAGTCTCTTTGAGACTTAAGAGCACAGTAGACGTGAACCAAACATAGACCTCAGGAATAATGTCAGGGAGATGGAACACCGTATGCAATATTTGTAAGCAGAACACAATGCAGCACATTTATAAAATTAAGACTTTTGGAGCAGAGTGTTGAGAGGGAGGGGAATGTGTGTTGAAAATGACACTGGTTATGTTAGGCAGGGGTTCAGTTTGGTAAGAACTTGAAAAATAATAAGAAATATCTTATATGAGAAATCTCTGTTTCTGTCTTTCTGTCTCCGTCTCTCCTGTTTTTCCGTCTCACACATAGAATATAAGCAACAACACAGCAATGAACTGGAAGTGGGAGAATAGGTTAAAATTGAAACAAATTATATATTGCAGACATTACCATAACTGGAAGTACAGAATATTTATATTTATCCATAAATAAGTAGAACATTGAGATCAAGAATCAATTAAAGAATGTTTAAGTATTTTTGGAAATATAAAGGGTGGCTCTGAATAGTTTGATATTAAAATCTAAGGTAAATTCCTCCACAAATATGTGAAAAACTTGGCAATTTATATGGAAGAGTTTAAAATGAAGCTGTAATTATACTTTACAAAGATACTCTTCAATTTCCACAGAAACAAAGAATATAATTTAATCAAGTGTAGCCTTTAAAGAACATGGCTATAGTAAAATATGTTGTTCTTCTGCATCTCACTTTATAGGAAGGTTTTAATACATTTCTCTGTACCTTTAACTTTACTGAAATATTTATTGACTAAAATGTCCATAGAGGTAACTTTCTTCTTCTCACTTCAGCCCAGCTTCCATCATGCATTTCTTCATTTCCAAAATGCATTATGATACTTGTGTCATATTCCCTCAGCCACATTTCTCACACATGAGAGTCTGTTCTCTATCCTTTTTGTGACATCAGCTCTTTAAATCTCATCAGTTACAAGTGTTAACCGATTTTTTTTTTTCAGTTTGATCTCACTCTGCAGGACAGATTTTATACTGAACCTTTCATCCGAGTATGTTAAAATAGTTTCCACTAGATTTCTAGACAAATACGATTAAAACTCTTTTTAACAGGAGTGCCCAAAATCTTTCATTATTTATGTCTTTCATTCAGAGAGTAAACTCATGCTGAGACTCAAGGATTTAGTTGATACAAATATTTTCATAAAATGTCAGCAGTATAAGATTCCAGTCCTCACCTACTTCAGTGTTTTTCTATAAATTGTTCAATCAAAATTCAAGTAAAAGTAATTTATTTTCAAAGTTTGAGATTATATTAATTATACTTTATCTTGTCACATTTTTGCTAACATTTCCAAATATTTCAGGCAGTGAGAAGGTATTTTCATTAACTGAGTGTAAGAATCAATAGGCCCCATCTTTAAAAACTACACCACTTTTATGACTGACAGTCAAAGGGGAAAAGAGTGACAGATTACACTGCTATCAATAACGCCAGTTTAGAACTTTATAGAAGTAAAAAATAAATAAATAAAGTAGTCAGTGAATGATCTTTATTCTCCCAGGAGGGAGTTTTAAAAGTTTAGAAATGATCTTTGTGATGCATGTTGTTGAGTTTGATCATTCTGACATTACAATGCTGCTGCTGCTGCAGCTAAGTCGCTTCAGTCGTGTCCAACTCTGTGCGACCCCATAGACGGCAGCCCACCGGGCTTCCCCATCCCTGGGATTCTCCAGGCAAGAACACTAGCATGGGTTGCCATTTCAATAGAGGTTCTTAAAAATAAATACACAGGATAGATCTGTGTATGAAAGACCCAAACTGTTTATAAGCTGCTGCTAAGTCACTTCAGTCGTATCTGTCTCTGTGCAACTCCATAGACGGCAGCCCACCAGGCTTCCCCGTCCCTGGGATTCTCCAGGCAAGAACACTGGAGTGGGTTGCCAAGCTGGAGCAGTCCATTTACATTTTGTTTAAAAGGTATGAAGGGGCAACTGAAACAAGTAACAATTCACAAGTGAATGGATTTATGTAGTAGTTCAGATAACTGTAGGAACAGGTTTATCATGGTTGACCTAGTGTGAACCACTTACTTTCTTTTTAGAAGCACTCTGATTTGAATTCTCATTAACCTCTGCAAAACACCAGACTTTCAACATAGTTTGTATAGAAATAAAGGCTATTAAGTTTTCAGCAGCCATGGAAAGCCTATAATTTATATCTTAGATGATGAGTCTTCAGATGGCTTTAAAACTGATTACATTTACATTTTTTGATTTAATCATTTCTGTTAGCATCACAAAATGATAGCACATTGTTATATGCAAGCAAAGCTAATCTTTCTGACATGGAAAATAAAAATACTGCTAGAAAATTCCCCTGGTTTATGCTCCCCTCTCTTTTTCTGCAAATACCTGATAGTTTATCCTATTTATTTTGAAAATAGCATGATATTTGACTCTTAAATTCAGTGTAATGACCATGAGCTTCAGAGTTCATCCTTACTCTCATTATAAAGTCCTACTTTCATCTAGTATTCAAAATCAGATGGAATTGAAGGCTGTGAAAGTAACTTATCATTTTATGAGTATGGTAACAAGCTAATGGGCTCTGACTATGAGATATTGATTGTAGAGTACAAAAATAATATAAATATATTAATTTCATACTAAAAGTGTAGTTGGTATGCATATTTTGTACTTTTTATAGAAATGAAAATTCTACATATAAACTTTATATTGTTTTTGGATACTTTAGATGGGGTCATAGTGTGATGTTCTGATATTGTTGTTTAGTCACTAAGTTGTATACAACTCTTTTGTGACCCCATGGACTGTAGCCTGCCAGTCTCCTCTGTCCAGGGAATTTTCCTAGCAAGAATGCAGGAGTGGTTTGCCATTTCCTTCTCCAGGGGATCTTTCCAACCCAGGGATTGAAACTGACTCCTGCATCTTTACCACAGAATCACCAGGGAAGCACAAGTTGCTTGCTAGTATAGTCCTTAGTCACTCAGTCATGTCCAGCTCTTTGCGACTCCATGAACTATAGCCAGCCAGGCTCCTCTGTCCATGGGGATTCTACAGGCAAGAATACTGGAGTGAGTCGCCAAACCCTCTTCTAGGAGATCTTCCCAGCCCAGGGTTCAAATCCAGATCTTCTGCATTGCAGGTGGATTCTTTACTGTCTGAGCCATCAAGGAACACAGTTCATAACTGGTGTGCTGTGTTTTCTACATTTTATTAACTAAATCACCACATTTTATGTACTTAATTCTCCCTCTCCAAGTCATTTGGAGATTAAAATTTACCAGATTATGGGCATAAAGAACTTTTCATAATAAATTATAGATTAACCTATCACTAAGTGCAATTTATCCATTTCAAACTGAATATCCTCAGTTAAGGGAGGAAATACAGAGTAGACAGGGTAGCAGACAGAGTAGCAATTAGTGCCTCTGTTTCTCTTCCTTTAAGCACACATTTTTACTGGGAGCAAGATGCCTGCCCATACAAATGAACTGTGTCGTGGATTTCACCTGGACAATTTCTTATAAACACAGTATTTCATGTTTATAAATATGTTAAAACTCATTTATAAACCAAAACAGTTTGGGGGAAAAATGTTAGTCTCAGCAAAATCAATTTTTCTAGAGGAATCTGAATTTTTTGTTGTTATCTGCATCTTGCTAATTTGTAAACATAATAGAAGTAGTAACCTCATTTTGTAAAAAAAAAACAAAAAACAATAACTATAATTTTACACTCTCTGCTAAGCATAAATATAGTAAACTGAATGCCATATGGTTCATCATTATAAAAGCTAGTTTTTCCAATTGCTTTGTAAATCTCTTCAATTTTATGGAGCATAGAAAGAAAACTAATTGCTAAGTGAGGTCATAGCATTCTCTTTCTGAAGCACTAAACATTCATAAGCTTAGTATAAATTTTTTTTCAGGAGAAAACTAAGCTGTATTTGTAAATGAAGACTATTATGATGAAATTATTATTTATTTCCCCAGACTTTTATGAGATGTGTGTTTAGTGGGCAACTATCAAGCAAATTTCAATACTGTCCTTTTTAGCCAAATAAGATGAATTTATTAAAAACACAATAATGAACTGTTTTAGTAATCCAATGTAAATTAGTTTTCACAAGAATAAAGACTTTCACACAGCCAAAATTAAAGTCTTTTTAAATTGGTATAAAATAATTTAGCTATACAAGCATTATACTTTGTCTCAAGTTTATTTATTAAATCAGCAATGAGTTTGAATATTACAAATTATATTTCTTTTGCAAGGTTATTTTTATTTGTTAATTTTAACAGTATGACAGATATACTGTATAATGAAGGAAATAACAGCACAGACAGTTTTGGACTTAAGGCAGTAAAAATTGTTTCTATTGCTTACAAACTATTATTAATGTGATTCTGGCTCTAGTTATGATCATAATAAACATTAAATCAAGATATTTTAGTCAAGTTATAATACAATTATTAAATATCAGGCAAATAAACTATTGTTAACTTCAGGCTTTGATTAGTGCTATTGGTTGTGTGTGAATATGTGTGTGTGTGTATTGAACAAATTGTCAACATATTTTTTCTTTATAATTTAATGAGTGATTATGTTAAAAGAACTTAAAATTATTGTGTGGTTTTAGAAAATGTGACATATCATTTATCATGTAGAATAAAAAATATAGCTATTGACCTTTTATCATTTTATTTTCTATATTTCAAATGGCTTTCATGATCCTTGTATTAATTTTTGGAGATAAATATGTACATTGGTATTATATCAATAGTATACATTATCTATATAAAAGAAAGTTGAAACTGCATGCACAGTAATATTAGGTTAACACTAGATTTTAGATTAATTAGTAGCATACATGGAAGATACAGTTTTTCTGTGTGCTTTTCTCAAGTATGATGCTCAAATATAATAATAGTTCTCTTTTTATTTTTGAATCAATTAAATTGGTAAAAATGTCATATAGGAAAGAGAAACATCACTAAAACTTATGGTTAGGACTCTTGATATTATTTTAATAAGCTTGATTCAGATACTCAACATTATATGATTTCATTGTTTTGAATAATCTATGTTGTGTTGCTTTTCTTCATGATTTTAGGAGGGACTGATTTCCTAATCTGACACTCTAATTTGGATTAAAATGACAATGCATGGTCTCAAATTTTCTCTGCAGTAATAAGAATTTCTGTACACCACTTGAGCAATGAGAAAAATATATGTATAGAAGGACTATATGTGTATATCACTTAATATCACTCACATTGTGTTCCTGTGTTTGTTTAGATTCATACTTTGAACTCCAAAAGGCATTGAAAATTGTATCTTGACCTTAAAATTATGTTTCAGTGCCATTTATAAACCTAATGTATATCACTTCATGGCAAATAGATGGGGAAAAAATGGAAACAGTGGAAGATTTTATTTTCTTGGGCCCCAAAACCACTGTGGACAGTGACTGAAACCATGTAATTAAAAGACACTTGCTCCTTGGAAGAAAGAAAAGGTATGACACACCTGCTGCTGCTGCTAAGTTGCTTCAGTCGTGTCCAACTCTGTGTGACCCCATAGATGGCAGCGCACCAGGCTCCCCCATCCTTGGGATTCTCCAGGCAAGAACACTGGAGTGGGTTGCCATCTCCTTCTCCAATGCATGAAAGTGAAAAGTGAAAGTGAAGTCGCTCAGTCGTGTCTGACTCCTAGCAACCCCATGGACTGCAGCCTACCAGGCCCCTCCGTCCATGGGATTTTCCAGGCAAGAGTACTGGAGTGGGGTGCCATTGCCTTCTCTATGACAAACCTAGACAGCATATTAAAAAAGTAGAGGCATCACTTTGCTAATAAAGGTCCATCTAGTCAAAGCTATGGTTTTCCATGAAAACCATATTCAAGATTGACTTCCTTTAGGATGATTGATTTGATCCCCTTGCTGTCCAAGGGACTTTTTTTTTATTATTTTATTTTTTAACTTTACAATATTGTATTGGTTTTGCCATATATCAGCATGAATCCCCCAAAGAGTCTTCTCCAGCACCACAAATCAAAAGCATCAATTCTTCAGTACTCAGCTTTCTTTATGGTTCAACTCTCACATCCATACATCGAGATAGTGAAGGAGAGAGAAGCCTGGCATGCTGAAGTCCATGGGGTTGTGAAGAGTCAGACACAACTGAGCAACTGAACAAGAATTAATTAAAATAGTGTTTGCTGTTCTTCAATCATGTCCAACTCTTTGTGACCTTATGGACTGCAGCATGTCAGGTTCCTCTGTCTTCCACTATCTCCCAGAGTTTTCTCAAATTCATATCCATTGAATCAGTGATGCTAACTAACCATATCATCCTCTGAAGCCCTTCTCCTTTTGCCTTCAATATTTCCTAGCATTGGGGTCTTTTCTAGTGAGTGTAATCTTCACATCAGGTGACCAAAGTATTGGAGCTTCAGCTTCAGCATCAGTCATTCCAATGGCTATCTCAGAATATTGTTTAGTGAGATAGAAATGATAAATTATCTATACTCCAGCGATATACATCATAGAACCCTGAACTATTAGGTGATTCACAGGATCCTATAAGAATGCCTTTCTGCAAAATAATGTAGATTGAAATTAGTTCATCACCTTTGCTTACATGTTATGAGTATTTCTCTTTATACAGTTATCAGTTGATGATAAAAATTTTAAAATCACTTTTATATCGAATAAATCACAGTTATTCTGATTTTGTGAATAAAAGCTAGAATTGAATAAGTTCTTCATTATTTGATAATCATGAAGTGTTTTAACTTTCCTTTAAAACATGGATCAAATCCTTAATAAAGTTAGAAAATTGTAATAAGAATATAATGAATGACAAAAGTTCAGTGCCTGCCGGAAAAAAATTACATAACTTTAAATGTATTTTTCAAGACCTCAAATTGTAATTTAAAAACTTAGTACATAACTTAAACCCTAGAATTTAGAAGACCACTCAAAGGTATGATATCAGATCTTAATATTGTCTTAACCAGTTCCTATCCACATAGCAGGATTTAAATATCTACTACCTTTTGTTCATCTATTGCATACAAAACAAGTGTATTTTCTAGAAGTACAGGTTAAATATTTTTGTAGTATAATAAAATATTGACTATTACTGTGTGTGTGTACACTCAGTCTCTCAGTTGTGTCTGACTCTTTGTGACTCGTGGACTGTAGCCTTCCAGGCTCCTCTGTCCATGGGATTCTCCAGGCCAGAATACTGGAGCAGGTTGCCATGATCTCCTCCAGGAGATGTTCCTGACCCCAGGGATCGAACCCATGTCTCTTATGTCTCCTGCATTGGAGGCTAGTTCTTTACCACTATTGCCACCTGGGAAGCCCCAAATGAAGATTAACTAATAGCATTTACAATATGTTGTGAGAACCTATTTTTTAAACTTTTTCAAGGTATGGTATACAAAAAAATTGCATATATTTAATGAATATATTTTGATGAATTTGGCTATTTGCCAGTACCCATGATACCATCACAACAATCAAAATACTAAACATATCCATCACTTCCAAGAATTTCCTCATATAGTTTGCTTGTTTGTGTGTGTGTGTGTGTGGTAAGAACACTTAACATGAGATCTAACTCCTTATACTTTAAAGTATAGACACTGGATAATTAACTATAGGGCACTATGTTGTAGAGCAGATCTGTAGAACTCATTCATCTTGTATTATATAAACATTGTACCCTCTGGGCAACAACTCCTCATTTCATCCTCACCTCAGGCCCTGGCAACCTCCATTCTGCCTTGCTTCCTTCTGTTTGACTATTACAGATACCATGTGTAAGGTCTGGGTGTGTACATCCTTGTGTAGAGGATGTCTGGCTTCAGGTGAGTAGCCAAACTATTCCAGTTATCCATAACATTAAGATATTTTATGTACAGTTCTTCTGTGTATTCTTAATCTCCTCTGCCTCTCTTAGATCCTTGCCATTTCTGTTCTTTATTGAGCCCATCTTTGCATGCAATATTATCTTGGTATCTCTAATATTCTTGAGGCAATCCCTAGTCTTTCCCATTCTATTATTTTCCTCTATTTCTTTGCATTATTTACTTAAGAAGGTTTTCTTATCTCTCCTGTCTATTCTTTGGAATTCTGCATTCAATTGGGTGTATCTTTCCCCTTATCCTTGCCTTCTGCTTCTCTTCTTTTCTCAGCTATTTATAACGCCTCCTCAGACAATCATTTTGCCTTGTTGCATTTCTTTTTCTTTTTGATGGTTCTGGTCACCCACTATGTGGTGAATAGTGTTACAAACCTCCATCCATAGTTCTTCAGGCACTTTATCAAATCTAATCCCTTGAATTTATTTGTCACTTCCACTGTTTAATCATAAGGAATTTGATTTAGGTCATACTTGAATGGCTTTTATTGACTATGCCAAAGCCTTTGACTGTGTGGATCACAATAAACTGGAAAATTCTGAACGAGATGGGAATACCAGACCACCTGACCTGCCTCTTGAGAAATTTGTATGCAGGTCAGGAAGCAACAGTTCGAACTGGACATGGAACAACAGACTGGTTCCAAATAGGAAAAGGAGTACGTCAGGGCTGTACATTGTCACCCTGCTTATTTAACTTATATGCAGAGTACATCATGAGAAATGCTGGACTGGAAGAAACACAAGCTGGAATCAAGATTGCCTGGAGAAATATCAATATCCTCAGATATGCAGATGACACCACCCTTATGGCAGAAAGTGAAGAGGAACTAAAAAGCTTCTTGATGAAAGTGAAAGTGGAGAGTGAAAAAGTTGGCTTAAAGCTCAACATTCAGAAAACAAAGATCATGGCATCCAGTCCCATCACTTCATGGGAAATAGATGGGGAAACAGTGGAAACAGTGTCAGACTTTATTGTTTTGGGCTCCAAAATCACTGCAGATGGTGACTGCAGCCATGAAATTAAAAGACGCTTGCTCCTTGGAAGGAAAGTTATGACCAACCTAGATAGCATATTCAAAAGCAGAGACATTACTTTGCCAACAAAGGTCTATCTAGTCAAGGCTATGGTTTTTCCAGTGGTCATGTATGGATGTGAGAGTTGGACTGTGAAGAAGGCTGAGCGCCGAAGAATTGAAGCTTTTGAACTGTGGTGTTGGAGAAGACTCTTGAGTCGCTTGGACTGCAAGGAGATCCAACCAGTCCATTCTGAAGGAGATCAGTCCTGGGTGTTCTTTGGAAGGACTGATGCTAAAGCTGAAACTCCAGTACTTTGGCCACCTCATGCGAAGAGTTGACTCATTGGAAAAGACTGATGCTGGGAGGGATTGGGGGCAGGAGGAGAAGGGGAGGACAGAGGATGAGATGGCTGGATGGCATCACTGACTTGATGGACGTGAGTCTGGGTGAACTCCGGGAGTTGGTGATGGACAGGGAGGCCTGGCGTGCTGCGATTCATGGGGTCGCAAAGAGTCGGACACGACTGAGTGAACTGAACTGAACTGAATGGCCTAGTGGTTTTCCGTTACCTTTTTCAGTTTACGTCTGAATTTTGAAATAAGGAACTGATAATCTAAGCTGCAGTCAGCTCCGAATCTTGTTTTTCCTGACTGTATTGAGCTTCTCCATCTTTGGCTGCAAAGAAAATAATCAATCTGAATTCGGTATTTAACATCTGGTGATGTCCATGTGTAGAGTTGTTTCTTGTTTTGTTGGAAGAGGGTGTTTGATATGACCAGTGTGTTCTCTTGGCAAAATCTGTTAGCTTTGGCTCTGCTTCCTTTTGTACTCCAAACCAAACTTGCCTGTTATTCCAGGTATTTCTTGACTTCCTAATTTTGCATTCCATCCCCTGTGATGAAAAGGACAGTGTCTCTTCAGGGAAGCTCAGAAATAGAAAATCCCTTGGTGAAACAAAGATTTGATTTTCTGATTGGATGAGGATGTAGCAGGGATACTTACAGCAGCTAAAGCAAATGTAAACTAATTTCTGTTGTAGCATCTTTATTAAATATTAATTAGAATATGGTAAATGTATAGTCCAAAGTTTCATGTAATTGTTTAAAGGCTTTCTACTGTCTTCTTTTTATTTTTCCCTGCTAACTCTCATTCTATCAGATCAGATCAGTCGCTCAGTCGTGTCCGACTCTTTGTGACCCCATGAATCGCAGCACGCCAGGCCTCCCTGTCCATCACCAAGTCCCGGAGTTCACTCAGACTCACGTCCATCGAGTCAGTGATGCCATCCAGCCATCTCATCCTCTGTCGTCCCCTTCTCCTCCTGCCCCCAATCCCTCCCAGCATCAGAGTCTTTTCCAATGAGTCATTCTATAGTGTCCCAAATATTCAGAAACTAATGTAAAGGTAATGCTCTGAAAATAGAAATTTAATAAAATTTCAATATGCAAACCTTTATTATTTAGGCTAGTTATTATGGCTTAGGAGAATAATTTTTTTCAGTTTATGATGTTCTGTTTCTCTCTCTTCTTCTCATCTATTTAACTTCCAAAGTAGATCCTAATAATCTGTTAGAATATATATACATATTATATAAATGTATAACATATTTCCATACATTAATATGAAATTGTTTTATTCTCTTAAATAAATTCTTGCAAGTGAAAAATGGCATAATATTCAAGCAAATAAGAATCTGAGTCTAACTAAATGGCTTTATTTGTGTTCATATGTATGCTTTGAAATGTTTAGGTAAAATGAAATATTATACATTTTGACATCTATCTTTCTTAACCTGTATAAAATAACATATGTTCACCATACATTTTTACTTTAAAATATAAATATAACTCTTCAAATCTGTGGTGACTAGAAGATGCATTCAATTATCTCTCTGAGTGAAAAGAAATATTCATGATACATTTCCAGGTAAAAAGTAACAGTAAAGAAACTCGAGGATATTAGACAAATTTTTTAAACTTTAGGAAGGATAGTCTCAAAAAGATAGCTGCTGAAAGTTGAGAAATTTTGAGACTGTTGAAAAGTTACAAGTTACTGACTGCATCAATTCCCTAGCATGTGCGTGCTAAGTTGCTTCAGGCATATCTGACTCTAGGTGAACCTATGGACTATAGCCCACCAGCCTCCTGTGTCCATGGGATTCTCCAGGAAAGAATACTGGAGTGGGTTGCCATGCCCTCCTCCAGGGCATCATCCAGACCCAGGGATCAAACCTGCATCTCTTTTGTCTCCTGTATTGGCAGGTGGGTTCTTTACCACTAGGCCACCTGGGAAGCCAATCAATTCCCTAGATCAGCCTTAAATATTTCCTCAAAACTGATGACATCTATTTCTGCTTTATTGACTATGCGAAAGCCTTTGACTGGATCACAATAAACTGTGGAAAATTCTGAAAGAGATGGGAATACCAGACCACCTGACCGGCCTCTTGAGAAACCTATATGCAGGTCAGGAAACATCAGTTAGAACTGGACATGGAAAAACAGACTGGTTCCAAATAGGAAAAGGAGTACGTCAAGGCTGTATATTGTCACCCTGCTTATTTAACTTATATGCAGAGTACATCATGAGAAACGCTGGTCTGGAAGAAGCACAAGCTGGAATCAAGATTGCCGGGAGAAATATCAATAACCTCAGATATGCAGATGACACCACCCTTATGGCAGAAAGTGAAGAGGAACTAAAAAGCCTCTTGATGAAAATGAAAGAGAGGAGAGTGAAACAGTTGGCTTAAAGCTCAACATTCAGAAAACTAAGATCATGGGATCTGGTCCCATCACTTCATGGGAAATAGATGGGGAAACAGTGGAAACAGTGTCAGACTTTATTTTGGGGGGCTCCAAAATCACGGCAGATGGTGATTGCAGCCATGAAATTAAAAAGATGCTTACGTTTACTCCTTGGAAGAAAAGTTATGACCAACCTAGATAGCATATTCAAAAGGAGACATTACTTTGCCAGCAAAGGCCTGTCTAGTCAAGGCTATGGTTTTTCCAGTAGTCATGTATGGATGTGAGAGTTGGAATGTGAAGAAGGCTGAGCATCGAAGAATTGATGCTTTTGAATTGTGGTGTTGGAGAAGACTCTTGCAAGTCCCATGGACTGCAAGGAGATCCAACTAGTCCATTAAGGAGATCAGTCCTGGGTGTTCTTTGGAAGGAATGATGCTAAAGCTGAAACTCCAATACTTTGGCCACCTCATGCAAAGAGTTGACTCATTGGAAAAGACTCTGGTGCTGGGAGGGATTGGGGGCAGGAGGAAAAGGGGACGACAGAGGATGAGATGGCTGGATGGCATCACTGACTCGATGGATGTGAGTTTGAGTGAACTCCGGGAGTTTGTGATGGACAGGGAGGCCTGGCGTGCTGTAATTCATGGGGTTGCAAAGAGTCGGACACGACTGAGCGACTGAACTGATCGGAGCCTAACCGAATGACTTAAACAGACAGATTTATTCTCTGTTTCAGAGACTAGAAGTCTGAAGTCAAAGTGTTAGTAGTACTATGCTTCTTGTGAAGGTTTCAGGGAAGAATCTTTCCTTGCCTGTTCCAGGCTTCTGGTGATCCCAGAATCTTTGCTATTTCATGACTCACAGCTGTGTCGCTTCATTCTCTGCTTCCATCTTCACAGGGGCTTCTTCTCAGTGTGCCCTCCCTTTCCTATAGGATGTCAGTCACTGTATTTAGAACCCATCTAGTCCAATATCACCCTACCTTAACCTGATTACCTCTTCAAAGACTCTGAGTGTACTCAGGCGCTCAGTTCTGTCAGATACTTTGCAACACCATGGACTTTAGCCCATCAGGTTCGTTTATCCATGGAATTTTCCAGGCAAGAATGTTAGAGTATTGTTATTTCCTCCTGAGGGGATCTTCCCAATCCAGGGATCCAACCCACATCTCCTGTATTGACAGGCAGATTCCTCCCACTTCACCACCTGGGAAGCCCCACAAAGATTCTGTTTTCAAGTAAAGCCACATTCACAAATACAAGAAATTAGGACTCTGACATATCTTTTGGGGAGACACAATTCAACCTACTACACTGACTAATATCTAGAGTTATAAAAGAAAGTACATTTTCCTCAAGGTAAAGACTTAGAATTGCTTGTGTCCTAATATCAAAAGCTTAGAGTTGCATCACTGAGGGAAAAAAATGTCTTTTGCAATTACTCAGGAGTCAGTTTTAAAAGGGAGAAGGAGTTGAGTTTTCTCTTTGTTACCTAGGAACTTTTAAACATTCAAAGGAGGTTTTGACTCCTCAGAGTTGAGCCCAAGTAATAGCAATATGGAGCTTTTGTGAAATGGACTGACATATTTTAGACTGGATTAGAAATAAACCAACCAGTCCTGGCAAAGGCAGAAGGAATGCCATCAGGAAATGCAATTTTTGAAAAACTATTTCTAGTAACATATGTATACAATATTTTTTCAAATCTATCAGAAAAAATACTCTATATGCAGGACAGTAGATAATGAATGATCCTTTATGAATACCTATGTGATACTGAAATTTTGTTTTTTGACTAAGGATTAAATGCTGTCCTTTCATCTTAAGAACTGATAGTGTTGGCATCATTGAGATAATCAGTGATGTGGAAAAACACACTCTGATAGGTGGTAAACACTAATTATGAGGCTGTTTCTTCTTCCAAGATACATATTTCATTTAAAACATATAGATACATTATATAAATAGCAAGTGAAGAAAGAACACTGCTCTAAAGATTCAGGAAAAAAGGATACAATAAAAAGTTGCAGATGTGGAATTTAAGGGTTAATGACATGAGTTTTAGGATCAGAGACACCTCCATTTATATCTTAGCTTCAGCATTTTGCAAATGTATAACTTTGGACAAGAAATTACTTGGTTATTATAAGCCTTACTTTAGTCAGGTATGCATTGTGAGTAATAGGATACACAAGTGTTACAGTGGTGAGAAAAGAATTAATGTATGTGTGTGTGTGTGCTTACACCAAATAGATTAAAGCATAGCAAAATGAAAGTTCAGCAATTATTATTTTTGCATTAATATTATTGTATCTATAAGAAATATTTTCTCAGGGAAAGAGAAACATCTTAATTTTTTCTCATATAGAAAATGCAAGATGTACAAGCTGTGATGAAAATGAAATGGATATGTATGCAAAGAATGCAGACAAAATAAAAATTCAGACCTCAAATTAAATGTACAGCACAGATAGTTGAACCACAATTGTGAGTGCCAAAAGAAAAATGTATTACATTAAGGGCAAAATTACATAATGCAGAGCAAGAGGTCATAGAGATAAAAATGCTAGGTATGATCATAGCTATAACAAACCATAATCCATACCCCCAATTTTACAAAGTAGAAAATTAAATTTAGAAATATTGTGTGACTTCCCCAAGGTCACCAAAACAACTGGTAGCTGAAGAAGCAGAGTTTCATAACCAAATACAATCACAATATACTATGTCAAATGATAACATCTTATTGAATATTCAATGTCCTGAACATTAACTATTAAAGATTAACAAAAAACAAATAACATAACATTACATTTGAGATTAAAGCATTTCATTTATTAAACAGCATTTATTCCAAAATATTTATACAGTGATTCAATTCTTATTTTATTAATGTTTAAGTCAGTTTCCCTACTGTTGTCTCCTTAACTGTAGCATTAAAAGAAGTGCTAAAAACCATCCTTATAATTTTCATAATTTTTTGTTTCTTTGTATATTTACATATATTTACATATGACTATGGTATGAGTCGGAGAAGGCAATGGCACCCCACTCCAGTACTCTTGCCTGGAAAATCCCATGCACGGAGGAACCTGTTGGGCTGCAGTCCATGGGGTCGCTAAGAGTTGGATACGACTGAGCGACTTCACTTTCACTTTTCACTTTCATGCATTGGAGAAGGAAATGGCAACCCACTCCAGTGTTCTTGCTTGGAGAATCCCAGGGACAGAGGAGCCTAGTGGGCTGCTGTCTATGGGGTTGCACCAAGTCGGACACGACTGAAGGGACTTAGCAGCATGGTATGAGTTAGGACAACAAAATATTAAAATAGGATCATCTTATAATTGGATTATACCCACTAATCATGCATTTAAAGAGCTTCCCAGGTGGCACCAGTGGTAAGGAGCCCGCCTGCTGATGCCGAAGACATGAGACTTGAGTTGGATCTCTAGATTGGGAAGATCTCCTGGAGGAGGGCTTGGCAATCCACTCCAGAATTCTTGCCAGGAAAATCTCATGGACAGAGGACTATGGTGGTGAGATATGGTCCATAGGGTCACAGAGTCGGGCATGACTAAAGCAATTTAGCATGCACGCACATGCATTTTAAAAACTTCACATACAAAATACATTTTTCCTACACTTTTCTCCATTTTTAAGACATGAATATAATTGTTAAAAGGTCTAAAAGGAATATAGGATACTAATATTTTGTATGCATTCAATAATCTTTTGACATCTAAGATTACTAAGGGGAAAATTGTATTGATTAGAAAGATACTAATAAGGACTGATGAAGTACCATTCACTTATTGAAGAGTAACTGAAAATATAAATGTGAAGTTTCTGATGAAACACAGTATATATAGCCTTAATCATTTCATCAGAAACTTCACATAATCTCTCAGTTCTAAGCAAAGGATTTTCCAGAAAATATTCTATCTTCTTATATAAATAATGTTTATACACATGTTTTTGAACTTGGCTGTTTTAGCATGGTAAACTACTGACTTGGAAGAAATTTAGCCACATGTTTCCCCAAAGGAAAAGAAATAGTCATTATCATTGACCAAATACATTGAATTTTTTATATATTTTGCAAGCACTCTTTTGGGACTGAACTACAGAGAAAATTACAGGAGACAGGATGTCTCTCTACATTTTTACAAAAATGTAAATTCAACCATAAACCAATAATTAGATAAGATAATTTAAGTTAACTGGGAAGTGCAATAAGAAAATAAATAATGTAGTATGTTATACATATACATATACAAGTATCATTTTTTAAGATAGTCTATGAATGAAGTGAATCCTAAATAATGAAGTAAAGTCAGTTGTGTGACCAATCACAGCCAGAGGGCTCAAGCCTCTGAGGAAAGGCCTTGAAGAAGGAAGGAGCTTGGTCAGCATGGTGTGGGCAGTGCTGTGAGCAAGGGGAGGTCTATGGGACCTGGGTTCACAAAAGCAGCAGGGCCAAGACTGTACAGGCCTCTAGGGACCTGATGAAAAATTTAGATTTATGTTTTAAGTATGCAAGGAAGATACTAGAAAATGTTAAGATGGAAGATAACATTATATCATTTACTATTTTTAATAAGGTTATTTTAGATGCTAAATAGGTGGTGTATTGGGTTGGCCAAAAATTCTTTTGGATTTTTAGTAAATATAAAAGACATACTTTTCATTTACACCAAGAAATTTACTGAACAGCATATTCACCATTTTATTTTACTACCTTCTGCCATTTTTGAGGCAACTTCATAATTCCATCTTACCAAAACTTAATTTTTTTAGAAAAGAACTGTTCCAGGTACCTCTTATAGTCTTCCAGGGAATTGAAATTTTTTCCATTAAGAGAATTTTGTAAAGACTGAAATAAATGGGAATTTCAAGTCGCAATGTCTGGTGAATATAGCAGATGAATTAGAACTTCCCAGTCAAGCTGTAATAGTTTTCGCCTGATCATCAAAAAAACATGCATTCTTGCCATATCCTGATGAAAGATTATGCATTTTCTGTCAACTAATACTGGATGCTTTTTATCAAGTGCTGCTTTCAGTTGGTCTAATTAGGAGCAGTACTTGCTGGAATTAATCATCTAGCTTTCCAAAAGGAGCTCATAATAGAGGACTCTCTTTCAACCCCACCATATATACAACATAACCTTCTTTGGATGAAGAGTAGCTTTTGGTGTGGTTGATGGCGGCTCATTTCACTTATCCCAGGATCTCTTCCATCCCAAATGATTATATAGTACACACTTTTCATCACCTGTCACATTTGTTTAAAAAACATTTTTATTATTTTTAAGTAGAGAATCACAGACAAAAATATCTTCAAGAAGGTTTTTTCACCTACCTTATGTGGAACCTAAACATCAAAATTATTAACATAACCAAGCTGGTGGGAATGATCTTTCAGCATTTGATTTGGATTTTTTTTTTTTAACTTTACAATATTGTATTGGTTTTGCCATATATCAACATGAATCCACCACAGGTATACACGTGTTCCCCATCCTTAACCCTCCTCCCTCCTCCCTCCCCATACCATCCCTCTGGGTCGTCCCAGTGCACCAGCCCCAAGCATCCAGTATCCTGCATCGAACCTGGACTGGCGACTGGTTTCATATATGATATTATACATGTTTCAATGCCATTCTCCCAAATCATCCCACCATCACCCTCTCCCACCAAGTCCAAAAGACTGTTCTATACATCAGTGTCTCTTTTGCTGTCTCGTATACAGGATTATTGTTACCATCTTTCTAAATTCCATATATATGCATTAGTATACTGTATTGGTGTTTTTCTTTCTGGCTTACTTCACTCTGCATAATAGGCTCCAGTTTCATCCACCTCATTAGAACTGATTCAAATGTATTCTTTTTAATGGCTGAGTAATACTCCATTGTGTATATGTACCACAGCTTTCTTATCCATTCATCTACTGATGGACATCTAGGTTGTGTCCATGCCCTGGCTATTAGACTGCGATGAACATTGGGGTACACGTGTCTCTTTCCCTTCTGGTTTCCTCAGTGTGTATGCCCAGCAGTGGGATTGATTTGGATATTTTGAATATGTCAGCTATCTTCCACGTGGTATAATTTTGATTGTTCTCAGTTAATATCTCAAATTGATCGCTGTCAACTTTAACTGGTCAACCAGACTGTGGAGTGAGATCTCCATCAGGAAACTTCACAAACCACTTTTGACACATTTTTGGCATTTCAGTTGTGTTTTTTCTTCTTTGAAATAATAAAGGATAATATGCTAAAAATATTGCTTTTTTCTTTCATCTTCAATATTAAAATGGCTACACTTAGTTTGATAAGTTTTCTTAAATGCACGCTAATGTGACAGCTGTCACAATATAATTTAACAAAATTGTTTTTGGATGAAGTTAAAGGCAACCAAGAGCTACTAGAGCCATCTTATGGGAAAAACAAAGTTTATTGGGCAACCCAATATTAAGAAGGCTAAAGAAAAAGAAAGAAGATCTTTTAGGATGGTTTTCAGTACTACAGCTAAGAGATGATGATTTGGACTAAGGAATTATTTGAAAAGATGGAGAGAAGTGGTTAGACTCAGAATACATCATGATATACAGACAATAAGACTTGCTAGATTCTAGATGTCAGGAAAAGAACACAGTGGATTCAAGGGTGGCCCCAGGTTTATCTTACACATCTATGAACATAGGAGGACATTTATTGACTTGGGGAGAATGGGGAAAGAAGAGCTTTATCTGGGGATGATGTATAACAAGGTATGAGGAAATCTGTTTCTGTCATTTAAATGTCTTATTATCTATTAGATGTGTAAGCATTTATACATCTAATAGATGGCAGTTCTTTGTAATTATGGAAATGAGGAATAACAACTGAAGAAATAGAAACCTCAAACTCTAGTTAATAGCAAAGACTATTTGATTATAAAAGCTCCAACTCACAGTAATTGACTTTTTAACAGTGGTCAAATTGGCCCCCCAAAATTAGTCCATTTAACAATTCATTAATTATGAAATCCCCATGTACTGTACCTTTTAAATACTATTGTAACATCCATAAAACATCAAAATAATTAAAAAAACATTAATCTGCCCTATGCTGTGCTTAGTCACTCAGTCATGTCCAGCTCTTTGTGAACCAGTGTCCAATCTTTGTGACTGTAGCTGCCAGGCTCCTCTGTCCATGGGGAGTCTCCAGGCAAGAATACTGGAGTGGGTTGCCATGCTCTTTTCCAGGAGATCTTCCCAACCCAACGATCGACCCAGGTCTTACACATTGCAGATGGGTTCTTTACCAGCTGAGTTACCAGGGAAGATCCAATCTGCCCTATATGAAACCTTAAAAATTTTGATATTTTTATATAGATGTAACTGCTTTTGTTCTAAATAAATCAATAAGAACACCAAGATGCCATATAAAACATAGTATACACAATTAAGAACCAGATAAAATAAATATTTATGCTAATTTCCTTTTTTCCAGATACTTTCATTCCTTAAAATCCCTGAGAAATAAAGGCTTGTACTATTCTCATCCTTAATATGATACAGACCTGTAGTGTTGATCAGTGCTATGTTGTAACCTGATAACCAAGGAGCCAAGCCTTCCTGATTTCATCAGGGTGTAGGCCTGTCTAGGGAGCTGGCCTTCCCATGGACCTGGTTCTCTACATAAATGCATGTTCTTTAAACTTAATGTTTCAATTTTCTAAGAATGTTTAGGCTATGCACAAAAGGAGTCCGAGTAAATCATCTTAGGTAACTTATCCAACCACTAGAAACAACTCTAAATCTTATAGTATTTTTAATATCAAAAATACCTTCTATCAATTTTAATTATTAAATATTTATATAAAGTAATATTTATTTTTCATATATTGCATGCTTATTGCACATTGGCTTGGGTTTATTTCATATTTGTTTGTTTGTTTTTTAAATAATGGAACCTAAGCTAAAAAAGGAGCTTACTTTGTCTGGGATATTTTGAGCTAGGAAAGGAAAAGCAGTGGTAGAGCAAAGCAGTGACTTTTACATTTCTTGAGAGTGACAAATCATTTCCAGGTACATTTAGTGGACAAAACATGTAATGTGGGCAAGGCTTCACTGAGGCAGGCAGCATAATTCTACTTCAGGCAATGGTAAGGAAACTTGAGAAGAAACTGCAATCAATCAGTATCTGTCCTGTTAGTCACAGGTATCCAATTCTCTTCCTGATGTTTGAAAAGATACTTGCCTTCTCCCAAGGGTGAAAACCCATAAGTTCAGTTCAGTTCAGTCTGTCAGTTGGACAGACCACTATCTTACCATCACCTGGTTGAGAGCAACCAATAGAACAGATAGAATAATAGAACAATTCTGATGGTATAAGTGGAAAAGCTATGTAGTTCAGTTCGGTTCAGTTGCTCAGCCCTGTCTGACTCTTTGTGATCCATGGACTGCAGCATGCCAGGCCTCCCTGTCCATCACCAACTGCCAAAGTGAACTCAAACTCATGTCCAGTGAGTTGGTGATGCCATCTAACCATCTCATCCTCTGTCATCCCCTTCTCCTCCCAGCTTCAATCTTTCCCAGCATCATGGTCTTTTCAAATGAGTCAGTTCTTTGCATCAAGTGGCCAAAGTATTGGAATTTCAGCTTCAGCATGAGTCCTTCCAATGAATATTCAGGACTGATTTCCTTTAGGACTGACTGGTTGGATATCCTTGCAGTCCAAGGGACTCTCAAGAGTCTTATTCAACAGCATAATTCAAAAGCATTGATTCTTCAGTGCTCAGCTTTCTTTATGGTCCAACTTTCACATCCATACATGACTACTGGAAAAATCACTAGATGGACCTTCATCAGCAAATTAATGTTTCTGATTTTTAATATGCTGTCTAGGTTTGTCATAGCTTTTCTTCCAAGGAGCAAGCATCTTTCAATTTTGTGCTGCAGTCACAATCTGCAGTGATTTTGGAGACCAAAAAAATAAAGTCTGTCACTGTTTCCATTGTTTCCCCATCTATATGCCATGAAATGATGGGATCAGATGCCATAATCTTAGTGTTTTGAATGTTGAGTCTTAAGCCATCTTTTTCTTCTCTTTTGCTTTCATCAAGAGTCTCTTTAGTTCCTCTTCGCTTTCTGCCATAAGGGTAAGTGTAATCTACATATCTGGGGCTATTGATATTTCTCCCAGAAATCTTGATTACAGTTTGTGGTTCATCCAGCCTAGCATTTCTCATGATGTACTCTGCATTTAAGTTTAATAAGCAGGGTGACAATATACAACCATGACATACTCCTTTCCCAATTTGGAACCAGTCTGTTCCATGTCCAGTTCTAACTGTTGCTTCTTAACCTGCATACATATTTCTCAGAAGGCTGGTTAGGTGGTCTGGCATTCTGATCTCTAAGAATTTTTCACAGTTTGTTGAGAGCTATGTAGTCAAAGGCATTGGCAAAATCAGTAAAGCAGAAGGAGATGTTTTTCTGGGATTCTCTTGCTTTTTCAATGACCCAATGGATGTTGGCAATTTGATCTCTGTTTCCTCTGCCTTTCTAAATCCAGTTTGAATGTCTGGAAATTCTTGCTTCATGTACTGTTGAAGCTTGTAGAATCTTGAGTATCACTTTACTAGCATGTGAGATGAGTGCAATTGTGCTGTAGTTTGAACATTTTTTGGCATTCCTTTTCTTTGGGATTGGAGTGAAAACTCACCATTTCCTAACCTGTGACTATTGCTGAGTTTTTCAAATTTCCTGGCATATTGAATGCAATACTTTAAAAGCATCATCTTTCAGGATTTGAAATACCTCTGCTGGAATTCTATCACCTCCACTAGCTTTGTTCATAGTGATACCACCTGAGGCCCACTTGACTTCTCATTCCAGTATATCTGGCTCTAGATGACTGATCACACCATTGTGGTTATATGGGTCATAAAGATCTTTTTTGTATAGTTCTCCTGTGTATTCTTGCCACCTCTTCTTAATATTTTCTGCTTCTGTTAGACCCATACCATTTCTGTCCTTTATGGTGCCCATCTTTGCATGAAATATCCCCTGATATCTCTAATTTTCCTGAAGAGATCTTTTTCCTAAAAAGATTCTTGTTTTCCCCATTCTATTGTTTTCCTCTATTTCTTTACATTGATCACTGAGGAAGACTTTCTTATCTCTCCTTGCTCTTCTTTGGAACTCTGCATTCAGATGGGTATAGCTTTACTTTTCTCCTTTTCCTTTAGGTTTGCTTCTTTTCTCAGCTATTTGTAAGGCCTCCTGAGACAACCATTTGGCCTTTTTGCATTTCTTTTACTTGGGAATGATCTTGATCACTGCCTCCTGAACAGTGTCATGAACATCCATCCATAGTTACTCTGGTACTCTTTCTATCAAATCTAATTCCTTGAATCTATTTGTCACTTCCACTATATAACTGTAAGGGATTTGATTTAGGTAATACCTGAATGGCTTAGTGGAAGGAGTTCATGATCTGAGCCACAGTCAGCTCCTGGTCTTATTTTGCTGACTGTATAGAGCTTCTCCCATCCTCAACTGCAAAGAATATAATCAATCTGACTTTGGTATTGACCAGCTGGTGATGGTGTGTAGAGTCATCTCTTGCGTTGTTGGAAGAGGATGTTTGCTATGATCAGTGTGTTCTCTTGACAAAACTCTTTTAGCCTTGCCCTGCTTCATTTTGTATTCCAAGGCCAAACTTGCCTGTTACTCCTGGTATCTCCTGACTTAGTATTTTTGCATTCCAGTCCCTTATGAGGAAAATGACATTTTTGTTTGGTGTTAGTTCTAGAAGATCTTGTTGGTCATCACAGAACCATGCAACTTCAGCTTCTTTAGCATTACTGGTTGGGGCATAGACTTGGAATCCTGTGTTACTGAATGGTTTGCCTTGGAAATGAACAGATCATTCTGTCATTTTTGAGATTGCTCCCAAGTACTGCATTTCAAACTCTTTTGTTGGCTATGAGAGCTACTCTGTTTCTTCTAAGGGATTCTTGCTCACAGTATTAGATATAAGGGTCATCTGAATTAAATTCACCTATTTCTTTACATTTTAGTTCACTGATTCCTAAAATGTTGATGTTTACTCTTGCCATCCTCCTGTTTGACCACTTCCAGTTTATCTTGATTTGTGGACCTAACATTCCAGGTTCCTATGCAATATTGTTCTTACAGCATCAGATTTTACTTCCATCACCAGTCACGTCCTCAACTGGGCATGGTTTTCGCTTTGGTTTTCCATTTCTTCATTCTTTCTGAAACATATTTTTCCCCTCTTGTTTAGTAGCATATTGGGCACCTACCCATCTGGGGAGTTTATCTTTCAATTTCATATCTTTTGGCCTTTTCATACTGTTCACAGGGTTCTCGAGGCAAGAATACTGAAGTGGTTTGCCAATCCCTTCTCCAATGGACCACAATTTGTCAGAACCCTCCACCATGACCCATCCATCTTGGTTGGCCCTACACAGCATAGCACATAGTTTTACTGAGTTAGAAAAGGCTGTGATCCCTGTGGTCAGATTGATTAGTTTTCAGTGATTGTGATTTTCATTCTGTCTGCCCTCTGATAGATAAGGATAAGATACTTGTGGAAGCTTCCTGATGAAAACCCATCAGTTCAATCAAATAACAAGATCAAACTCAAAAAGTCCCAAACTATGTGATAATATTTATTTCTACCTTGTTATGATCACTGCTTTTGATATTGAAACCTGTGTACAATAGCAAGAAGCAATCCAAACAACCAACACACAAGAGCAAAGCACAATAACAACAATAAAGCAAATTATCTAGTCTCTACTCTTTAAAAAATAGAAACAAACATGAGTACACAATGATTTAACAGGGACAAGATAATGCAATAAACACTCCCATTAAGAGGGAAAAGAATGGAATGCCTAGAGCAGTAATCAGTCAGTTGCAATTTTGCAGTTTCTCTGGGCAAATACTTTAGAGCTTGAGAAAGTTGCTTTGCCATGCTCCAGTTTTGCTTTCTGAAAAAAGTCACCTAACCCATTCTTTTCATGACTTTTGGCTGTGTCTGCCAATAAGTCTTTTTATTTCCTATTATCCTCTCTGGGCTGTGCTTAGCCCTTCAGTTTTCCGACTCTTTGTGACCCCATAGACTGTAGCCCACCAGGCTCTTCTATCCATGGGGATTCTCCAGGCAAGAATACTGGAGTGAGTTGCCATGCCCTCCTTCAGAGGCTCTTCCATCCAGGGATCGAACCCAGGTCTCCCATATTTAAGGTGGATCCTTTACCATCTGAGCCACCAGGGAAACCCAAGAATACTGGAGTGTGTAGCCTATACCTTCTCCAGGGGATCTTCCAGACCCAGGAATTGAACTGGGGTGTCCTGCATTGCAGGCAGATTCTTTACCAGCTGAGCTACCAGGGAAGCCCATTATCCTCCTTGGCTATATATAAATAATTAAGTGGGAGAACATTTCAATATTTCAAAGGGCTTCCTACTTGTGGGAGACCATAAATCATAAATTATATTGAATTTTAGACAGTGCCAATCCCTTTTAATTCCAGATTGATAGTACTTTTGGCCATAGACCTCTCTCAGGACCTTAATGACCTTAAAAAAATCTATTTGCTTTCAATAAATTTTATGTGTTTATAACAGTAACCATACTGGGTATTAAAGTTAGCTTAATTAGAGCTATAGCAAGCTTAATAAGGCTTTGTGGCAGGATCAGAATTTAGTATTTTTTCTTTGAACCATTAAATACAATTTAATAGAAATTATTTAAGTAAAACCTTAATCAGAAATTTTTCTGGGGTTTTTGAGGCACATGCATGATTTTGTTTTTTGCCAAGATAATGCATTTGAATTAACCTTGCCACTCTAAGGTTTTTGGCTTGTGGTCAACAACAATAATAACTGAATCTTCAGTTCTGTAAGTCTTAGAATTTCTGGACTTTATTCTTTTACATGTCTTCTTGTATCTGGCCTATTATTTTCTTAACTCATTGGTTTCTTTAGGTATTTTGTCAAGGAGAACCATTAGCAACAATGGCAACTACTAACAGTCCTTTTTCCCTTATTTTCACTAAAACCGCATGTTTAATAGATACATGTTTTTCTTTATATATCATCACAGACGCCGTTCACCAAGTGTGATGCCTCTGCATAGCAACACGGAGTGCTGTCTCCAACATCCAGTGACAGTACCTCCAACACTTGCTGCCTCTTCCCAGGTCAGTGTCACAAATTGGATTTTCACACATTGGAAGCGCCCTACTTCTAATTATTCATTTCTTTATTGGTCAATTTTGCATAAGCTATGCAATATATTTTTTTTTTAAATGCTCATGTTGCTTAACACTCAGTCGTATCCAACTCTTGGAATTCTCCAGGCCAGAATACTGAAGTGGGTAGCCTTTCCCTTCTCCAGGGGATCTTCCCAACCCAGGGATCAAACCCAAGTCTCCAACCCAGATCTCCCTCATTGCAGGCGGATTCTTTACCAGCTGAGCTACAAGGGAAGTCCAAAAAGTGAAAGTCACTCATTTGCTTAGCTTAACACAGAAATGCTTACTTCTGTCTTATTTTACATGTCCATTGATGACTGCTTTGGACTTGCTCTAAATGTCCTTCAGTAGAGGCCCCTTTCTGAAGAGTATGTTATCTGCTGCTGCTGCTGAGTCACTTCAGTCGTGTCCAACTCTGTGCGACCCCATAGACGGCAGCCCACCAGGCTCCCTCCTCCCTGGGATTCTCCAGGCAAGAACACTGGAGTGGGTTGCCATTTCCTTCTCCAATGCATGAAAGTGAAAAGTGAAAGGGAAGTCGCTCAGTCGTGTCCGACCCTCAGCGACCCCATGGACTGCAGCCTTCCAGGCTCCTCCGTCCATGGGATTTTCCAGGCAAGAGTACTGGAGTGGGGTGCCATTGACATGCCTAAACTTTCTGCAGAGGAAAACATGAGCTATGGTAGAACCAAAGGAGGGAGTTCTTAAAATTTCTGATAAAAGGTGATAAATGTCAGCTGCTCAAATTTTATTAAAGCAGGCCATATCACCAAACATGATAGCAATAGAAAGTAAAGTTCAGTCCTTCTAGGTAAGATATCACAAGTTACATGGCAAACTCACTGTCAGTAAAGCAGGTGAATATGAAGCTCCTAAAAAAAGAAAATAAAAACTTTGGAACAATAGTACAATTTATCACAGTCCCAAGACTTAATCCTATGAAAGAAAACTTGAAGTCAGAACAAGAGAAAAATATGGGGAAAAACTAGCATGTCTATCTTAAATTTGGAAAATATTTGGGGAAATATCTCCAAAATAAATTCATAGAATAAATATCAACATAGTTGAAATAAAATTATATCTAAAATTTTATCTGATTGTTATGTCTTTATTAAGAAGAGTTGCCCTTCAAATTAAATAAAAAGTCTAAGTACCAATAAACCTGTAAAGTAAATGCCAAATCAACCCTTCTGCCAATGCAAGAGACATAAGAAAAGAAGGTTGTCACTGGACTGGAAAGATCTCCTGAAGGTCTGCAACCCACTTCAGTATTCTTACCTGGAGAATCTCATGTACAGAGGAGATTGGCAGACTACAGTCCATAGGGTTGTGAAGAGTTGAATACAACTGAGCAACTAACACACATACACACACACACACTTAATTAAAAAACAGAAGCTATTCTTGTAAAATATGTATACAAATATAATACAATTTGCATTACAATGTGCAATATTTGTAATCTGAGTCCCAATTTGAATTACTTTTTAATTCAAACAGTTGCTTTTATTTCAGATATAGTATGCTATTTTGGTAGAATACAGAAATGACCACAAATTCTTAGGTTTCATATATTATCACCCTTGCAATGGGGTTTTATTTTGTCTCTCATGAAAACGTAGAGAATTTCCTACAACTGGAATTAGGGAAGGTTTTGTCATTGCTTTGGTCAATAGGAAATTAGCCCCTTTGACACAGGCAAAACTTGTAGAAGCCTGAGGACTTTAAAGCCTACTCTCTTACTGACTCCTTGAATCCATCTGCAATGTGAAAGAGTACAGGCTAGCCTATAGATGAGAGCCAAGCTTCCAATATCCCAATCAAAATACAGCAAATGCAAAACATGTGAATGAGGCCATGCAGTGCAAGTCAGTCTCTAGGTAACATGCATATTGTAGAGATCCCATGAGTGAACCTAGCTGAAATCAGCTAGCTTAACCAAAAGGAGAAACACCACATAGATTATGAACTAAAATATTAATAAGTTAAGCCAGTACATTTGTGGATCTTTTGTCATGCAGCAAAACTTACCCGGTGCTATGTTGTAAAGATACTTAAATAGAAATCAGTCAATTAATCAGTGAGTTCAGACGCTCAGTCATGTCTGACTCTTTGATACCACATGGACTACAGCATGCCAGGCTTCCCTGTCCGTCACCAACTCACAGAGCTTTCTCAAACTCATGTCTTTTGAGTCAGTGATGCTATCCAACCGTCTCATGCTCTGTCATCCCCTTCTCCTTCTGCCTTCATTCATTCACACCATCAGGGTCTTTTCCGGTGAGTCAGTTCTTCGCATAAGGTGGTCAAAAAATTGGAGCTTCAGTTGCAACATCAGTCCTTCCAATGAACATTCAGAACTGATTTCCTTTAGGATTGACTGGTTGGATATCCTTGCAGTCTCAGGGACTCTTAACAGTCTCCTCCAACACCACAGTTCAAAAGCACCAATTCTTCAGCACTCAGCCTTCCTTATGGTCCAACTCTCACATCCAAACATGACTACTGGAAAAACCATAGCTTTGACTAGATGGATCTTCATCGGCAAAGCAAAGTCTCTGCTTTTTAATATGCTGTCTAGGTTGGTCATAGCTTTTCTTCCAAGGAGCAAGCATCTTTTAATTTCATGACTGCAGTCACCATCTGCAGTGATTTTGGAGCCCAAGAAAATAAATCGAGTTTGTTAATATTTTTCAGGTAATGCTCAAAAATATGTGAGTCTCTTCTTGCTGCCTTTCTGCAGACTAGCATAGAAAACATACAGGTGGATTAATATGCCTTTACCTATCTTATAGGCAAACAAAGGTAGAACACAGTATACTGAATTCACATGTACACAAGGGTTCTTAAGTAGTTTTGTTTGGTGGTACATCTGGGATATGAATAATCTTCCTTTTGATAAATAAAAATGTATTTGAAGTATTGTTTACAAATATTTTGGTATAAAATAGCAATTAAAGTTTCCCTCTATAATTTTAGGAAATGAAAATGGAAAATAGAGTTTCACATGAAGTTACTGACACTTAGAAAACACTGAGAGATAAAGAAAGGAGAGAGAGACAAGCGGAAGAGGAAGGAGTCCTGTTTATATCACATAAGAAGCAAATGATGCTTTATATATCCATATGCCTTTCAAAGCCTCATCCATTTAATATTAATTAACCTAGTTCTTTTACCTCTAGTTATCTTAACATTCTCTGCCATATGCAAAACAGAGAAATTAAAGCCTAGGTGACCAGTTGAAAAAAAGCATGTAATCAGCAAAAAATGACTGTTTTTGCAAGATTGCATTTTCAAATATATTCTAATGTGCTTGAGACCTACAGTAGACAAGAAGGATTGAAGTTAGCTTGTGCTTTAAATTACCTTAAGGTTATCTAGGACATTCTTTGAAGGCAACCTAATAGGATACTGAGTGTTTTGTTAGATCTGCAATAAGCAGTTTTATTTTACATCAAACAGAGGCGATTTTAATAGTTTGACCTAATTTCTTATGAACAGAGCTCTTTGTGTAAAAGACTTGAGAAGATTTTGTTCCAGTATACTCAGGGACATTAGGAAAACAGCACTCTGTTATGGCTTTGCTTTCAGGTTTAAGAGTTGAACTAGCCTAAATGACCTGTTCTTCATAAAATGCCCTTTTAATTTGCTGATTTTGCTCCCAAGACATACAAGTCTGCTGATGTACTGATCACTAAGTTCTGTTGGGATAATTATTTCAGAATAATTTCCCTGAGTTGCAAGGCAGGTCAAAAGGGAAAAATACTTTAATGCCTAAAGGAAGGGCACTGGTAAAGGTTTTCAAATTAATGATGTAGGAAGAATGTAAAAGGCAGGCTAATTCCAAATAGTTGCTACGTTAAAATCATTGCTTACTTCTAAATAAATACTTTATTCTGAGCCCCTGAAGGAAATGATCTCAAAAGCATGTAGGATAAAATGTTTTATAAGCCAGTTTATGTGTAAAAAATGATGCCAGAGAAATGCACTTTATCAGTGTAACAGATCAGAGTTTTAGAATGGGTATGTTCAGTCTTAACATATTTTTAATAATATCTCCTCTTCTCAGTCAAATGCAATGTAGTTCATAGACCTAAGTATTTAATCAAAATAGCAAGTAAGATTTTTAAAAGGCTGAATATCACCATTCTGTCTATAGTTATGTCTGAAGATAGACTGAGAGATTTGGTTATTAAAACCCATCAAGTTTAGAATGCTTATATGTCTTAGAAAAAAAAAAGAGAGAGAGAAGAGTTAACTGTCAAATCTTTCCCATTTTAATGGCATATGATGTAAGATTTAAATTATTTCTGAAAATAAATGAATATACCTTTGTACACATGTCATATAAATGTATGCAAATATTCTAGCAATTTTAAAACCCATTGAATTCAAGTTAAAGGACATAGTCTGGACTAATCCATTCCTCTTGTTTTAATACAGTTAGTCTTAACAATATGAAAAAGATAAGAACACATTGCATATTCACAGAGATTAAATAAATACTAGAGTATATATAGAAATGACCTTAATTTAATAAACAATAATTTTCAGATACCTCTCTAGCCTTCTGAAATCACCTATGCTAATAGTTTTATTCAGATTAAATGATTTATTTAATAATTTGAACTCCTTTTTAAAAGTTTACATATGCTGTCCCCAAAATGTGCTTATCAGTAGGGTTTGACAATTTACTTTATCTGCAAATGGCCAGATGGTAAATACGTCCTGTTTTATGGCACATACAGTTTCCATAGCAAGTTGGCTTTTTAGCCCCAAAATAGGAACAGACAATATATTAAAGCAAAAGAGGAAATGTATGTAATTGTGTTCCAGTACATCTTTATTTACAAAAACAAGCAGGTTGGTCCAGTTTTGCCAGTTCCTGTTAATGAACATGAGTATCCTGAGAGAAGACAGTTGGATATAGAAATATTTCTGTTTTCAAAGAAGCCTGGATAGTTCAGCAAACTATACCCCTTCTTTGAGTTCTGTCACATATTAGCATATTAAAAGTTCTGAGATTAGTTTTAAGAAATCTCTTGAAATTCATTTAGCACAGAATTTACTCATATTATCAATTACTTAGACCTTTTAAAATCGGACTTTTCAGTTATTACTATACAAATGATGTCATTAATTCATGTCATCAAATCCACAATTATTGATTATACAATTTTAACAGTAATTTTAAAAATATATATTAACTAGAATTCTTATAGAAATCCATCTCAAAACACCTGAGGCAAAAGAAAGGATAAATTTCTTGAATTATATAATTAAAACTTTTCTTCATGACTGTATATTTGTGCCAATGTGAAGAAAGAGCTCTGATTAGCAGAACCTAAGACATACATCTTTCCGTGGTGTGGATCAAGGGTGATGATATCACAGTGACTACAAAGATTGAGTTTCGCCACAGGAAGATGGATTTCTCAAAGAATAAAGAGGTTAACTAAAGTTATAATTATTTCATTCCATCCCAAACTCATTTTGTATAATCCAAGCAATTTTTCAATAATAATTAATACTCATCATGTGCTATGATAAATAAGATTAAACTTCTTTCCAAAGGAGCTACATGAAAACCAAAACCTTTTTATAGTTTTAAGTCCTAAAGGTATTATTTGGGCTATTCCAAATATATCTGACTGACAATTCTGATAACAGACCCAGTTTATTTTAGCAGACACCTTGTTTGCTCCTTCTTTTAGTAGAAAATCTATAGTTTTTCCTTGTAAAAATAAAATAAATATACTGCATAGACTGAGTTATAAGTAGCAGGATTAGCTGAACTAAATGGCTAAGAAATAATTATTTAAAATGGAGGTTGAGGAGAATTAATTTTATCAAATGACTTACAGATATTATTATATAATTTGGTTTTGTTTACAATGATAATTGAAAAATTTCCTAATACTTTCATTATTGTCTTCTTAAACTTAGTTAAGTTGGTTATGGTGAATTTCTTTTAAGTTAACATTTTAACAATGAATTAATGGGGTATTCTCCAGTTAATTTCAGAAGAAATGGGCATAAGTGAATACCTTCCAATACTCCATACATGTAATACAATGAAGACATGGAGTAAGAGTTACTTCATAATCAAAAAATAATCAATAAACAATTGATATTGGAACAGATGATGGAGGAGTAGGTGGACGTGGAGTACATCTCTCTCCGTGGATACATCAGGAATACAACTTCAGACCCAGAAGTGCATGCAGAACACCAGCTGAGAGCAGAGAGGAGTACCTGACCAGACAGAGGAAAATATACAGAGCCATGCAAAATTCAGTAGGACAAAGGACCTAGGAGGAAAAACAGGAGTGTTAGTAGGACTGGACCTGCCCTCAGTGGGTGGGGGATCTGAAGCAGGGGTCCGATCCCCACATCAGGGCAATTGTCTGAGTCAGAAGAGAAACATTTAAAGCTGAGAGTGAAATAGCTGATCTGTGGCAACCTAAATGGAATGAGAATCAGAAAATCCTTGCCTCAGCCATACATACCCTGGGCTGGGGCACAGGTTTCCTGGAAAGCACAGCAGCTGGGACCTGGAGTTTGGGAACTGTAGAGCGATCCCAGGGTGAAGGCTGCTGTTGACTGTGGAGAGACTGATCAAGAGGAGGTGAGGGAGGAAAATTTCATGGGAAATGCCTGTGGAGGAAAGCCCGGCAGCCATGGAAGCAAGGGGATATTGCTGAGTCATGTGTAGGGGGTGGAGCCATCACCATAGCCTCTCTCTCCCTACATGCCATCTGCAGCTGAACAATAGAGAGGGTGGCACATCAAACACCTGATGCCCTGAACTACAGAGTAGGACCCCTGCCAGGGGGCCCATGTATGTGCCTGACGCGCTGAACAACAGAGAAGGACCCCAGGCAAGGGAGCCCTTTATGTGCCTGAAGTGGGGGAGATACAGAGAAAGACTGGCCAAAGAGGCCTTCTGATCGCCAGCTAAAAGAGGCTCAAATAAAGACTCTGATAGGGCCCTAACTCCTGCGGGGGAGGCAGTCCGTGTCCCTGCACACTTGGCGCTGCCAGGGTCCCTGCAAGCCAAGCAGTTGTGCCACCTTCATGCTCAAGTCTCACTGGGGTAGAGCTGCCACAGGTAAAAAACGTCTTGTGTCTATGTGCACAGGGTCACTTCAGTAGTGTCCAACTCTTCGCAACCCTACAGACTGTGGCCTGCTGGGCTTCTCTGTCAGGGAAGGGGGTTCTCCAGGCAAGAATACTGGAGCATATTGGCCAATACTGGTTGCCATACCCTTCTAGAGTATTGTATTTCCTGCTGCTCTAGCCACCAACTCTCCTGAGTACCTTGTACTGCCAGAGCCCCTGCAACCCAAGCAATTGTACCACTTCCACACTTGGCTGTCACAGGGGCAAACCCAAATCATCCAGGGCAGCCTCAAGAGCAAACCCCAGTGGACGACCCACATGCAGAGGTGGAAATAAAACCACAATTGAGACCCAGGGGCAGTGTGGCTAAGGAAGAAGACCCAAAACCTTCCCACCAGCTATACAAGTTGCAGATTAAAGCCACATGATCAACTAGGTAGTCTCTGTGTCTATGGAATATATAAAACATCATAGAGAGCTCCCACAAAAAAATGCACTAGTTCCGATAGCTGTGGACATTGGAGGCAAGAACACATAGGAGTGGGACCAGATTAGAATCTGAGCTGCCCCCACAGCAGGTCTAGAGATCAGCAGTGTTGGAGGGCATCCTAGAGAGGTAAGGTGGACTGTGACTCCCAGCGAGGGAAAGGACTCTGACAGCAGTGACTCAAGAAAAACATTTATTCTTATGTTTTGAATAATAATTCTTATTCTACTTGTTCTGTAGATTTTTTGGATTTCTTTTGTTTTTCCTTTTAGTCCCCCTCTGTTGTAGTTGTTGATTTTATTGGCACTATGAAATCTAATTAAGCTTTTGAGATTTTTTTTTCTTTTCTTTTCTTTTCCTCCATCATATTTTTTTACTGTTGTATAAACCTCTGCCTCTATGTTGGGCTTTTGCAGTTCTGTGGTGTTTTCCTTTTTTTTTTTCTTTTCCTCTTTTTTTTTTAATTTTAATTTTTTAAACCTAGTATTATTTTTTCTACATTTATTCCTTTGTTTGCTTTTCCTACTATTCTTTTCCCCTTGCAGTTAATCTTTAATGTTTATAAATCTTCTTTATTTACTGCTATTTAACTTTGCATATCTATTCTTTCTTTCCTTTCTTCTCAACAAGTTTGTTAGTTTTATTTTCATTGTTTTTTTCCCCAATTGGCACCTTGCTTTGGTTTTGTTTTCCAGTTTGTGCTTTAGTTAGTTTTGTTCTGGTAGGTATAATTTTTGGTTTCCTTTTTTGGCTGGGTCAATCTATTGCACTTTATTTTTACTGGAATGTTTTGATTTTGCTTATGTGTGTGTATGTATATATGTATATTCAGTCATAATTTTTATTGTTGTTATAAACCTCTGACTCTATGTTGGGCTTTTGCAGTTCTGTGGAGTTTTCCTTTTTTTCTTTTCTCTTTTCTTTCTTCTTCCTTTTTTAACATCTCTTTTTTATAATTTTAATTTTTAAACCTATTATTCTACACCTGATCTTAGCCAAAATTAAAAAGAATACACTTGAATCAGTTCTAATGAGGTGGATGAAACTGGAGCCTATTATACAGATTGAAGTAAGCCAGAACGAAAAACACCAATACAGTATATTAACACATATATATGGAATTTAGAAAGATGGTAATGATAACCCTGTATGTGAGACAGCAAAAGAGACACAGATGTATAGAACAGTCTTTTGAACTCTGTTGGAGAGGGCGAGGGTGGGATGATATGGGAGAATGGCATTAAAACATGTAAATTATCATATGTGAAACAAATCGTCAGTCCAGGTTCGATGCATGATACAAGGTACTCAGGGCTGGTGCACAGGGATGACCCAGAGGGATGGGATGGGGAGGGAGATGGGAGGGGGCTTCAGGATGGGGAATACATGAATACCCATGGTGGTATATAAATAAATAAATAAACAGAAAAAAAACTAAATAAATAAATAAAATAAACCTATTATATTTCTTCTTCATTTATTCCTTGGTTTGCCTTTCTTACTGTTCTTTTCCTCTTGCAGTTAATCTTTAATGTATATAAATCTTCTTCAATTACCTCTATTTAACTTTGCATATCTATTATTTCTTTCTTTCCTTTCCTCTCAACATTTTGTTAGTTTTATTTTCATTGCTATATTCCCCAATTGGCACCTTGTTTTAGTTTCGTTTTCCAGTTTGTGTTTTAGTTACTTTTCTTCTTAACTAGTGAATATAATTCTTTTGTTCACTGGGTCAATCTACTGTACTTTATTTTTGTTGGACTGTTTTCACTTTGCTCATGGCTGCATATGTATATGTCTATATTTCATTATTTTAATTATTATTTGCCTGATTTTGTAACTGCCATTTGTCTAGGTTTCCCTTTTGGCTCAGCTGGTAAAGAAGCTACCTGCAATACGGGTGACCTGGGTTTGATCCCTGGGTTGGGAAGATCCCCTGGAGAAGGGAAAGGTTACACACTCCAGTACTATGGCCTGGAGAATTCCATGGACTATGCAGTCCATGGAGTCACAAAGAGTCGGACACGACTGAGCGACTTTCACTTTCACACTTTTGGATATTTCTTTTAATCTCATTTGATGTCATAACACACCACTTGTGGAATCTTCGTGCTTGACCAGAGATTAAGCCCTGAGCCTTTGGAGTGGGAGCACTGACTCCAAGACCCTAGGCTACCAGAGAACTAGCCCTCAGTTCAGTTCAGTCGCTCACTCGTGTCTGACACTTTGCAACACCATGAATTGCAGAAGGTCAGGCCTCCCTGTCAATCACCAACTCCAGGAGTTCACACAGACTCACGTCCATCTAGTCGGTGATGCCATCCAGCTATCTCATCCTCTGTCGTCCCCTTCTCCTCCTGCCCCCAATCCCTCCCAGCATCAGAGTCTTTTTCAATGAGTCAACTCTTCACATGAGGCGGCCAAAGTACTGGAGTTTCAGCTTTAGCATCATTTAGTACACCCAGGACTGATCTCCTTTAGAATGGACTGGTTGGATTTCCTTGCAGCCCAATGGACTCTCAAGAGTCTTCTCCAACACCACAGTTCAAAAGCATCAATTCTTCGGCGCTCAGCCTTCTTCACAGTCCAACTCTCACATCCATACATGACAACTGGAAAAACTATAGCCTTGACTAGATGAATCTTCATTGGCAAATATTGTTTCTGCTTTTGAATATGCTATCTAGGTTGGTCATAACTTTCCTTTCAAGAAGTAAGCATCTTTAAATTTCATGGCTGCAATCACCATCTGCAGTGATTTTGGAGCCCAAAAATAAAGTCTGACATTGTTTCCCCATCTATTTCCCATGAAGTGATGGGACTAGATGCCATGATTTTAGTTTTCTGAATGTTGAGCTTTAAGCCAACTTTTTCACTCTCCTCTTTCACTTTCATCAAGAGGATCTTTGGTTCCTCTTCACTTTCTGCCATAAGAGTGATGTCATCTTCATATCTGAACTAACCCTAGGGAGTATCAAATAGTGAGAACTCACTCAAAGGAAACCACTTGAATACAAGACCTAGCATCACCCAACCACCAATATGTCCTTTGCAGGACACCTTATCTAAATGACAAACAAATCAAAAATACAAACCCAATCATCAGCAGACTAGATTACCACCTCACACAGCCTTGCCCATCAGAGGAAAAACAATCTAACAGACAAAAACTCAGAACAAATTTCACCCTATAAGAAGCATACACAAACCACTGGACCAAGCGTAGGAGGGCAGAAACCAAAAGGAAGAAAGAATTCAACTTTGAAGCCTGGGAAAAGAGGACCTAAAACACAATAAGTTTAAAAATAAATAAATAAAAGGCAATGAAATCGTATACAAATTAAGAAGCAAACTAGTAACACAGAAGTCCAAAAAAAAAAAATGAAGAAGATATTGGCAAAGTCCCTGAAAAAGAATTCAGAATAATGATAGAAAAGATGATCAAAACCTTGAAAACAAAATGGAGAAAATGCAAGGATCAATTAACAAAGAACTAGAAGAATTAAAGAATAAACATACACAGACAAACAAAACAATTACTGAAAGTGAAAATACTCTAGATGTAATCAATAGCAGAATATCTGAAGCAGAAGAATAAATCATTGAGCTGGAAGATAAAATGGTTTAAATAACTTCTGAAGTGCAGTTCAGTTCAGATCAGTCTCTCAGTTGTGTCAGACTCTTTGCAGCTCCATGAATCACAGCACGCCAGGCCTCCCTGTCCATCACCAACTCCCGAAGTTTACTAAAACTCAAGTCCATCGAGTCAGTGATGCCATCCAGCCATCTCATCCTCTGTCGTCCCCTTCTCCTCCTGTCCCCAATCCCTCCCAGCATCAGAGTCTTTTCTAATGAGTCAACTCTTCACATGACGTGGCCAAAGTACTGGAGTTTCAGCTTTAGCATCATTCCTTCCAAAGAAACCCCAGGGCTGATCTCCTTCAGAATGGACTGGTTGGGTCTCCTTGCAATCCAAGGGACTCTCAAGAGTTTTCTCCAACACCACAGTTCAAAGGCATCAATTCTTCGGCGCTCAGCCTTCTTCACAGTCCAACTCTCACATCCATACATGACCACTGGAAAAATCATAGCCTTGACTAGATGAACCTTTGTTGGCAAAGTAATATCTCTGCTTTTGAATATGCTATATAGGTTTATCCTAACTTTCCTTCCAAGGAGTAAACATCTTTTAATTTCCTGGCTGCCATAACCATCTGCTGTGATTTTGGAGCCCCCCAAAATAAAGTCTGACACTGTTTCTACAGTTTCCCCATCTATGTCCCATGAAGGGATGGGACCAAATGCCATGATCTTCGTTTTCTGAATATTGAGCTTTATGCCAATTTTACAGTCTCCTCTTTCAGTTTCATCAAGAGGATTTTAGTTCCTCTTCACTTTCTGCCATAAGGGTGATGTCATCTGCATATCTGAGGTTATTGATATTTCTCCCTGCAATCATGATTCCAGCTTGTGCTTCTTCCAGCCCAGCATTTCTCACAATGTACACTGCATATAAGTTAAATAAGCAGGGTGACAATATACAGCCTTGACATACTCCTTTTCCTATATGGAACCAGTCTGTGTTCCATGTCCAGTTCTAACTTGTTTCCTGACCTGCATACAGGTTTCTCAAAAGGCAGGTCAGGTGGTCTGGTATTTCCATCTCTTTCAGAATTTTCCACAGTTTATTGTGATTCACACAGTCAAAGGCTTTGGCATAGTCAATAAAGCAGAAATAGATGTTTTTCTGGAACTCTCTTGCTTTTTCCATGATCCAGCAGACGTTGGCAATTTGATCTCTGGTTCCTCTGCCTTTTCCAAAACCAGCTTGAACATCTGGAAGTTCATGGTTCACATATTGTTGAAGCCTCGCTTCAAGAATTTTGAGCATTACTCTACTAGCGTGTGAGATGAGTGCAATTGTAGGGGAGTTTGAGCATTCTTTGGCACTGCCTTTCTTTGGGATTGGAATGAAAACTGACCTTTTCCAGTCCTGTGGCCACAGCTGAGTTTTCCAAATTTGCTGGCATATTGAGTGCAGCACTTTCACAGCATCATCTTTCAGGAGTTGATTTAGCTCAACTGGAATTCCCTCACCTCCATTAGCTTTGTTCATAGTGATGCTTTCTAAGGCCCACTTGACTTCACATTCCAGGATGTCTGGCTCTAGGTGAGTGATCACACCAACCTTGATTACCTTGGTCGTGAAGATCTTTTTTGTACAGTTCTTCTGTGTATTCTTGCTACCTCTTCTTAATAATTATCTGCTTCTGTTAGGTCCATACCATTTCTGTCCTTTATCGAGCCCATCTTTGCATGAAATGTTCCCTTGGTATCTCTGATTTTCTTAAAGAGATATCTAGTCTTTCCCATTCCTTTGTTTTCCTCTATTTCTTTGCATTGATCACGGAGGAAGGCTTTCTTATCTCTAATTCTTTGGAACTCTGCATTCAGATGCTTATATCTTTCCTTTTCTTCTTTGCTTTTCACCTCTCTTCTTTTCACAGCTATTTGTAAGGCCTCTTCAAACTGCCATTTTGCTTTTTTTGCATTCTTTTCCATGGTGATGGTCTTGATCCCTGTCTCCTGTACAATGTCACGAACCTCCATCCATAGATCATTAGGCACTCTATCAGATCTAGTCCCTTAAATCTATTTCTCACTTCCACTGTATGGGATTTGATAAGGTCGTACCAAATAAGGGATTTGATTTAGGCCATACCTGAATGTTCTACTGGTTTTCCCTACTTTCTTCAATTTAAGTGTGAATATGCTAATAAGGAGTTCATGGTCTGAGCCACAGTCAGCTCCCGGTCTTGTTTTTGCTGACTGTATAGAGCTTCTCCATCTTTGGCTGCAAAGAACATAATCAATCTATTTTCAGTGTTGACCATCTGGTGATGTCCATGTGTAGAGTCTTCTCTTGTGTTGTTGGAAGAGGGTGTTTGCTATGACCAGTGTGTTCTCTTGGCAAAACTCTATTAGCCTTTGCCCTGCTTCATTCCATATTCCAAGGCCAAATTTGCCTGTTATCCCAGGTGTTTCTCAACTTCCTACTTTTGCATTCCAGTCTCCTATAATGAAAAAGACATCTTTTTTGGGTGTTAGGTCTCAAAGGTCTTGAAGGTCTTCATAGAACCATTCAACTTCAGCTTCTTCAGCGTTACTGGTTGGGGCATAGACTTGGATTACTGTGATATTGAATGGTTTTCCTTGGAAACGAACAGAAATCATTCTGTTGTTTTTGAGATTGCATCCAAGTACTGCATTTCAGACTCTTTTGTTGACCATGACGGCCACTCCATTTCTTCTGAGGGATTCCTGCCCACAGTAGTAGATATAATGGTCATCAGATTTAAATTCACCCATTCCAGTCCATTTTAGTTCACTGATTCCTAGAACATCGACATTCACTCTTGCCATCTCCTGTTTGACCACTTCCAGTTTGCCTTGATTCATGGACCTAACATTCCAGGTTCCTATGCAATATTGCTCTTTACAGCTTTGGACCTTGTTTCTATCATCATTCACATCCACAACTGGGTATTGGTTTTGCTTTGGCTCCATCCTTTCATTCTTTCTGGAGTTATTTCTCCACTGATCTCCAGTAGCATATTGGGCACCTACTGACCTGGGGAGTTCCTCTTTCAGTATCCTATCATTTTGCCTTTTCATACTGTTCATGGGGTTCTCAAGGCAAGGATACTGAAGTGGTTTGCCATTCCTTTCTCCAGGTGACCACATTCTGTCAGACCTCTCTACCATGACCCGCCTGTCTTGGGTGGCCCCACACAGCATGGCTTAGTTCCATTGAGTTAGACAAGGCTGTGTCCTTAATGTGATTAGATTGACTAGTTTCCTGTGATTATGGTTTCAGTGTGTCTGCCTTCTGATGCCCTCTCTCAACACCTACTGTTTTACTTGGGCTTCTCTTACCTTGGGCGTGGGTTATCTCTTCACAGCTGTTCCAGCAAAGCGCAGCCGCTGCTCCTTACCTTGGACAAGGGGTATCTCCTCACAGCCGCCCCTCCTGACCTTGAACTTGGAGTAGCTCCTCTCGGCCCTCCTGCTGCCACGCAGCCACTGCTCCTTGGATGTGGGGTTGCTCCTCTCAGCCTGACTCTTTGCTACCCTATGGACTGTGACCTGCCAGGTCCCTCTGTCTGTGGAATTCTCCAGGCCAAGAATATGGAGTGGGTTGCCATGCCCTCCTCTAGGGGATCTTCCTGACTCAGGGATCGAACCCGCTTCTCTGGAGGCTCCTGAACTGCAGGCAGATTCTTTACCACTGAGCCACCAGGGAAGCCCTCTGAAGTGCAGGGTAAAGTAAAAAGAATGAAAAGAACTGAGGATAGTCTCAGAGATGTCTGGGACAATATCAAAACAACAACATTCGAATTATAGAGGTCCCAGAATAAGAAGAGAAAAAGAAAGGGTATGAGAAAATTTTTGAAGAGATTATAGCTGAAAATTTCCCCAACATGGAAAAGGAAATAGTCAGTCAAGTCCAATAGGCACAAGGAGTCCCATACAGGATAAACTTAAGGAGAACCATGCCAAGACACATATTAATCAAACTAACAAAGAATAAACACAAAGAAATAATATTAAAACTAGCAAGGGAGGAGTAATAAGCAACATACAAGGGAAACCCCATATGCTTAACATCTGATTTTCCAGCAGAAATTCTTCAGGCCAGAAGGGAATGGCAGGATATATTTAAAGTACTGAAAGGGAAAAATCTACAACCAAGATAACAGTACCTGGCAAGGATCTCATTCAAAATTTATGGAGACATAAAAAGCTATTCAGACAAGCAAAAGTTAAGAGAATTCAGTATCACCAAACCAGCTTTACAAAAAAAAAAAGTTAAATGGACTTATACAGTCAAGAAATAAAACAGAAGAAAGAAGATCTACAAAATCAACCCCGAACAATTAAGACAATGGCAATAAGAACATATATATCAAAAATTACTGTAAATGTCAGTGGATAAAATGCTCCAAACAAAAGACACAGACTGGCTGAAAGGATGCAAAAACAAGACCTATAATATATATCCTGTCTACAAGAAACCCACTTCAGGCCTCAAAACACATATACACTGAAAGTGAGAGGATGGAAAAATATATTCCATGCAAATGGAAACCAAAAGAAAGCTGGAGTAGCAATCCTCATATCAGACAAAATAGACCCTAAAATAAAGAAGATTACAAGAGATAAGGAAGGACACTACATAATGATCAAGGGAACAATCCAAGAGGAAGACATAACAATTGTAAATATCTATGCACCCAATACAGGAGCACTTCAATACATAAGACACTAACAGACATAAAAGGAGAAATTGACAGTAACACAATAATAGTAGGAGATTTTAACACCCCACTCACACCAATGGACAGATCATCAAAACAGAAAATTAATAAGGAAACACAAGTCTTAAATGACACATTAGATGAGATGGATCTCATTGATATCTTCAGGACATTCCATACAAATGCAGAAGAATACACCTTCTCAAGTGTATATGGAATATTCTACAAGATAGACCACATCTTGGGTCACAAATCAAACCTCATTAAATTTAAGAAAATTGAAATCATATCAAGCATCTGTTTCAACCACACTATGAGACTGGTTATTAATTACAAGAAAAAAAAAAAAACTATAAGAAACACAAACATGTGCAGATTAAACACATGTTTCTACATAACCAACAGGTTACTGAAGAAATAAAAAGGGAAATTAAAATTTCTAGAAACAAAAGACAATGAGAATAAGACAACTCAAAACCTGTGGGATGCAGTGAAAGCAGTTCTAAAAGGGAAGTTTATAGCAATAGAATCCTACCTCAAGAAACAAGAAAAACATTGATTAAACAACCTAACTTTACACCTAAAACAACTGGAAAAAGAAGAACAAGAAAACCCCAAAATTAGTAGAACGAAATAAATCACAAAGATCTGAGCAGAAATAAATGAAAAAGAAATGAAAGAAACAATAGTAAAGATTAATAAAACTAAAAGCTGGTTCTTTGAGAAGATAAACAGAAATGACAAGCACGTAGCCAGACTCATCAAGAAAAAAGTGAGAAGAATCAAATAGATTGGAAATGAAATCAACAAATCAACAAAATTAGAAATGAACAAAGAGAGGTTACAACAGACAATGCAGAAATACAAAGGGTTATAAGAGACTATTATGAACGACTATAAGGCAATAAAATGGATAACCTGGAAGAAATTGACAGCTTCTAGAAAAGTTCAGTCTTCCAAGACTGAACCAGGAAGAAACAGAAATTATGAACAACCCAATTACAATCTCTGGATTGAAGCTGTGATCAAAAATCTCCCAAAAAACAAAAGCCCAGGACCAGATGACTTCACAGAATTCTATCAAAGATTTGGTGAAGGGCTAATGCCTACTCTTCTAAAACTCTTTCAAAAAATTGCAGAGGAAGGAACACTTCCAAACTCATTCTACAAGGCCACCATCACCCTGATACCTAAACCAGACAAAGACAACACAAAAAAGAAAACTACAGGCAAATGTCACTGATGAACATAGATGCAAATCCTCAACAAAATTTTAGCAAATAAAATTCAGCCACACATCAAAAACCTCATACACCATGATCGAGTTGGGTTTATTCCAGCAATGAAAGGATTCTTCAATATATGCAAATCAATCAATGTTACACCATATTAACAGATTGAAAGATTTAAAACCATGTGATAATCTCAATAGATGCAGAAAAAGCTTTTGACAAAATTCAGCACCTATTTATGATTAAAACTCTTCAAACATGGGCATAGAAGGAACCTACCTCAACATAGTAAAGGCCATATATGATAAGCCTACAGCAAACATTATTCTCAATGGTAAAAAACTGAAAGCATTCTCCCTAAGGTTAGGAACAAGTCAAGAGTGTCCACTTTCACCACTATTATTCAACATCATTCTGGAAGTCTTAGCTACAGAAATCAGAGAAGAAAAAGAAAGAAAAGTAGTCCAGATCAGAAAAGAAGAAGTAAAGCTCTCACTGTTTGCAGATGACATAATACTGTACATAGAAAACCATAAAGATAGTATCAGAATATTACTGGAACTAATCAGTGAATTTAGCAAATTTGCAGGATACAAAATCAATACACAGAAATCACTTGCATTTCTATATACTAACAATGAAAACTCCGAAAGAGAAATTAATGAATCAATCCCTATCACCACTGCAACAAAAATAATTAAATTTCTAGGAATAAACTTACCTAAGGAGACAAAAGAACTGTACACAGAAAATTATAAGACACTAATGAAAGAAATCAAAGATGACGTAAACAGAAGGAGAGATATTCCATATTCTTATGTAGGAAGAATCAGTATTGTGAAAATGACTATACTACCAAATGCAATCTATAGATTTAATGTGATCCCTATCAAAATACCAATGGCATTTTTCACAGAACTAGAACAAAAAATGTCACAGTTCATATGGAAACACAAAAGACCCTGAGTAGCCAAAACAGTCTTGAGAAAGAAGAATGGGGCTGGAGGAATCAACCTTCCTGACTTGAGATTATACTACAAAGCTACAGTCATCAAGATAGTATGGTACTGGCACTAAAACAGAAATATAAACCAATGGAACAAGATAGAAAGCCCATAAATAAACCCATGCACCTATGGGTACCTTATTTTTGACAAAGGAGGTAAGAATATACAGTGGAGCATAGACAGCTTCTTCAATAAATGGTTCTGGGAAAACTGGACAGCTACTCGTAAAAGAGTGAAATTCAAACACTTCCTAACACCATACCCAAAGATAAACTCAAAATGGATTAAAGACCTAAATGTAAGATCAGAAGCTATAAAACTCTTAGAGGAAAACATAGGCAGAACACTCAATGACATAAATCAAACCAAGATCCTCAATGACCCACCTCCTAGAGTAATGTAATTAAAAACATAAGTAAACATTTGGGACTTGATTAAACTTAAAAGATTTTGCACAGCAAAGAAACTATAAGCAAAGTGAAAAGACAACCCTCAGAATGGGAGAAAATAGTAAATTAAACAACTGACAGTGGATTAATTTCTAAAATATACAAGCAGTTCATACAACTCAATGCCAGAAAAACAAAAAACCCAATCAAAAAGTGGGGGAAAGACTTAAACAGACATTTCTCCAAAGAAGACATACATACAGATGGTTAAACACATGAAAAGTGCTCAACATTGCTCATTATTAGAGAAATACAAATCAAAACTACAATGAGATATCACCTCACACCAATCAGAATGGCCATCATCAAAAAGTCTACAAACAATAAATGTTGGAGAGGGTGTAGAGAAAAGGGAACACTCTTACACTGTTGATGGGAATGTAAATTGATACAGCCACTGGAGAGGGTGTAGAGAAAAGGGAACACTCTTACACTGTTGATGGGAATGTAAATTGATACAGCCACTATGAAGGACAGTATGGAGATTACTTAAAAAAAATGAAATAAGATCACCATATGACCCAGCAATCCCACTTGTAGGCACATAACCTGAGGAAACAAAAATTGAAAAAGACACATGTATCCCATTGTTATTGCAGCACTATTTACAATAGCTAGAACATAGAAGCAACCTAGATGTCCATTGACAAATGAATGGATACAGAAGTTTGGGTAAATATGCACAATGGAATATTACTCAGCCATAAAAAGGAACAGATTTGAGTCAGTTATGATGAGGTAGATGCACCTAGAACCTATTATACAGAGTGAAATGAGTCAGAAAGAGAAAGATAAATATCTTATTCTAACGCACATATATGGAATCTAGAAGAATGGTACTGAAGAACTTATTTACAGGGCAGCAATGGAGAAACAGACATAGAGCATAGACTAATGGACATGGGGAGAGGGGAGGAGAGTGTGAGATGAGTGGCAAGAGTAACATGGAAATTTACATTACCATATGTAAAATAGATTTGACAATAGGAATTTGCTGTATGGTTCAGGAAACTCAAACAGGTATTCTGTATCAATCTAGTGGGGTGGGATGGGGCGTGGTAGATGGGAGGGAGGTTCAAAAAGATATATGCATACCAAATGTATATATGGGTATACATATATCCCATGGCTGATTCATGTTGAGGTTTGACAGAAAAGGCACTTCTGTAAAGCAATTATTCTTCAGTAAAAAAGTAAATGAAAAATAAAACAATTGATATTAATGCAAAGTGAATCTGAAAACATGAGAAATATTACCTTAAAACAATTTTGATGTGTTCGTAATGTTTAGTCATTTAGTCACGCAAATCAGCCCATATTTTTATAGCTACTTCCATATAACTTTTAGAACCCACATCTTACCTACAAAAACTTTCAGTTGAGTATTAGTTTTTAATAGATCAAAAGTTTAAGATAGCTGCTATGCAGAAAAATAATTAAAGCTTATGATTTAAATGGACTAAAAACAACATATCAGAGCAAGATGATGTTATCATAATTACATAAACTAAATACATAATTACATAAACTAAATTAAATAACATGCAGCCCCTGAATTTGTACCAGACACAAATTACTACAAAGAGAAACTATGAATTTCAATTTGTGCTATCCTTCAGAATCTCCTAGGTAAAAGTTTACAGGCTAAAAAAGTACTTAATGTGATTAAATATGCCAGAATGTTCAGTAATGAGGCCAGAGATCAAAACTAATCATATGAATTATGAACAGGAAAGAACCTGCAGGGCAATGATGATATTGTATATAAAAAGTTAAAACTAAAATTACATGAACTGTGGTTTCAAGAATCAAGATAAATAAGATGAGAAAAAGAAAAATAATGTTAGTCTATCTCCATCCATTGATATATTTAATTCTTTTGTATTTATTTTATTCATTCAACCAATTCATTCTTATTGGGCATGACTATATATATCTAAAATAACTAAAACATTAATAGGTCAAATCCTGTAGATAGAAGCTTGAACCAGAAGTTCAAGAAACTCAAGAGTGCTATTTTTTTTTTCTAGAACAAGTATGTAACAGTTGTATGTGGTTTCTTACTATATCTTCCACAAGGTAATGTTTTATGAACTTTTCCAAGCCTATCTCAAATCTTCAAGAGCCTTATAAGTAAATGTTACATTTTCCGTCATCAGGGAATTTTTCCTCTGTTTGATTCTCCTTTTTCTTACCTGCTTTTTAAAGTAATTTTTATATTAATTATGTGTAACTAGATTATCTTATATTAATAACTTTATAAATTGCATCCTTATAAAGAAAGTGATATTTGTCTGAGCTCTCGGAATGCTGTATGATCATTTATAAAAACATGTATAATATCGTGTATGAAACGAGTCGCCAGTCCAGGTTTGATGCATGATACTGGATGCTTGGGGCTGGTGCACTGGGACGACCCAGAGGGATGGTGTGGGGAGGGAGGAGGGTTCAGGATGGGGAGCACATGTATACCTGTGGTGGATTCATGTTGATATATGGCAAAACCAATACAATATTGTAAAGTTAAAAAATAAAATATTAAAAAAATAAAATAAATACTAGGCTGTCTATGATTTTCATTTGAGGGCATCATTGGAAAGAGGAGCTTAACTGAACAGACAATGTTTGTTTGCCATCCCAAAACATCTGACTTAATATGGAATGTCTTCTTTAAATAATATTAGTAGAGGGAGATGTAGGCCATTGCCAGGAATTATAATATTAATATTTACTGAGAAAACACTCTCTCCTATTTTTCACACTCACAGCTACATTTAATGCCCAAAATAACCAAGCAAATTTATTTCACTATGTTAATTTTCTACATGTGAAAGGTGAGGCCAAGAAAGGTTGAGAAACTTGACTTACACAAAGGTGAAGAAATGACTTTTGGAGACTTGTTTATACATATAACTACAATAAACTAAAGCAAAATAAAAATGTTGGTGACAAATTTAACTCTTTTATTCACTGCAAAATTTATCTCCTAATTTTATACATTATATATATATTGCATACATTAATATCAAAGATTTCTCCTAATGGTTTTTTTTGTCCTCAGATACAATGGATTTGATTAATCCTATTTTTCTCTATATTAGTCAGTCAGTTCAGTCACTCAGTTGTGTCCGACTCTTTGAGACCCCATGGACTGCAGCATGCCAGGTTTCCCTGTCCATCATGAACTCCTGGAGCTTACTCAAACTCATGTCCATCGAGTTGCTGATGCCATCTAACCATCTCAACCTCTGTCATCCCCTTCTCCTCCCACCTTCAATCGTTCCCAACATCAGGGTCTTTTCCAATTAGTCAGTTCTTCACATCAGGTGGCCAAAATATTGGAATTTCAGCTTCATCATCAGTCCTTCCAATGAATACTGAGGACTGATTTCCATTAGGATAGACTGGTTAGATGTCCTTGCAGTCCAAAGGACTCCCAAGAGTCTTCTCCAACACCACAGTTCAAAAGCATCAATTCTTCAGTGCTCAGCTTTCTTTATAGTCCAACTTTCACATCCATACATGACTACTGGAAAAACAATAGCTTTGATTAGGTGGAACTTTGTTGGCAAAGTAATGTTTCTACTTTTTAATATGCTGTCTAGGTTGGTCATAGCTTTTCTATACAGAGAAAAACCAGAGCTTTTCTCTATATAGGCCTCTTTTACTTTAAAGAGTGAAGAGATTCCTTAAATTTAAATGTATTATCATATGATTCACATTCAGGAAACTACTTCTCAAGCAACTATGAAATTACTTGTTTCTTATATTTACCCATATTCTCTTCCCTATCCCTGAACCTAGTACTTCTGTAGATGGTTTTCTATTAGTTGGTGTCATAATTTCCTTATTTAAATTTTTCAAGTTTTATTAAACATATATGAATGTCCAAATGATACATTATTTAGTTTTGATTGAACATTATATATTACATTCTTTCTGCCTTACTTCCTTTTTGGAACCTCAGTATTAGGTTAATAAAATTCATGTTGTTGTGTGATTACCCCTAACTTTATCCTGTGATGTGAATAGACCACAAATTGTGTGTAAATTTTTATTACCAATGGACATTTGAATTGTTTCCAGGTTATTATTCCTAACTACTATTAACAGAACAGTGGTATAAACCTTGTTCTTGTCTTTTGATTCAAATATGCTAAAATTTATCTTGCTTATACCAGAAAAGTGCAATTGGTGAATAATAGGAAATGTAACTGGTCAACTTAAAAAAAAATAGTGCTAATTCATTTTCAAAAGCATTCTGTACTTCCTACCACTTTGAAATGGATAGCCCTATTGATTTATATCTTCTTTAATGTTTGGTGTTATCAGCATTCTTAGTTGCTTCCATAGAATGTAAATAAAGTTATTTAATGTAAAAATGTAAAAAAATTATTTCAAAAGATATTTTTAAGTACATGTCCCTTTTTACTAATGATATTTAGCTTCTCTTCAAATCTTTATAGCAAATGGTGGCTCCTCCTGTGTGAAATCATTTTTTTAGGATTTTTGTCTGTAATTCATTTCTATTATTAGTCTTTTGAATTATTGATTTTTAGTAGTTTGTAATTATTGGTATCAATAACTGATATGTTCTCTCGATTTAAATTTATAAAATGTAAATATCAAATATGAAATAAAGTCAGTCAGTTCAGTCATTCAGTCATGTCCAACTCTTTGCAACCCATGGACTGCAGCACACCAGGCTTCCTGCACATCACCAACACCCGCAGCTTACTCAAACTCATGTCCATCGTGTTGGTGACGCCATCCATCCACGTGATCCTCTGGCATCCCCTTCTCCACCTGCCTTCAATCTTTGCTAGCATCAAGGTCTTTTCTAGTGAGTCAGTTCTTCCCATCAGGTGGCCAAAGTATTGGCGTTTCAGCTTCATCAGCAGTCCTTCCAATATTCAGGACTGATTTCCATTAGGATAGACTGATTGGGTCTCCTTGCAGTCCAAGGGGCTCTCAAGAGTCTTCTCCAACACCACAGTTCAAAAGCATCAATTATTCAGTGCTCAGCTTTCTTTACAGTCCAACTCTCACATCTAAACATGACTACTGGAAAAATCAAAGCTTTGTTTAAATGGATCTTTGTTGGCAAAGTAATGTCTCTGCTTTTTTAATACGCTGTCTAGGTTGATCATAGCTTTTCTTCCAAGGAGCAAGCACCTTTTAATTTCCTGGCTACAGTCACCATCTTCAGTGATTTTGAAGATCCCCAAAATAAAGTCTCTCACTGTTTCCATTGTTTCCCCATCTATTTGCCACGAAGAGACAGGACCAGATGCCATGATCTTAGTTTTCAGACATTGAGTTTTAACCCAACTTTCTCAACTCCACTTTCATTTTCATCTTTAGTTCTTATTCGCTTTCTGCCATATGGGTGGTGTCATCTATGTATCTGATGTTATTGATATTTCTTCCATCAATCTTGATTCCAGCTTGTGTTTCATCCAGCCCAGCATTTCATATGATGTACTCTGCTTATAAGTTAAATGAGCAGGATGACAATATCCAGCCTTGACGTACTCCTTTCCTGATTTGGAAACAGTCTGTTGTTCCATGTCCAGTTCTAACTGTTGCTTCTTGACCTGCATTCATATTTCTCAGGAGGCAGGTCAGATGGTCTGATATTTCCATCTCTTTAAGAATTTTCCAGTTTGTTGTGATCCACACAGTCAAAGGCTTTGGCGTACTCAAGAAAGCAGAAGTAGTTTTTTCTGGAACTCTCTTGCTTTTCCTATGATCCAACAGATGTTGGCAATTTGATCTCTGGTTCTTCTGCCTTTTCTAAATCCAGCTTGAAAATCTGGAATTTCACAGTTTGTGTACTGTTGACGCTTGGCTTGGAGGATGTTGATCATTACTTTGGTAGCTTTATATAGTCAGCAGAATGAAGACCAAGAGCTGACTGTGGTACACATCATGTACTCCTTATGCCAAATACAGAATTAAATTGAGGAAAGTAAGGAAAACTCCAGACCATTCAGGTTTGTCCTAAATAAAATCCCTTATGATTATACAATGGAAGTGACAAATAGTTTCAAGGGATTAGATATGATTGACAGGGTGCCTGAAGAACTATGGATAGAGGTTCATGACATTGTACAAGAGGCAGTGATCAAGACCATCCCCAAGAAAAAGAAATGAAAAAAGGCAAAACGATTGTCTGAGGAGGCCTTACAAATAGCTGTGAAAAGAAGAGAAGTGAAAGGCATAGGAGAAAGAAAGATATGCTGATTTGAATGCAGAGCTCCAAAGAATAGCAAGGAGAGATAAGAAAGCCTTCCTCAGTGATCACTGCAAAGAAATAGAGGAAAACAAAGAATGGGAAAGACTAGAGATCTCTTTAAGAAAATTAGAGATACGAAGAAAATATTTCATGCAAAGATGAGCACAACAAAGGACATAAATATTATGGACCTAACAGAAACAGAGGATATTAAGAAGAGTTGGCAAGAATACACAGAAGAACTATACAAAAAAGATCTACATGACCCAGTTAACCACAATGGTGTGATCACTCATCGAGAGCCAGACATCCTGGAATGTGAAGTCAAGTGGGCCTTAGGAAGCATCACTATGAACAAAGCTAGTGGAGGTGATGGAATTCCAGTTGAGCTCTTTCAAATCCTAAAAGATGATGCTGTGAAAGTGCTGCACTCAATATGCCAGCAAATTTGGAAAACTCAGCAGTGGCCACAGGACTGGAAAAGATCAGTTTTCATTCCAATCCCAAAGAAAGGCAATGCCAAAGAATGAAATAAAGTAGATAAGAATAATATGTTCTGTGTGTGTGATTAACTAAGGTTAAATAGTCCATTCTGTTTGCAACACTGTGCACAGTTTCTCTGTGCAACTGTTAGTATTCATCTCAAATCATTTAGGTAAACATAGGTGATCTGATGATGACCTCAATTTAAATTTGACCCTAAGTCTCAAATTTCTTACTGCTAGTAGTTAAATTAATATATTTGTTTAGTACTGTTTTTATCAACATCATAGTTAAGAATTAGAGGAACTTTAATGTCATATTACAGGCCACTACTTTCTTATGTTTTTATCAACTTCCATTTGCAAACAGTGTTTCCTTCATTTCTCTTAGAGATCAAATTGGTTTACTGGGTATTGTCCTAGCCATGCATATCACTTCAATTTTGCATGGGTTAGCAAAAAGCATTTTCCTATGCTATAGAAAATAGTTGCAATCATATTCATATTTTTCTGTCTGGTTAATATAATATGAATTATTCACCTTTCAAAATGTTTTATGAGTCTCTAAGCCTTTGACCTTTTTATTACATTTTTATTATTACACCATCTAGCACAATTATAGTTCAATTGTCCTGCTGTCAATGATTTTCCTTATTCTGGTCATAAGTTTTGCCCTGTTGAATTCTTCCTGTTACTGCTAATCTAGCACTGGAACTGATTCTTAGATATCCATTTTCTCCGGAGCACTTATCAATAGTTTTCAGATTTTCCGTCCTTTAATGAATCAAGATTTCCTTAACATTCTATTTCCTTTGGTGTCAAAATGATGATCAATTATATGGTTCTTTTTCCCCTTCAATTTCTTAACTTAAGGATTTTAATACTTCTCTTTCTGATATTTCAGTCAAAGACTGCAATCATTCCATTTTTAGGGTAATCCATTTTTGATATTGAAAAAGTGTAACTTGTCCAATTTTCTATGAAGAAGGATTATTTCTGCATTTGAGCAATTTCATCTTTTTCCTTTCCTTATCCACTTAGTACTTGGCCCTACTTAAATTGCTAGTCACTTCCCCTCCGCCAATATACTGCCTTCAGAAATGCTGGCATTCTATTTTGTTTTGTTTTTCTTTTCTCAAGTTCCTTAGTTTTACCACACTTGTTACTGTTTCATTAGGGGAAAATCATTTTAGAATTTTCAATTTAGATGTTATATGCTCTATTTTCTTCAGTTTTACAAAACCAGTATATATAATATCTGGGAGATGGGGACATTATTTTGCCTAGTTAAAACAATCTGCAATTTTCAGTGGACATATTACTTTTTTTTATGGCTCAGAATTGGTATAAAACTATTTAATGGATCTATATTTCATAATCTTTGAAAGTCTGGGCTCAACCCACCTTTCCAACATTCCTACCCCAAACATTTTTTTATATGCTTTAGGATCTTCTTCTTCATAATCCTGGTTAAATTTATTTGTGCATTTCTAGAATTGCCTGAGCAATTCTTAAGATCAGTAGGTATTTGCCATAAAATTTACTGCATCTATTATTATTAACTCAGCTAAACTTTTGTGCCTATATGAAGAGCTTGCCAATTATGGCATGTAGTCCTGCACTCATCTCCTCTCTTTCTGATGGTGTAGAGTCAAAAGTGTGAAATATACATATGTATCATACACGGATCGTAATCCTCTTCTTTTTTAAAACTTGATTAAAAGGAGATTCATGTTGAGGTTTGACAGAAAACAACAAAATTGTGTAAAGCAATTATCCTCCAATTAAAAAATAAATTAATTTTAATTTTTTTTTTAAAAAGGAGACAAACCTAGTTATATGAGGTGCAAACAGTGTTACCTCCACTGTTAATTATTTTCTAAATACTTTTAGGACTGTGCGAGGTGGCTGTTGAGTGGAAGAGGGCTGACTGAATATTACATATAAAATGTAAACCTATCATTCATTTCTTCTAGTTGTATTTCCTCAAAACATACAAGACAGTTGAGAAATACATTTGACTTAGGAGAGCATTTTCAAAGAAGCATGAGGAAGATTTAGTGAGGTAAAATTTGGTGAAGGTCAAATTCTACATGATGTTGTGCAAATTGTATCCCAATTTGTTTTGATGGATTACACTTGACAATTAATTAGAAACTTATGAATAAACATTGAAAGGTAGATTTCATTAAAGAAAACATGGTTCAGCCCTAAAAGCTCTATGCCTTTAGAATAACAACACTGATTATGATAGTTTCCAGACACTTAACTCACAAAAGTTCAGTGTAAATACATTTTACTTTAACTTCTATATGATAGCTTTTAGATTAAGTTTTTTTTTTAATTTTATTTTATTTTTAAACTTAACATAATTGTATTAGATTAAGTTTTAACTGAATATATATACGTATACATGGATGTTAAGTCACTTCAATTGTGTCTGATTCTTTTCAACCCTACGGACTGTAGCTCACCAGGCTCCTCTTCTCCAGACAAGAATACTGGAGTAGATTGCCATGCTTTTCTCCAGGGGATCTTCCTGACCCAGGGATTGAACCTGTGTCTCTTATGTCTCCTGCATTGGCAGGCAGGTTTACTATTAGCACCACCCGGGAAGCCCATATATATGTACATATAACCATATATCTATATATATGAGTGGATATGTATATTCATATGTGTTCATACGTATATTGGTTGGAAAAGATATATATATATATATATACTCAAATTTTGCCTTTCATACTTTCTATATTCTCCTTCATTCTACTCCCATGGTTATCTTAAATTTACCATGACCAATAACTATACCATCTCTAAAGGTTAATCACTGTACCACTAGGCCACTGCTTTTAAGTACTCTAGAATCCCTTATTCCAATATTTTTAAAGTATTTTCATGACTTCCCATTCATGAACCTTTCTACTTTTATAAAAAAAGCAAATAATAGCAACAGAAAGCATGATGACTTCTCTCACTTAAAATCTGTAAATGCATAAATTGCAAGTGAACACTGAGGAGCATGGAGTTAAAATTGCTGGCCTGTGATTGTGTTGCTTCTTTGGGAAGGTAGGGAAAATCCTTTGAGGCGAGGGAAGAAAACAGAGCATGGATCCAGGCTAATATCCTTGTCAACTGCACTTCCAGGTAAGTAAACTAAGGATCTTTATTAGAAAGAAGGACCATATCTATAGGATGTTTCCTGCATAAACTATATCTTATATTAAATAGACCTCTGAATGTCTGTGACATGGCTCACTGGATAAACTCACATAAGCTATGCTGCTGCTGCCTCTAAGTCACTTCAGTCGTGTCCAACTCTGTGCGACCCCATAGACGGCAGCCCACCAGGCTCCCCCGTCCCTGGGATTCTCCAGGCAAGAACACTGGAGTGGGTTGCCATTTCCTTCTCCAATGCATGAAAGTGAAAAGTGAAAGTGAAGTCGGTCAGTCATGTCTGACTCCTCTTGGCCCCATGGACTGTAGCCCACCTGGCTTCTCCATCCATTGGATTTCCCAGGCAAGAGTACTGGAGTGGGGTGCAATTGCCTTCTGCAATAAGCTATGCAACAGTCTGTAATATTAAACAGATATGTGAAGTTACCTGAAAATCTGCCTGCTGTGTAAAGTGGCTTGCAGAACACACTAGAGACTTCAGTAATTATTCTGGGCCACAAAGCACCTGTCTGATACAGGAATATAGAACAAACATAGATATCCACAACATCCAGATGTTTCACTAATTATTCAGTCCCTCTTAAATGACTTATTACTTGAAATTATTAGCATATCTTCATCTCTGATTCATGTCATTCTGGTTATGTGATCCTCATATTTGGCTCATACACTCAGTGTTTTACTTTAGTAAAACTCCTTCACTTTAGTGAGTATGTTTACTTTCTTTCCAAAACAAACATTTGCACCCTCTCATCCCTTTTAAATGTCTAACCCACAAAAGGAAGCTAAGTTAAGAACAGAGAGGTAATCAAGTGAGAATTCCATAATTCTCCACATTCAAATTTACCAACTCACGTGCAGTGGGACTTAAACCCTCTCCTTTTCCTCTTTAAAAAGGAAGAATGCATTTCTGTACTTTTTCTAAAGCTAGCTCCAAGTGGTGCCCTAGATTCAATATATCCTAGTCACTTTAGAATTTTGCTTTGACAATTATGCTCTCTCTTCTACATCATCAAATTATCTCTTTCTACCAGTGTATTTTCATTAGCTAGCAACATGGTCTATTATTTTCTTAAGGTGTTCTTACATTTGCTATATGACCTCTCTTCACTTGGTACTAACCAGGTTTCTGCTCTTGTTCCAGACTACCCATTGGAGGAGCTGTCCCCACCAACTCCCTAATCTCCTGTCTCAAAGTCTTCCCTTAATGCAGAACAACCAGACCTCTTACCACACCATCCCACACGAACAGCTGAAATCCATGTTGCAGACTGTCCTCTGTGCTCTTGATGCTCGCCTGTTTTATAGTTTCTCACTGAGCTGACCTTTCATAGATCTTTGAAAAACTTATATCATTTGGCTTTTGTGACAGCACAGTCTATATTCTGTCTATACCAAGCTGTCCATTTTTGTTTCTCTTACTGAATATTTTTTCTGCTTTATATTAAAAATTTGGAATATCCCAAAGCTTGTGCATGTGCCTTGCTTTCTTCTCCAGGTCTTTTCATTCAGTGCAGTTAACATTTCATATGTATGAAGATGATTTTGCTCCTAAGCTCTACATGTATGTTTCAATTGCTGATTTATTTCCACTTGAATACCTATTAAGGCATTATACACGTAACTTGCCCCAAATCAAATTATTATAGTTAATTTGCAATTGGTTCATTTCTTTTCCCAGGAATCCTTACCAGTATTTGCTCAATTACACAAGCTGGCAACTTTAGTCCCTCTCTCAAGGCCTTTAAGCTTATAACTCTCTCTACTTTCAAATCTAACCACCCCTTGTCATCCCTACACTGGCTGGAAACTCCATCTCATCACTAAATTCTAGATTGATATGTTAACTCTGCTGAGTGCTTTCCCTGATACCTCTATCTACCATAAGCCTCCATTCTTGTTATATTTCTTAAGTGGTCTCATTTTGTTTTCTTTAGATAGTTACCATTGTTAAAACTAGTTTGTGTTTATCATCCTGTTTATTTCCTCTCTCTCCTTACTAGAACACAAGAAGCATCAGAGAAGTATCCTTGTCTGTTTTGTTCAGGGACATTGTATGTAACATATGAAAATAACTTTGGAATGAATTGATACATTTTCAGAAAATCTAAGTTTGACTCACAGACCCACCAATCAGTAGGTTCATGACCTATTAAAGTTACTTAAGCACTGCAAACTTGTTTCCTTATCTGTCAAGATAAAGGTATTAATATGACTTTGCAGCATACTCACAGAATACACAGTATAGTGCCAAGCATAATGTCTTAATACCTAGGATTGACACACATGTTCATTTCCTTCCAGTTCCCCTTAGGAAAAATGTGCACAATGTAAATCACTTAGTTTAAATATGGATATAAGTAATTTAAATTATTAGCTTACATTTAGAGAGCTTATATAAAGCTCTGCTTTAAATGTTTTATACATATTGTCATATATATTCTTCACAATAACTTTATGATATAGATCCTATTGTTTTCCTCATTTTATAGGTTGGGAACACTGTGAAGTTTGATATTATTGAAGTAGATTTAATATTAAGTGATAGGAGTAGGTGTCCATTGGAGCAGTCTAGCTCTATAGAAGGAGAAGGCAATGGCACCCCACTCCAGTACTTTTGCCTAGAAAATCCCATGGATGGAGGAGCCTGGTAGGCTGCAGTCCATGGGGTTGCTAGAGTCGGACACAACTGAGTGACTTCACTTTCACTTTTCACTTTCATGCACTGGAGAAGGAAATGGCAACCCACTTCAGTGTTCTTGCCTGGAGAATCCCAGGGACAGGGAAGCCTGGTGGGCTGCCATCTATGGGGTCGCACAGAGTCGGACACAACTGAAGCGACTTAGCAGCTCTACAGAAGGTGCACTTACCTTCATGATATACTGTTTCCACTTAGAAGTGAAAAATATCCATGCATCTTCATTCTCAGTGTGTGTGTGTGTGTGTATGTGCTTGTTTGAGAATGTGTGTGTTTGCAAAGAGAGAAAGGACAAATAAGACTGAAAATTACCAAGCTTGTAACTCATAAATGTTTAGGTTTCCTCTTTTTCTCCTTTAAATTTCCCCCCAAAAATGGTCATTGTTTTATGATCACTCTTACTTGCAAAGAAAATAGAGAAGTGGTGGAAATATTTAAGTTTCCAGTACTATCAATTAGGAATCACTTGACCAGATCTTGGTATTAGGTGCTGTATTTTTATTTGAGTGTTCATGTCATAAAACTGCACTTCTTTATTTTATTAATGGGATGAAAGTTAAGTGATGCCAAAACTTAGTCATAGCATCCAATTAGGTGGGGCATTCTTTCTCTAAAACTTTTATTAAACTGTTTTAGGCTGTGCTTTTCTGGTGAAAACTAAAGGCTTTTTAAAATACCAAATTATTATTTTTTTCTTATTGAAACACGATAACACCTAAGTTGCCTAAGCGGTTTTACAGACATAAGTAAACGTGTGAAGGGCTTCCTGGGGGTGGAACTGTTATGATTCCCATTATAGTCAGTGGGGATCATTGACCTTAATGGGAATCATGTGGCGAGAGGCTCATACAACACTTCACAAAATTTGAATTAGGACCTTTTGCTTAAAAAAAAAAAAAGAGCAATATTGTACTTTTGAAAATATATAGAATTCTGTATTCATTTCCTGGATTTACATATTTTTAGACAATTTTTAGATGAAGGAAAATTTGTCCCTTTTCTGTGTATGTCATTATAATCAGTAAAGATAACAATGTAGTAAAATCAATTCATATATATATATATATATGCTTCCAGGTAGCTCAGTGGTAAAGAATTTTCCTGCCAATGCAGGAAATGTGGGTAAGATCCTTGGGTTGGGAAGATCCCCTGCAGGGGAAAAAGGCAACCCACTCTAGTCTTTCTTGGAAAATTCCATGGACAAAGGAACCTGGCAGGCTCAAAGGGTCAGAAACGACTGAGCAGCTGAGCACACACACAGACACGTATATCCCCAGTCTTGTAAAATGTTCTGGAACTGATTGTTTTATCACTGAATGGTTCAACTAATAAAATAGCAAACATTTATGATATGCACACACCCAGCTCTGTGCTAATTTTTTTAACTCCCATGGCAACTTTGTGAGAAGAGTGTTTTAAAATATCTTTTTTTTTTTTTTTTGGCAATAGAAAGAAACTGAAGAATTTACACTTAAGTTGCATATTATATCCTGTCTTCAGTTGTGTTACCCAGAAACAGGTTCCAAGATGAAGATGCCTATGCAAGAGTTTCTAAGTGTTCACAGAGAGAATCAATCAGACTATGTGCAGAAAAAACAGGACAGGAAAGGGAGAACACCTAGTAAGTGTGAGATCTCAGGCCAAGTCCCACAGAAAGACATTTCAACCTGTTTCCTCTGTTCTGTCCAGTCAGTCATCTGGGGCCATGGAAGCTACAAATTCCCAGTAATGTCTAGGTCTCTCTGAAAGAAAAGAAAAGTGAAAGTTAGTCACACAGTCCTGTCCAACTCTTTGCAGTGCCGTGGACTATAGCCTGCCTAGCTCGTCTGTCCATGGAATTCTCCAGACAAGAGTACTGGCGTGGGTTGCCATTTCCTTCTCCAGGGGATCTTCTTGACCCATGGATTGAACCCAGATCTCCTGCATTGCAGGCAGATTCTTTACCAACTGAGCCACTAGGGACTCTCTGGATATGGAAAAAGCAGGCTCAAGTTGCTTAAAAGCTGTAATCTTCAGAGCATATTGAAGCTGGAGTGGGAAAGGCAGAAAATGTTAATACAGATCTAGGAAGGTCTGATCAGAATACCAATAATGCCAACAAGGCTTAGCCGCTAAGCAGCAGAGCCAAGTTCTTAAACCAGGCATTCCATTCCCAGAGCCCCAAATCTAATTAAAAGTGTTAAACTAGCCTTACTTTTAATAGTATGGACAGAGGTTGTGTCTAGGCAACATAAAATTATGTGAGACTTCTACACTTCAGAATGGCTGAGGAAGTAGTTGCAATTAACATACATACCAGAGCTCCACCTTTGCAATAAGTCTATGGTACTGTATGTAAATATATTTTGAGGGCACAAACTGAGTTATAAATTCTGGGATCTAATGTACAGCATAGTATTTATAGTTAATATTATATTGTGCACTTGAAATTTGCTAAGAAAGTAGATCTTAAGTGGGAGAAGGCAATGGCAACCCACTCCAGTACTCCTGCCTGGAAAATCCCATGGACGGAGGAGCCTGGTGGGCTGCAGTCCATGGGGTCGCTAAGAGTTGGACACGACTGAGCATCTTCACTTTCACTTTTCACTTTCATGCATTGGAGAAGGAAATGGCAACCCACTCCAGTGTTCTTGCCTGGAGAATCCCAGGGACGGGGGAGCCTGGTGGGCTGCCGTCTATGGGGTCTCAGAGTCGGACACGACTGAAGCGACTTAGCAGCAGCAGCAGCAGATCTTAAGTGTCCTCACCACAAATAAAAAGATAATGATTTGAGATGCTAGGCATATAAATTAATTTCTAAATTATTGTGACAATCATTTCATAATGTGGTGGTGGTTGAGCCACTGGGTCATATTCAATGCTTGTGACCCCATGGACTTCAGGCCGCCAGGTTCTTCTGTCCATTGGATTTTCCAGGCAAGAATACTGGAGTGGGTTGTCATTTCCTTCTCCAGGGGAACTTCCTGACTCAGGGATTGAACCAGGATCTCCTGCACTGGAGGCAGATTCTCTACTGACTGAGCTACCAGGGAAGCTCTATGTATATTAAATCATCACACTGTATACCTTAAAAATCACATTTATAGCATATGTGGGGGGTGTGTGTGTATATATTCATTCATAACCTCAGTAAAGCTGGAAAAGATAATGAAAATATATATATTTGGAATCTTTATGATGCTTCCTTTGTTAAAAAGATTTATGCTTCTGCTAATGACACACTTTTAAAATCACTAGTCTTAAGTCTTTATATCAGGTGGCACTACTTATTCGCCTTCTTCTCAAGGGGACCACTGGCTATTCTTGGTTTTCTGAAATTATGTACAAAACTTAGTACTGACTTTCAGTTCCATACACATACACTTTAAAAAGATTTACACAATATTTTACTGGGATAACATTGGTTATACGAATTTGTTTGGAAATGATTCACATCGTAATTTATTTAATTTCCTGAATGATTAGTATGTTGCATTACTACATGTATTTAGTTAATTCCCTATAGTTTTTTTTTTCTATTTATTACTCTTTCTTTATATTTTCCTCTGGACTATATTCCCAATGATTAATATTTGTATCTGTATCTCACCTGCTGTTAGAATCTTCTTCGAGTTCTTAATTTTGATTATCATATATTTCAGGATTAGAATTTCCACTTGATTCTCTTGTACAGCACCATTTCTCCACAAATGTTCTCCATCTTGCCTTTTATCTCTTTGAACATGACAAGCAGATATACCAAAGCTTATTTGAAGAACGCCAATGTCTGAACCACAGTTTTTCTGTTTCTGTGGTCTGTTTCTTCCCTTGGATTTCTTTCATGCTATTTTATCTTCTTTCAGGCCCAGAATATTTTACTATGTGCCAGATACTGGGTTTGCACAATCTTTGTGGTAAATAATTTGATGTCTAGGGTAAATTTTTCTTCTTCCAAAAGAATTCTATGTGTGTTTATGAATTTTCCTTACCTTGAGAATAAAGTACTTCAGAATGCCAATCAAGGTATCAGGTACCACTGATCTTCCTCTGCAAATGTTTATCCCTCTGCTCCTCTGGAATACTGGCCAATAACGTTTCAATACTGTGTTATTTCTTACATACTTTCAAAGAAAAAATTAGTATTTAGTCAATTAGTGTTCACTTTATATGGTCATCTTTAATGGGAAATTTTAAATAAAATTGAAAGGGTGGTATTCTTAATTCTTGAGAAAAAACTGCTGTTGGATCAATAAACTGTCTATTGACAATAAGATTTAAGTATATAATTTAAAAATTCAAAGTGAGTTTATCTCTCTCATGTTTTCAACATTTGCTTCAAATGAATCATAGATTTAACTTTAACTATAAAAACTTTAACATGTTTGAGAAGAACACAAGAGTGATACAAAGGTAGAATTGCCCATAAAAATGAAATTTTGCCCATAAAAATCAAATATTTATAAAAATCAAAAATTTCACTAGATACAAGTTAAAATATTTCATATGGTTAAAATATAAACTAAAAATGAATGGAGAGAATATTTGTAAGACATAGTAAGAAGCACAATGTTGCCAGCGCCCAAGAAGACTTTCATTTTGTTCCACTCAATCATTATACATTCCTTGGTCTCCAAAGAAACTATGATTCTAATTTCTAATATGATAGCTTAGTTTTGCCTGTTCTTTGCTATATAAATACATAGATTCACAAGATTATATATATATATATATATATATATATAGCTTTTTTATCTAACTTCTTTGGTTCAACATGGAAAACATATTCATGCTGTATATAACTGCCTTTTTTTTTTAACCATTTCTGTCTGGAGTGATTTGAACTGGAGTATTTGATTGAACTTGCTAAAAAAATGTAGTGTTTCACTGATAAATATAAACTAGCTTCTGTTATAATGAATACAGCCATTATAAAAAATCTTTGAGTTCAGAGTTTGGGAAATAGAAAATTATGTATGAAATGTTTTCTTCCTTACACAGTATATTTTGCTAAACTAATAGAAGGGAAATTTTAACAAGTTAAATTTAGAACAATGTTGAGAAATTCACCTCTTTCTTTGATGAAGTAAAACGGAACAGAATTAAAATATAGGAACGACTGTTTTCAGAAATTGGGCAATAGATAATAAAAGATATTAAATCCTAAGAGAAGAGAAACAAATGATATGATCCACATAATTGGCTGAGGTAACTGCCTGGAGGGCTTCCCTGGTAGCACAAATGGTAAAGAATCCAGTTGCAACGCAGGAGACCCCAATTTGATTCCTGGGCCAGAAGGATCCCCTGGAGAAGGGATAAGCTACCCACTCCGGTATTCCTGGGCTTCCCCGCTGGCTTAGACAGTAAAGAATCCACTTGCAATGTGAGAGACCTGGGTTCGATCCCTGGGTTGGGAAGATCCCTTGGAGGAGGGGATGGCAACCCACTCCAGTATTCTTGCCTGGAGAATCCCCACGGATGGAGGAGCCTGGTGGGCTATAGTAACATGGTGTCGCAAAGAGTGGGACACGACTGAGAGACTAAGCACAACTGCCTGGAAAGAGTTTCCAGGCTGCAGTACAGGGAGCAGAAACACTCAGCAAAGGTACTGCTGAGTTGAGGACACTGGACTCAGAGCTCATGTAAACCCAGACATCTAAGGATGGCATGTTAGAATACCAGAGAGGAGAGAAAGGCAGAGAGAGCTCTGAAGATCTACAGAGAGTGCCTCTCCAGTCTTTCAGTAAGTCACTCACTCAGTCTATGTCTGACTCCTGGCGACTCCACTCTCCCGCCATGGACTGTAGCCCACCAGGCTCCTCTGTCCATGGGATTCTCCAGGCAAGAATGCTGGAGTGGGCTGCCATTTCCTACTCCAAGAGATCTTCCGGTCCAGGGACCCAATCCACATCTCTTGCATCTCCTGCATTGGCAGGCAGATTCTTTACCTCTGGTGCCACCTGAGAAGCACCCTCCAGTTTTTAGCTGAATACTGAACAGCTCATGCATGAAAAGAAGCAATGAAGTAAGGGGAAAAAAACCAGAAGAGGAGCAGGTAGTAAACTCAGAGCTCATGGCAGGCTATCAATAGAGCAAGTAGCTAGTGGTCAGAGTGGAGAGACCTCCTATGAGGTGACTGACGGAAGGAGTATCCTGTTCCACTGTGGCCTTATTGAATAGTGAATAACAACTTTATATTGATTTTCTCATTTGGAGAAGATTGAAAATGATCAAAGCAAGTTTTTCCCAAAAAAGATTTGATAGTGAAATATTGTTTCACTCACATGAATAAAATATTCATCAAGCATTTTCTTTATAGAAGTCCTGTTAAACTTTTAAATTATAAATGCAGCTGTAAGTGATTCTGATTCAGTTGTTCCCGGGTTCCAGGAATCTGCATATTTGAGAAGTATCTCTAATGACAAAGAGGTGTGAGTGAGACATTTGAGAAATACGCTCTGGCATAAACAGTAAGTAAGTTTCCAATAAGGTTCTGCTTTGAGCATTAGAAATAGGTAAGTTAGACATGACATCAGTGGTGGCGGCCGAGTTGGAGCTACATCTCATGGGGCTGGTGCACTACGAGCAGGAACATCCATCAGGCTCATGTTAACAGCAGAAGGAGAGAGACGGAGAAGGATGAGGAAGAAAAAGATGCCATGGTGAGGAAGCAGTGACAGTGCAATGTTAGCAAATATGACTCTTTGCCTCCTTCACAAGGCTCGTTGTGAACATAGACATGTGCTACCCTCAGGCCCCCCGACCAGAATGATGAGAACACCTGTGAAAGAATATTGGAAAAGTATATTCACAATCTCTATGGTATCATCAGTCAAATATTTCTTTTTCTTTATTAAATGTTTTATTTCATATTGGGGGATAGCTGATTAACAATGTTGTGATAGTTTCAGGCGAACAGTGAAGAGACTCAGCCATACATATACATGTGTCCATTCTCCTCCAAACTCTCCTCCCATCCAGGCTGCCACATAACATTGAGGAGAATATTTCTACAATAAAAGGATGAGTCCTACTTTCAGACAGTTATTAATTTCATTTCTTGCACACAAAGATTGCAAACGGGCCATAATATCAAGAACACAATCTTATAAATATCAAATTCGAGCCTAAAACAACTGTAGTAGAAAATTTTAAGCATTACTATTTGTCATTACTTAAATACAATCCAAGAAAAGAGTGAGATAAAATGGTATTCATGAGTATTGCAAAAGTTTTTACTACTTTAACTGATGTATCCTAGTAAAGGCAGCAAGAATTTGACAACATAGAATGGCTTCAAGCCATTAGCTTTGGAAGTCCTTTGAGAGTTGGGATAGTCAATTAGAAAAACTCAGTTTTGGTTCTCCTCAATGTGGGCTTAAATTTATGGTAACCCTTTCATCTTTTCTGTGTTCTTGGTTATATCAATTTGTGAGAGAGGAGACCAGATCTTAATGTGCATTAAATAGATTTATACATTTATGAAAATCAAACCAGAGAAAAGTAAGGTCTCTCATTATAATTTTAGCTGAATTTGAATGCCAGTATAATAAGGTTTCAGAATTTGAGCCTCAATATAATAAAAATCCATAAGCAGGTAAACTGATAATATAATACTATAGCTAATAAGAACTAGTTAATTTCCATAATGATATTCCATGCAGCTATGCAAACAGCTTGAAGTCCACAATTCTACTCCTGTCTCATATGGCTGTGATGAACCTCCCTCAGAGTCTTGAAAAATATCAACAATTTTAGAAATACCATGTACTATTTCAAGAAAGGAATTAAGCAACCTTTAAAAATAAAAATATTCCAGATTAGGAAAGAAAGGGAATCTTTTGTTCCAAACTCGGTATCCCTAGAAACTTTTGAATCTTTCTTGGGAGGCTGATCACAGCCTTCAGCACTTTTAGCAGCTCCCACTTATTGAGGACGATGGTTAGATGTATTCCATTAGTACCTTACAGTTATATAGGATTTAGTGTGTTTTAAAGACTAAAATCACCACAATCTACTGGCCTTCTTTGAAAATTAATATATGAATAGTTATGACTATACTTGAGAAACTTTCTTATGTGACTATGAAAAGTTGCTAAACAAAAAAATAATATCAAAATAGATACCTAGATACATGATTGGTTGTATTTTAAGGCAGGCAGTGACAGAAGTTTAAGATGTACCAACCTGTCTGCCCAGGAAAGAAGCAGCCAGAACTAAACAGGCAAGTTTATACCAAGAAGAATAGGGCAAAAATGAGGTTGGCAGCAGAATCACAGGAAAACTACTAAATCAAAAATCAAAATTTATAAAAATACCTATGCTATTCTTCCAGTAACTCAAGAGCTGCAGTATCAGGCCAATGGGGTTATTGAGGGTGAAGCTGCAGAACACAAAGGTGAATTAAGTGTCAGGCAAAGACTGTGATTTTGAAAAGTAAAAGAAAAGAGATTCCCAAAAAGAAAATGATGATTATAGTAGCAGATGATATAGAACTAGATGAAAACAAATCAAAGATCCTGCAGTGGAGTGACAAGAAGTACAAGGAAATATACTGGGGAAGGAGAAAGCTTTACTGAAAATCACATGGAAGATAACTCAGCCTGCTTGTAGTCTGCACTTACCTAAGGGGGTGGGGGGCGGGGAACAAGAATGGTGGTAGCTATACATCACAGTTAGGAAGGAACAGATTAATATCTAGGCTATATCAAGTATATAGAGTGTGAAAAAGAGGTAAAACTTAGCCTTTTCCTCACCATGAAAGCCTGAATTGGTCAGATATTACTAGAGAATTCCTGGTGGCTCAGAGGGTAAAGCGTCTCCCCACAGTGCAGGAGATCTGAGTTCGATCCTCGAGTCAGGAAGATCGCATGATTAAGGAAATGCCGACTCACTCCAGTATTCTTACCTGGAGATTTCCATGGACAGAGGAGTCTGGTAAGCTAGCTCCATGGGGCCCCAGAGAGTTGGACACACTGAGCAATTTCGCTTTCTTTCTACTAGGAAAAACACACATAGTAGAATACAGGGGGTGTGGGCCCCAGAGTAAGGATCAACCAGCAGCTTGAAAATACCCTCAGTAAGAAAAATAGTACTTAGATGCATTTAAAAATATGCTGATTGGAAAATGTGTAATAATCTAGAGACAGTGAAGAACAGATGTTGAAGATCTTTGTTTCTTCAGTGTATATGTGTGCTTAGGCAGTGGCTGAAAAAAAAAAAGCTTGAAAATTCTTGTTTGATATTCAAATGATGAAAAAGCCTTTTTAAAAGAAATTTCCAGAACTGTGTCATGTTTGTTGTCTAACTAATGTACAGTCCCCATAAAGGGAGAAGAATATAAAAAGCAATCTACAAATGAGCAACTATTTGCATTCAGCTTTGTTTATACAAAAAATTAAGGTTAAAACCTTAAACATATTTTCAGTAACATCTGCTCTAATTTTAATTTCTTCATAAACTATAATATTTATTTGTTTTTTATTTGACAGAATCTTCATAACAAGAATAGTATTGCAGTTTCATTCCTAGTTTTACATTTTTTAATTTGTCATGGTTATAAACTAGCATTTTCTCATAATTTGCACAATGCCACAGTTTGGAATTTTCCTCGTTTTAATTTCTCACAGTTATCATGAAAATAATTCTTAATAAAGTCAAAAAGCCTCTTTTTCTGCAGATCAATGTGAGATCTAATTATTTTGGTAAAATAAGTGTATAAGTATTTATAGAATGATGTTATCTGATATGCTTTTGTGTTATTCTACCTTTTACATTTTTTTAAAAACATGAGTTCATTTTTTATTGAAGTATGGTTGTTTTAAAATGTATTAGCTTCAGCTGTACAACATAATGATTCAGTATTTTTAAGATTATGCTCTATTTAAAATTATTTTAAAATATTGGCCATATTCCCTCTGCTGTACAATACATCCTTGTAGCTAATTTTGTAAGAAAGAACTTGTAGCTCTTAATCCATAACCATATATTGTCTTTCCCCACTTCCTTCTTTCCACTGGTAATCAATATTTTGTTCTCTAAATCTGTGAGCTTGTTTCTCTTTTATTCTATCATTTTTGTTTTATTTTTTAGATTATATATATATAAGGTGTTAACATATACAGTGCTTGTTTTTCTCTGTTTAAGAATAATCCCCTCCAGGTCCATCCATACAGTTTCAAATTACAAATTTTCTTGCTGTCTTTAGAACTCTCTATCTTTAAATTTTGCCATTTTAGTCATATGTTTTGATGTGGGTCTCATTAGGTTCACCTTCATTGAGGCTGTCTGTGCTCCTCTACTTGGATAATCTGTTTCCTTCTTCAGTTTGGGGAGGTTTTTAGCCATAATTTCATTGAATGCATTTTTGGCACCCCTCTCTCTCTTCTTCTTCTTCTGGAATCCCTACAATGTGAATGTTAATGCACTTGATGTCATTTTTAAATATTTTTTTCTTTTTGTTCTTCTGAATGGGTGGTCGTTATTTTATCTTTCAGATCATTTATGTGTTCTTTTTATCACCTGCTGCTGCTGCTGCTAAGTCGCTTCAGTTGTGTCCAACTCTGTGCGACCCCATAGACGGCAGCCCACCAGGCTCCCCCGTCCCTGGGATTCTCCAGGCAAGAACACTGGAGTGGGTTGCCATTTCCTTCTCCAATGCATGAAAGTGAAGAGTGAGAGTGAAGTTGCTCAGTCGTGTCCGACTCTTTGCGACCCCATGGACAGCAGCCTATCAGGCTCCTCCGCCCCTGGGATTTTCTAGGCAAGAGTACTGGAGTTGGGGTGCCATTGCCTTTTATCACCTAGTCATTTTTAATTCCTTCTAGTGTGCTTTTCATTTATGTATTAATGATTATGTATTCTTAATGTATTCTTCAGCTTTGACTGACCATTCTTTTGTATGTTTTCGAGTTCTTTGCTAAAATTCTCATTGTGCTGGCAGCACCAACTTGGTGAGAGGCATGGCCAAGCATGGAGGAACTAGAGTGAGAGCCACATGTGAGCCAGAACTTCTGTGTTCAGTGATCGTCACTTTCCTATCAGAGGCAATGGCTGGTCTCTGCCTTTCCAATAATGGCACCTTCACCCTGAAGCAGTGCTGCAGCAGGAGGGGCCAGAGTGGGCTCCCAGACAGGCTGCGTGGTGTGCTGGGATGGTCCAGCCATGCCGTCAGAGCTTGAAAGCTCCTGGTCTACTGCTTCCCTGAGCTTCAACAATGTCTGCCTTAACCCCATTCAGCTACGAAGCTGGGTTCTAGCTGTCTTTCTCCCCCAAGTGCACACTCTCCTTTGCCCTAGTAGGGTGCTGTGCTGGAGCCAGAGGGGCCAGAGCAGGTACTCAGGATGGTCAGGGTGTGCACTCTCTTGGTTATGGGAAACTGGCCAGTACCCCTGGCAATTTCATTCTGTTTCCTCTGCCTTGCTCCTGGATGTAAACAAGCATCTGTGACTCTTCACATGCAGAGTTTTAGATTTTTATAGCATTCTTGTAAATCTCACTGGCTTTCATAAAGCCCCTAGCTAAAGGGCCTTGTCCTCCTGGGGTCCAACCCCTGGGATGGGGTGCCCAACAGTCAGTATGAACTGCTCACTCCCTAGGAGGGATTTCTGAGCCCATGATATCCCACTCCTCTTCTGTGCCCCTTCTTAGGGGCATGGGTCCTGACCTGATTGCCTCTCTTTTCTTCCTATTCCACTTCCTGTAGATCTTTCTTTACAGCCTTGGTTGTAGAAGAGGCTTTCTGCTGATCTCCAGTTTGTTTTCAGTGAGAATTGATCCACATATAGGTATATTTTTGATGTGTTTCTGGAAGGACAGAAACTCAGTGTTCTCCTATCCTGCCATGTTCATATCCTCCCTCCATTACACTTCAAAAAAATTATGAAAGCTGAAAATACTATTAGTGTATAATGTATGTCACATGTTTGAAGAAAAATAAAATGTAATATTTCACAAAAATAAAAATAAATATATTCCCAGAATTAATCCGTGATATCTTTTAAAAGATTCAGATAATCCAAACTTTTCCTATTCAGATAGGAACATACAGCAGGTCTTGTTGTTATTGTTCAGCTGCTAAGTCATGTCTAACTGTTTGCAATCCCATGGACTGCAGTATGCCAGGCTCCTCTGTCCTCTACTCTCTCCAGAAGTTTGCTGAAATTCATATCCATTAAGTCATTATGCTGTCTAATCATCTAGTCCTCTGCTGCCCGCTTCTCCTCCTGCCCTCAATGTTTTCCAGCATCAGGGTCTTTTTCAATGGCCTCCTCCTTCACATGAGGAGGCTAAAGTCTTTGAAGTTCAGCATCAGTTCTTCCAATGAATATTCAGGGTTGATTTCCTCTAGGATTGACTAGTTCGATCTCTTTGCTGTTCAAGGGACTCTGCAGGCTCTTCTCCAGCATCACAGTTCAAAAACATCAATTCATCAGTGCTCAGTTTTATTTATGGTCCAGCTCTCATATCTGTACATGACTACTGGAAAAATCATAGCTTTGGCTATATGGACCTTTGTTGACAAATTGATGTCGACGCTTTTCAATACACTCTCTAGGTTTGTCATAGCTTCCCTTCCAAAGAGCCAGTATCTTTCAATTTCATGACTGCACTCACCGTCAACAGTTATTTTGGAGGCCGAGAAAAGAAAATCTGTCACTGCTTCTACTTTTTCCCCTTCTATTTGCATGAAGTGATGGGACCAGAGGCCATGATCTTATACACACACCAATACTTGTAAAACACTCATCTGGGTTATGAAGAGCTATATTTGAAGTTATCTATTCCTAGGTAAATTCAAATAGTATTCCTTAAGAATGTAAGTGTGTTCAGTCACTTGACCATGTCCTACTCTTTGGGACCCTATGGATTGTAACCCGCTAGGCTTCTCTGTCCATGAAATTTTCCAGGCTAGAATACAGGAGCCAGTTTCCTCCTCCAGGGGATCTTCCTGACCCAGGGATCGAACCTGCGTCTACTGTGTCTTCTGCATAGCAGGGGATTCTTTATCATTTGAGCCATCAGAGAAGCCTGTTCCTTAGGAAAATCTTCTCTAAACATCCATGCCAGAATAATTCTCACTACTTTAAATTTAATATCATCATTTTGCACTTTTGTAACACTTGCTGTAGCTGTTTATTCCTGTTTATATTATTATTTATCTATTGTCTAATTCTTTTTCTAAATTTTAACCTACATGAGAACACACATTGGATTTATTATCCTTGTCATTTTGTTCCTAGTGCCTAGCACAGAGCCTGACACATAGTAGGTAATAAAGAAAGTATGATTAATTAAAAATTGATAAAAAGGTTCTTTGAAAGATGAATATTTAATACCTGAAATAGCTAATACTTTATATTACTGCTGTATTTGACATGAAATATGTCCCTACTCTGCAACAATCAAATGTATCTGTCACTAAATGCTCTTGAGTTAAGTATTATTGTCTACATGACATGCTTGAAGAAACTCAGAGTTTAAGAACTTTTCTGAATGTTCAATAGCCAATATGTCAAAAAGAGATGGCATTTGAACATGAACTCGATTATTTCTATCAGTTATTGCCACAATATGAAACAAACAACAAGAACAAAACTCTTTTGTATACAAACACAAGGATTCATTTAGCTCTTGTTACCATGGATGGGCTGAAAGTCAGCCAATCTAGGCTTGGGACATCTGTGGATTATGCTGATCATAGCTAAACTTGTTCATGCTTTAGGTTAGGAGTGAGCTAATCTAGAAGGCTCTTCATGGTCACTTGGCCATAAGGGCTCTGTTGTTCAGTCATTCAGTGGTGTCCGAATCTTTGTGACCCCATGGACTGCAGCAGGCAAGGATTCCCTATCTTTCATCATCTCCTAGAGCTTGCTGAAACGCATGTCCATGGAGTAGTGATGACATCCAACCATCTCATCCTCTGTCATCACCTTCTCTTTATTGGAAAAGACCCTGATGCTGGGAAAGATAGAAGGTTCTTTGTATCAGGTGGCCTAAGTAATGGAGCTTCAGCTTCAGCATTAGTCCTTCCAGTGAATATTCAGGACTAATTTCCTTTACGATTAACTGGTTTGATCTCCTTGCAGTCCAGGGGCTTTCAAGAGTATTCTCCAACACCACAGTGCAAAAGCATCAATTCTTTGGTGCTCAGCCTTCTTTATTGTCCAACACTCACATCCATACATAACTACAGGAAAAACCACAGCTTTGTCTATATGGACCTTTGATGGCAAAGTAATGTTTCTGCTTTTTAATTAATACGTTGTCTAAGTTTGTCATAGCTTTTCTTCCAAGGAGCAAACGTCTTTTAATTTCATGGCTGCAGTTACCATCCACAGTGATTTTGGAGCTCAGAAAAATAAAGTCTACCACTGTTTCCATTGTTTCCCCATCTATTTGCCATGAAGTGATGGGACCAGATGCCATGATCTTCACTTTTTGAATGTTTAGTCTCTATTTATTATGCTTCTTTTGAGAACACTGGACTAATCTAGATATGTCTTTTTACAATGGTGGGAGAGGCACATAACAACTGATGGGTAGCAGTATATGCTACCAAAATATGCTTCTCTGGCCTAAGGATTATTTCAAGAAACAGCAGACATAGAAGAAGCTTTGAAAATAGAGTAGAAATTAACTACTCTTTTTTAAGAGACATGTGCATTTACAAGGAAAATCTCCATTTGTGAGGATGTCTCCATCTCTGTACCAGGAAGAGGAAGGTGATCATATCTCTAGAAACTCTTATCAAAGAATTAGGTACCAACTTAAATCTGCATAGCAACTATATCCTTTCTCCCTGTGTTCTTTCAGGTAACTTTCCAAATCTGGCCTCTCCCCAACCCCAAACACCTGTCTAAATCTGAACCTCAAAATGGTATTTAAAGTGTAGGCTTGGGTCATTTGGGGGAGTTACTCAGTTTTCCTAGGTATTTTCCATACAAACAGGAGGTAAACATATTACTAAAGTTCTATTTGTTTTAACCTGTTAATCTATTTATTAAAGGAATCTTATCCAAGAACCTAGAAGTGTAGAGGGAAAACTTATTGTTGTTTTCCAAAGACATTTAATGCTTGCATTCAAAATTAGCAAATGCTTCCCCCAATTTTCTAAGATTAATTTTATTTATTCACCAAAAAATTTCAAATTTATATTTGAAATATAATTTATAGTCAGAGAAATCTTTATTCTCTAAATATAGAAACAGGAACTGTCTACTTCTCTTTGTTCTCTCCCTCTATTAAGTTTAGAGGTGAAACCTCAAATTTGAATAGAAAAAATGGTCAAAATAAGATTCCACAGTTCATTAAAAGAAATACCAATAGAAGTAAATGTATAGAAGATGTTTAACCTTGCTGTTAATAAAATAAATTAAAAATTAGCTTATACTGAGATACCATTTCTCATGTATCAGATTAAAATTTAAAACATATTCTGTTGGTGAAATTTGGAGACATTTGAACTCTCATATCTTGCTTGTGAGAATACAGAATGATACACACTCTAGAAAGAAGCAGGCTGGTGGCTCAGCTTGTAAAGAATCTGCCTGCAATGTGGGAGACTTGGGTTCAATCCCTGGATTGGGAAGATCCTCTGCAGAAGGGAACAGCTATCCACTCCAGTATTCTGGCCTGGAGAATTCCATGGACAGTACAGTCCATGGGGTCTCAAAGAGTCGGACATGACTGAGTGACTGTCACTTCACTAGAAAGAATAATATGGTAATATCGATTTATCTATCTATCTACCTGCTTAACTTCCTACCTATATACATTACTAAACATATGTAATATATTACAAACATAGAAAATAATATATGTAAATTGTATTAACTATAGCATACATCCTGGTGATTCATGATATTGAACAAATATCTATCTATTCCTAGACGCTTTATGAATTTTTTAAGGAACTCTAACAGTCACGGGCTATTAAGATTCTGACATTCTGTTCTTATCAAAACTTAAATATTAATTAATTATTAACCAAATTATTAATTACATTCTCTTCCCATAAGTATATACTTTTGGAAAGACCTATAACTCATAATGACAGATAAAGGAAAACCAAATTAAACAAAAAACTACTTATAAAAACTGTTTCAATTAAAATAATTTTCCCAAAATAACATATATAGCAATAAGTGTGTTAGTCACTCAGTCATGTCCTATTCTCTGTGACCCCATGGACTGTAGACCTCCAGGCTCTCAGTCCATGGAATTCTCTAGACAAGAATACTGGAGTTTGGGTAGCCATTGCCTTCTCTGGGGGTTCTTCTTGACCCAGGGATCAAACTTGGGTCTCTTGCATTTCAGGCAGATTCTTTACCATCTGAGCCACCAAGGAAGCCCATATAAAGGAAAAGGATGATCAAATGTCATATATTTTATTCTCATTGATGCAGTACCACCTGGTTTCATGGTATCTTGTATTCCTTGTATTTTGGTTGCTGTTTGGATTATCTAAGAATACTAATTATTAAATATTCAGTTATCTTTAGATATTTATTAGTTTTAGTTCTCTAAAAAGCAATATTAAATATCACAATATTAAAAAGCAAAATTATATATGTGCAGATGTGTATACGTGTGCATGTGTGCAGTACCTATAACTTAGAATAACTTCAAGACATAGTTAACTAAAAACGTACTACGAACTCAGAAAGTGATCAATAAGATTGAGATCATAATTTGTTGTTTCTATGGTATTATTGTAAGAAGGTAATAAGTTATACTGATTTGCAATGGGTGCCCTAAAAAATACCACAGGCTGGGTGGTGAATAGAAAAACAATGTTTCTCACCTTTCTAGTGGTTGGTAAACAAAGATAAAGGTACTTAGTTTCTTGTGTGTCCTCTTTCCTTGACTTGCAGAAAACAACTTTCTCACTGTTTCCTCATATGGTTGGTCTCAGTTATTTGTATCCTGATGTAGAGAATCCACCTGCCAGTGCAGGAGAAGCAAGAGACACGAGTTTAATCCCTGGGTCAAGAAGATCCCTTGGAGTAGAAAATGGCAACCCACCCCGGTATTCTTGCCTGGAAAATTTCCATTGACAGAGGTGTCTGGAGAGCTACAATCCATGGGATTGCAGAGTTGGACATGACTGAACAACTGAGAACACACACACACACATTCGCTTCTTTCCTTTATGTGGATTCAAGTTACCATCTGACATCATTTCATCAATTTTTCCTTAAGAATTTATTGTAGGTATGTCTGCTTGCAAATTTTCTCTCATTGTTGGTTTGTCTAGAAATGTCTTTATTTCCCTTTCATTTTTGAAGAATAGTTACCCTGTATGAAGAATTTTTGTTTGACAGATCTTGTCTTTCAATATTTGAGTATGTCATTCCATTGTTTTCTGGCTTCTATTATTTCTGATGAAAATTCAACCATTATTTGATTCATTGTTTTGTGTATATGACATATCATTTCTCTCTTGCTGCATTCAATATTTTCTCTTTAGGTTTGGCTTTATGCAAAGTTGTTATAATGTATCTCCATGAGATTTTCTTTGATTTTATTTTATTTGGAGTTCAGTGGACTTTTTGGAGGTATCATTTGTCTTTTCCCCAAATTGGGAAATTGATAGCCTTTATTTATGCAGGTATTTTCTTATGAATCTTTATGCTTAATGTTATTCACATGGATACATTTAATATTACTTCTTATTATCTACTTAAATTGTGAAATCAGCTACATTTCTCTTTTAAAACAAGCTTTTCACACTATGGATAACCATAAATGATTTTCTTTATGTGGACATGTCATTTTAATCATACTTCCACTATTATAATAGACTTTTTTCTTTGCTTTAGAAATTAGGATAAAGCCTACATTAAAAAAATGACACTGGATTCCTAAATATAGTTCTTAATATTTATTTCAGGATTCAGATGGTCAGGCTTACAGACTCTTTCCATTCTCTGTTTGAAACACACAAAGACATATTTTGCCTTGAGTAAAAATGGAGTGTGGCTTTTGCTATAGAATGACAATTATTGTCCAGTATGTGTCATGTAGTTTAAACTGCAAATTCTTCTTTTTGGCTGTGGGCATAAATAAACAAGATAGTCACACACTACTAAAAAGTAGTAAATTTTTGCTGCGTTCAAGTTAAGAGAAGTTTACTGTAAAACGGATGAAAAGGGAATTAGAATTATGTCATGGAGAAAATCTATGATTCATAGAATAAATATAATGATTTATTCAGTTTAATAAATGTGGCTCAAATTAAAATACAAATATTGTGTTTATATTTGCCATGGTACTTCTTACTGTGAAGGTATGATAAATTCTGTCATTGGATCATAACTTTTCTGAACAATTTACTAAGCAATCATTTAGTATTACTGTGCAGTTCATATTTAGATATGTAAACAAATGATTAGAGAAGATATCAGTTTTAAAGAGAGAATGTAACTATAATTTTGATATCATAAGCTTTTTATGTCCATAAAAATCTAAAAAATCATTTACTGTCCATAAAAATCTATTCATATGTATTTTTTTATCTCTTCATGATATAAATACTGAGTCACAGAGAAATTAAGTGACCTAAAGACAAGGTGTCAAGCTACGATTTAAAGGCAACTTTTTTTCCAGCCCCTACACTTGCAGGCCACTTTTCTTTGATTACTATAGTTTTGAAAATTAATGATAAAATGAGCATGAATCCTAAAAGATGATGCTGTAAAAGTGCTGCTCTCAATATGTCAGCAAATTTGGAAAACTCTGCAGTGGCCACAGGACTGGAAAAGGTCAGTTTTCATTCCAATCACAAAGAAAAGGAATGCCAAAGAATGGTAAAACTACCTCACAATTGCACTCATATTATACACTTGCAAAGCAATGCTCAAAATTGTCTAAGCTAGGCTTAAACAGTATGTGAACCAAGAACTTCCAGATGTTCAAGCTAGATTTAGAAAAGGCAGAGGAACCAGAGATGAAATTGCCAACATCCACTGGATCATATAGAACAGTCTTTTGGATTCTGTGGGAGAGGGAGAGGGTGGGATGACTTGGGAGAATGGCATTGAAACATGTATAATATCATATATGAAACGAGTCACCAGTCCAGGCCTGATGCACAATACTAGATGCTTGGGGCTGGTGCACTGGGATGACCCAGAGGGATGGTATGGGGAGAGAGGAGGGAGGAGGGTTTGGGATGGGGAACACATGTATACCTGTGGCGGATTCATTTTGATATATGGCAAAGCCAATACAATATTGTAAAGTTAAAAAATAAAATAAAATTTTAAAAAGAAAAAGCAAGAGAATTCCAGAAACACATCTACTTCAGCTTCATTGACTATGCTAAAGCATTTGACTGTGTGGATCACAACAAACTGTGGAAGATTCTTAAAGAGATGGGAATGCCAGACCACCTGACCTGCCCCCTGGGAAATCTGTATGCAGGTCAAGAAGCAACAGTTAGAATGAGACATGAAATGACAGGCTGGTTCCAAATTGGGAAAGGAGTAAGTCAAGATTGTATATTGTCACCCTGCTTATTTAACTTCTATACAGAGTATATCATGCAGAATGCCAGGCTGGATGAAGCACAAGCTGGAATCAAGACTGCAGGGAGCAATGTCAATAACCTCATATATGCAGATGACACCACTCTTATGGTAGAAAGCAAAGAGAAACTAAAGAGCCTCTTGATGAAAGTGAAAGAGGAGAGTGAAAAACCTGGCCTAATACTCAATATTCAAAAGACTAAGATCATTGCATCTGGTCCCATCACTTCATGGCAAATAGATGGTGAAATAATGCAAACAGTGACAGACTTTATTTTCTTGTGCTCCAAAATTACTGCAGATTATAACTGCAGCCATAATTAAAAGACGCTTGCTCCTTGGAAGAAAAGCTATGACCAACCTAGACAGCATAGTAAAAGGCAGAGACATTACTGACAAAGATCCATTTAATCAAAGCTATGGTTTGTCTAGTAGTCATGTATGGATATGAGAGTTGGAATATAAAGAAAGCTGAGCACCCAAGAATTGATGCTTTTGCACTGTGGTGTTGCAGAAGACTCTTGAGAGTCCTTTGGAATACAAGGAAATCAAACCAGTCAATCCTAAAGGAAATCAGTCCTGAATATTCATTGGAAGGACTGAGGCTGAAGCTGAAGCTCCAAAACCTTGGCCACATGATGCGAAGAACTGACTCATTGGGAAATACCCTGATGTTGGGAAAGTTTGAAGGCAGGAGGAGAAGCGAACACTAGAGGATGAGATGGCTGGATGGAATCACTGACACTTTTGACATGAGTTTGAGCAATCTCCAGGAGTTGGTGATGAACAGGGAAGTCCAGTATGCTGCAGTCCATGGGGTCGCAACATGTTGGACATGCCTGAGCCATTGAACTGACTGACTGATGAGAATGAAGATATCTGCATGGCAACATTAACTCTTGACAATGCTAATAATATAATTTTTCTTCTGTAGCATCAACAACTTGTACGTATTCAACAATTATATTTAATTGGTTAGTATAGTTGATAATTCTGTTTTAAATTTGTGAAATGTGAGAGAGGCATTCAGGAATCATACATCCAAGTTCACATTTCACTACTCAATTATTTACATTTATTCATTTTCAAATGTATTGCTTGTGTTAGTCATTGTAGATATACTAGTAATGAGGATTTTAAAATGTTCTTTTTATGGCTCTTAAATTCTGATGCCAAAATCAGAAGGAACCATGTAAACCTATATGTTTCTTCTACAGAAAACTACAGATTTTAATAGATTCTTTGCAGAATAGTTTTAGAGTGATATACTCATTTCAACAGGATGATTTACCTATGAAATTTTAGCATACAGACAGAGACCCCCACCCACCCTGATCCTCTAGGTTAAGTGTGCAAGAAATATAGAAGGGCATATTCCAGTTAGAAGAAACAAGTGAAAAGCCCACACATGAAAAAAAATAGTTGGATATGGTGTAGAAACTGAAAAGCCAGACTATCTGCAGGATTGCAAAACTTGGAAACAATGATACAAGGCGAGATTGTAGTTGGAATAGGACTCATGAATAGTTATTAGAAAATGCCAGTATGTGATTGCTAGAAAAATCTGCCCTATTCACAATAATGGATCCCATTGTTATTCCTGATTTTGGACCTGGTCTCCTGTAACCAACTGATTAGTTCACCTTGAACATTTCTAGGAATTTAAGATTAAAAATAAGGCACACAATGGGCATCACAGAGCTGAACCATATCATCGATGGCATCCATTCCATGAGCTTCTTCAGCTGACAAACCTGGGACAAGTGGAAATAGGATTTTGTAAGTTTAGGCATTAAAAGGGAGGTAGGAGGAAATAATTAATTTTCATCCCAAAGCCCTACTCTGAAAGTATCAAGGTAGTTTCTGGTTACACTTTTTAATGAGGCTATAATAATCCACAAGACAATCAAGAATGAGAATATTCTCTCTCTTAAGATTCTTAACACAGATGGAAGGGAAATCTTCTAAGACATGATATATTTATATAAATTAATGACATTACTTTTACTTTTCTTATAATTTAACTAAACAATTTTAAAGTGTCTATGATTCAAATATTAACTATCCTGCCATGCAGATATTTATCACAACTTTTCATTTATTATTACCTTATAACTCATTTCTTTTACATCATTCTTGTATCACATTATATTTAAAAATTATTTGCTATACTTATTAAAATTATTTCATAGAGTAGGAAGAAATTAAATTTTTATCTCAAAGTGAAAATTTTTGTAAAGAATCTTTTTGTTTCTAAATATCTAGAGAGAGAACAAACTTAGCTTTGGAGTTAAAATAGTTAGACAACAGGCAAGTTCAAGGTTTTATGCAATGCTTTATATGTGAAAATTTAAATAGGAGGATGTCAGAACACTAGCCTTGGGATAAATCCACTGCTTTCAAGTTTTCATACTCAATGAATATATTTTCTTTGTTAATGATTCCAATCTTAATGATTAGCACAAATGAACAGTTCTGGATAAGGATGATTGATTTTATGTTTGGCATTCTAATTATTATTTCCTTGCATGGGCATTAAAACTCAATTAAAATATGCTCTTACAAAGAATAACCAGAGTCCTGTGCATACAATTATATGTATTAATCTTAAATAAGAATTTCCAGTACATCAAATTGGCAGTGACTTTATATGCATAGAAAAACCACCATAAAAGTTAATGATGTCTCATGAAATAATAATAGTACTTATTAAACTATAAGCAGAGAATTACACACATATATAGTCATTTAAAGCTCACCTATATCAATGTTTATGGCTGAATTATGGCTTAAATATTTTTTTACATTTATGAATAAAGGTAAATTTTTCAACCTTTCATATTTGAAGTACACAAATTATTTGACCACATAAATAGTGCAGAAACTATGTTAACAGTAGCATTTATAGTTAGAACTTCAGTCAAGAAATATTTTTAAACTGAGGATTATACTAGGCATGTGATATATAGAGAAAAATGTAGAAATAGTCAGTCATTTTCTACTCCCAGTGATTTTATTATACAACAGAAAATGCCCATGTATGTGTGTATGTAAGCATGAATGTGTATATCATACATAAAGCATCCGCATATGATAATATACATATCTGAGTCAACTCTGTCAATTTTAAGCACTATTGTTTTCTTAAATAGAAACATATGTTTGTATACACACAGTTATTTATGCAAAAATCAGCATAAAATTTTATTTTCTGAATAGAACGATGTAAGTACATTTCTTCATAGAAAAAAATTTAATAGGAAAAGTCCCTTTGAACTGAAAATAGGGGTTGATACTAATCATATTTAGCATATCTTGTAGAACTTCGAGACATAATATGTATTGAATACATGCAGTAGGCAGGGTTATATAGTGTTCTTTAGGTGGGCCATATGAAATATTTCTAACCATTCTGACAAGTAAAACTTTGCTTAAAGCAAGCCTCATAATCAAATCTGATTTGAAGGGAATAAGCGAGTGTGATTTTACAGTTGACTGAAAGAAGTCATAACTGCTTAATTAAAACTCTGAAGTATATAACCTATACACAAGAAATATAAATACAAGTGAGGGAAAAATGATTATTACTCATCAACAATATCACTTGATTTACTAGGCATAAAGCATAGGAAGATGAAAATCACTGGAGAACTCTGAGATTTCAGTAAGGTGGTCAGTTGCACCTATAAATGTGAGGCAAGAAATATTTTTCTTAAATTTTAATAACATATAGCAAGTATGATTTAAAAAATTTCCATCTACATTTTTAAAATATAAAATCTATAAATATAAACATCTTCAGAAAAGTATAGAACTTACATAAAGAAAATTATACAACTCTAAGACCTAGGGTAAAATTGGTTTATGTGGAAGAATCATGTTGTTAACAGAAAATTTTCAATTTTGCAAAGACATTTAATGTCTCTGAATGTATCTATACATAAGTAATGTAAATACAATACAAATATTAGAACAAAATTTTTCATAGATGGAAAAACACTCTAAAAGGTGTTATGAATCTATCTAGGAAATTTTGTCTAGAAAAAAACTGAATAACTGTAAAGAATTGGTCTTACGTAGTACCCAAAATACATGACTTGGGCTTCAGCGTTATGAGCAAATATAGGAACCAAACCATAAAACTAGAGCAGAGTTCTGGACACTTTCTACCATGCTAGGTTTTACTCCTCTAATTTTTAAATCACAAGAATGTTTTGAAGTCCTGAGAGAAGAGAAGGGAACATATCAGGATTTGGAAGCAGTTACTATTTAACATCCAGTACAGAAATGTAAAATTCAACATTTAGAGAAGTAGTTTAAATGTATAAGTTTAAAGAGATATTTACCAGTCCTGAATGTGGTTTCAGTGCCAGATTTAAATCTATAGGAGGAATTTACTAAAATGTATAGAAATCTATCAAGTTATTTTAAGATGCATGATAAATATGACCTCTCAGAATCAGATGGATTATGAAATAGCCAACTTCCTAATCAGTCCCCCCATCATTATAGTAGTAATTATAACCAAGTGAATGCCAAAGGGTCTCAAAATATTATCTTGCTCATCAGTCACATACATTCAGTCTATCAGTTTTAAATCTTTTTGTTGTACTCTCAGAGTATATCAATATTTTAAGTCTGTATCTTTAATCTCATCCACTTTCTCTTCATCACCCCAATCAGCAATATTCTAAGTAAGCACCTAATAAAGCAACTTTTCCCTGCTTCTCTTCTGCTGGTTTCAAAATCACTTCTACATTTAGCACAGAATGACTTTATTTTTTAAATTTTAAATCATGTTTCCTTACCAAAAAACCCATATTTTTCTTTTTTGTACCTTAAAAATCTAAATACTGTACAATAAAGATAAGGATCTTTATGATCTGGTCCCTGTTGAGCTTTCTCCTTTCATCTCTTGCCACTTTTTCATCATAATCTAGTCACACTAGTCTCTGCTGCTGCTGCTGCTAAGTCACTTCAGTCGTGTCTGACTCTGTGTGACCCCACAGATGGCAGCCCACCAGGCTCCCCCGTCCCTGGGATTCTCCAGGCAAGAACACGGAGTGGGTTGCCATTTCCGTCTCCAATGCATGAAAGTGAAAAGTGAAAGTGAAGTCGCTCAGCTGTGTCTGACCCTCAGTGACCCCATGGACTGTGGCCTACCAGGCTCCTCCGTCCATGGGATTTTCCTGGAGTGGGGTGCCATTGCCTTCTCCGACACTAGTCTCTATAGTCTTTTTATTGAGAGCTTCCCCACCTCAGGGTTTCTGCATAGTTTGTTCATTCTCTCTTTTTTTTTTTTTTAATTTTATTTTATTTTTAAACTTTACATAATTGTATTAGTTTTGCCAAATATCAAAATGAATCCGCCACAGGTATGCATTCCATCAAAGTGTTGCAAAGTGACATCATATCATGTTCATATCTGCACTTAAAAGTCACCTACTCCAAGAGGCTCTTTCTGAATATAGCATGAAGGAGGGGCATATTTCTATATTTCCCCTATGTCATTCCTGTCAATGTGCACTTACTCTATATATATATATATATATATATATATATATATATATATATATATATTGCATTTATTTATCTGTATGTCAAACTGGAATACTAACTGTTGACTGGTTATAATATGTTTTCTGTTCAGTCGCTCAGTTGTGTCCAACTCTTTGCAACCCCACGGACTGCAGCATGCCAAGCTTCCCTGTCCAACACCAACTCCCAGAGCTTGCTCAAATTCATGCCCATCAAGTTGGTGATGCCATCCAGCCATCTCATTCTCTGTCATCCCCTTCTCCCACCTTCGATTTTTCCCAGCATCAGGGTCTTTCCCAATGAGTCAGTTCTTTGCAATAGGTGGCCAAAATATTGGAGCTCCAGCTTCAGAATCGGTTCTTCCAAAGAACATTCAGGACTGATTTCCTTTAGGATTGATTGTTTTGATCTCCTTGCTGTCCAAGGGACTCTCAAGAATCTTCTTCTCCAAGACCACAGTTCAAAAGCAACAATTCTTTGGCACTCAGCTTTCTTTATGATCCAACTCTCATATCCATACATAACTATGTATGTTTATAATAAGTTTAGATTCAAATAAATGAACAAGATCATTGCTTGGTCAAAGATTGTTTATAGAAGGAAATATCACCTATTTGGCTTGCTGCTTTTTTATGCCTAAAATTATGAAATATTATAAAATGAGATCATAACTATGTGCCTATTCATCAGTAATGTATCTTTGCACAAAAATATTTATCAGAAAATAAAATATTTGAGATTCCAGGTTACTGAATAAGTTTGTATGTTTCCAGTTTGAGTTCTAGATGGTAGACTGCTAAGCATTGCTATGCTTTATAATGAATATAAGTAAATATCTATATTTTTATATATATCATCCAATTCAATTTGAGAATCATGCATAAAAAAATCATGACAAAAATCACTTTACATAACTTGTTTTGGACTTAACTGTAACTCTGATAATCATTATTTGCGTGCATTCCACATTGCTTCAGTCACATCTGACTCTTTGTGACCCTATGAACTGCAGCCCAGCAGGCTTCCCTGTCCTTGGGGATTCTGGACCAAAAAATGAAAGGGTTATCTGATGGAACTGAATCAACTAAAATCACAGAATTTGGAAAGAGTTCATTCTTTCAAATAAATGAACTGCAGAGAGTGAAGTCCACATTTATGTTCTGTGGCCCCTAACAGCACTTTCCAGTTGTTTAGCATGGAGTGGTAAGTGTTGTCTGGGAAAGCTTCATTGTTACTGGCTTAAGTCATCAGAGGGATTCAGGACTGTAACTCAGGGAAGAAAACTGGAAAAGAGGGTATCATACAATGTGAACTCAAAAGCTCTGAATTTAATCCCCCTCATATCCATATCCTTGGCATGTGCACAAGATCCTCTCAATGAGCCCAGGGTAGAAGAGCTGGGTTCCACTCCCTGAACTCTGGGACTCTTTCAGGTAATAAACTGACACAGACATCAGCTTACCTTGTTTATTTTCTGTCTTTCAGTGATCATTGCCTTGGACCGCTTGTTATCTTGCTTCTGAAAACAATTTTTTTCCATATATTTTTCCTGAATGTTGAGTTATTTCAGGCAAGAAGAAACAATTCTTGCTGGAAGTGGGAGTCCTTCAATTAAGCCTTTAATATTACAAACCAAATAGATTTAGGCAGTTTTTGAATAAATTTCATAATATTTCCCACCTATCTTATATGTTATTTTAAAACTGCATTCAACATATTAGGCACAGACCAGGGAATTTTATATCATACAAGAAGATGCAAACTATTACAAGATTTAAAGAAAAGTGGTTTCAAAGTTTTGTTAAAATATGAACTTTTTACCTTTTGGAAACTAGTAGATAGAAATTGGGTTTGGGATTATTTCCTAAGTAATACATTTGTCTTCTTTGTACCAGAGTCAAGCAAAACAACAAACATAAAAACTGATCACTAATTCACTTGCAAATGATCTTTAAGATAATAAATAAGAATTTGCAGAGTAAAACATATATGGACCTTTGAAAGATAGGAAGAGAAGTATTAACTGTTGGGTCAAATAACAAAATATGCATCATAACCCATCAAAAATGAGCCCAGTAATATTCTTGATTCCTAGGGGGTACCTAAAGTTTAGCATATTTTCTCAGCCTTCAAAGCAGAATAGATTAAAAGGGAAAATGTCAGGGAAAAAAAAGGTTATAACACATTTATTAATCACTAGAAATAGATGGAATGAAGAGTGCCTTCTGAGCCAGCCTGGAAAGTTCCCTTTAACTTTTGATTCTGAAATGTTGGAAAGCCCTGAATATAAAGACATACCCAATCAGGGATATCTTTTGTTCTTTCTGAGCTTTAAGTATAACCTCCAAAAGGCACCCTTAGTTTCTTTGCACTGTCACAGAATTGAAGCTTGCTAAATACATAAATTCCCTCTTCTAACAAAGATTTATCAGCTCTCTAGACAAGTGTCTAATTTTCTAATGTTTTCTTTCCTTCTGGGAGATATTTTGTATCTTTATCTTCCAATATTTCTACTGAGTACTAGTTATTGCCATCACACTTTTGGGATTGTGCATTGGTAAAAATTTCTCCTGCTAATTCAGGAGACACAAGAGACACGGCTTCAATCCCTGGATCTGCAAGGTTCCCTGGAGAAGTAAATGGCAACTTATTCCAGTGTTCTTGCCATGGGAAATCCCATGAACAGAGGAGCCTGGTGGGATACAGTCTGTGGGGTCCCAAAGAGTCAGATAATACACAGCATGCACATAGGTATCGTATTTTTGCCTTCTTTTTTTTTTTTTTTCCTTTTCTTTTAGTAAGCAATTACTTATTAAAGCTTTCTTTTACCAGGGATACTCAAAAAGCTAAAACTGTTAATAGTGATCCTTTAAGTTTGATTACTTCATTCTTATCTATTTCCTGCAATTTGCATTTGTTTCTTGTTTTACTTTTGTGTCTGCATTTAATTTTAGATAATTTTCATAAGGTATTTTCTTTACATTTCTTTTTTTTTAATTTTATTTTATTTTTAAACTTTACATAATTGTATTAGTTTTGCCAAATATCAAAATGAATCCGCCACAGGTATACATGTGTTCCCCACCCTGAACCCTCCTCCCTCCTCCCTCCCCATACCATCCCTCTGGGTCGTCCCAGTGCACTAGCCCCAAGCATCCAGTATCGTGCATCGAACCTGGACTGGCAACTCGTTTCATACATGATATTTTACATGTTTCAATGCCATTCTCCCAAATCTTCACACCCTCTCCCTCTCCCTCAGAGTCCATAAGACTGTTCTATACATCAGTGTCTCTTTTGCTGTCTCGTACACAGGGTTATTGTTACCATCTTTCTAAATTCCCTATATATGCGTTAGTATACTGTATTGGTGTTTTTCTTTCTGGCTTACTTCACTCTGTATAATAGGCTCCAGTTTCATCCACCTCATTAGATTCATATGTATTCTTTTTAATGGCTGAGTAATACTCCATTGTGTATATGTACCACTGCTTTCTTATCCATTCATCTGCTGATGGACATCTAGGTTGCTTCCATGTCCTGGCTATTATAAACAGTGCTGCGATGAACATTGGGGTACACATGTCTCTTTCCCTTCTGGTTTCCTCAGTATGTATGCCCAGCAGTGGGATTGCTGGATCATAAGGAAGTTTTATTTCCAGTTTTTTAAGGAATCTCCACACTGTTCTCCATAGTGGCTGTACTAGTTTGCATTCCCACCAACAGTGTAAGAGGGTTCCCTTTTCTCCACATCCTCTCCAGCATTTATTACTTGTAGACTTTTGGATCGCAGCCATTCTGACTGGTGTGAAATGGTACCTCATAGTGGTTTTGATTTGCATTTCTCTGATAATGAGTGATTTTGAGCATCTTTTCATGTGTTTGTTAGCCATCTGTATGTCTTCTTTGGAGAAATGTCTATTTAGTTCTTTGGCCCATTTTTTGATTGGGTCATTTATTTTTCTGGAGTTGAGCTGTAGGAGTTGCTTGTATATTTTTGAGATTAGTTGTTTGTCAGTTGCTTCATTTGCTATTATTTTCTCCCATTCTGAAGGCTGTCTTTTCACCTTGCTAATAGTTTCCTTTGATGTGCAGAAGCTTTTAAGGTTAATTAGGTCCCATTTGTTTATTTTGCTTTTATTTCCAATATTCTGGGAGGTGGGTCATAGAGGATCCTGCTGTGATGTATGTCAGAGAGTGTTTTGCCTATGTTCTCCTCTAGGAGTTTTATAGTTTCTGGTCTTACGTTGAGATCTTTAATCCATTTTGAGTTTATTTTTGTGTATGGTGTTAGAAAGTGTTCTAGTTTCATTCTTTTACAAGTGGTTGACCAGTTTTCCCAGCACCACTTGTTAAAGAGATTGTCTTTAATCCTTTGTATATTCTTGCCTCCTTTGTCAAAGATAAGGTGTCCATATATGCGTGGATTTATCTCTGGGCTTTCTATTTTGTTCCATTGATCTATATTTCTGTCTTTGTGCCAGTACCATACTGTCTTGATAACTGTGGCTTTGTAGTAGAGCCTGAAGACAGGTAGGTTGATTCCTCCAGTTCCATTCTTCTTTCTCAAGATCGCTTTGGCTATTCGAGGTTTTTTGTATTTCCATACAAATTGTGAAATTATTTGTTCTAGCTCTGTGAAGAATACTGTTGGTAGCTTGATAGGGATTGCATTGAATTTATAAATTGCTTTGGGTAGTATACTCATTTTCACTATATTGATTCTTCCAATCCATGAACATTGTATATTTCTCCATCTATTAGTGTCCTCTTTGATTTCTTTCACCAGTGTTTTATAGTTTTCTATATATAGGTCTTTAGTTTCTTTAGGTAGATATATTCCTAAGTATTTTATTCTTTCCGTTGCAATGGTGAATGGAATTGTTTCCTTAATTTCTATTTCTGTTTTCTCATTATTAGTGTATAGGAATGCAAGGGATTTCTGTGTGTTGATTTTATATCCTGCAACTTTACTATAGTCATTGATTAGTTCTAGTAATTTTCTGGTGGAGTCTTTAGGGTTTTCTATGTAGAGGATACATTTCTTTTATTAAATTTGTGGTAATCCTTAACTGTCACTTTGTATTTAGTGATAGAAAAATAAGATTCTGATGGAAGATCATTCCCCATCAATTAAACAGACATGGACTACATCAGAGTATCTTTATAATTTTTCTTTTAGGTTCATCACAATTCAGAGAAGTCTATTCCATCATCAAAAATGGATTGTAAACCACGTTGGTAAATTTTGTGCTTAGCACGAGTAGTGGTCTCTATATTCTATAAACATTCATGCAGTGTCCAATCTGAGGCCTCCTGGAGGAGGAAAAGGCAAACCATTTCCTTCCTTGGAAAATCCCATGGACAGAGGAGCCTTGTAGGCTAGTGTCCTTGGGGGTCACAAAGAGTCAGGCACAATGGAAGTGATTTAGCATGCACTCATACTGAGGCCTCCATTGTGCCTGATATCCATTATATCTACTACTGTGGCAAGAATCAGTTAGAAGAAATGGAATAGCCCTTATAGTCAACAAAAGAGTCCAAAATGCAGTATTTGGGTGCAATCTCAAAAATGATTGAATAATCTTGGTTCATTTCCAAGGCGAGCCATTCAACACCACAGTAATCCAAGTCTATGCCCCAACCAATAATACCAAAGAAGATGAATGGTTCTATGAAAACCTAAAAGAACTTCTATAACTAACATTAAAAAAAATGTCCTTTTTTCATCATAGAAGATTGAAATGCAAAAGTAGGAAGTCAAAAGATAACTGGAGTCACAAGCAAGTTTGGCCTTGGAATATAAAATGAAGTTTTATATTCCAAACTTCATTGGCTAACTGTACAGTTCGGCCAAGAGAACACATGGTTCATAGCAAACACACTCTTTCAACAAAAGAAGAGATGACTCTACACATGGACATCACCAGATGGGTCAACACTAAAATCATATTGATTATATTCTTTGCTGCTGAAGATGGAGCAGTTCTGTACAATCAGCAAAGACAAGACCTAGTGCTTGATCATGAACTCTGATATCAAAATTCAAATTAAATTGAAGAAAGAAGGGAAAACCACTAGACCATTCAGGTATGACCCGAATCAGATCATTTATGATTATATAGTGGAAGTGACAAATAGTTTCAAGGGATTAGATCTGATAGACAGAGTGCCTGAAGAACTATGGACAGAGGTTCATAATATTGTACAGGAGGCTGTGATCAAAACCATCCCCAAGAAAAAGAAATGCAAAAGACAACATGGTTGACTGAGAAGCCCTTACAAATAGCTGAGAAAAGAAGAGAAGTGAAAGGAGAAGCATAAAGGGAAAGATATACCCAACTAAATGCAGAGTTCCAAAGAATATCAAGGACAGCTAAGAAAGCCATCTTAACTGAACAATGCAAAGAAATAGAAGAAAACAATAGATGAGAAAGACTAGAGATCTCTTCAAGAAAATCAGAGATACCAAGGGAACATTTCATGCAAAGATTAGCACCATAAAGGACAGAAAAGGCAAGGATCTAAGAAAAGCAGAAGAGATTAAGAAGAGGGGGCAGGCTATACAAAAATGTCTTAATGATCCAGATAACCACAATGTTGTGGTCACCCATGAAGAGCCAGACAGCATGGAGTGTGAAGTCAAATGGGCCTTAGGAAGCATTATTATGAACAAAGTTAGTGCAGGTGATGGAATTCCAGCTGAGCTATTTAAAATTCTAAAAGATGATACTGTTAAAGTGCTGCACTCAATATGCCAGCACATTTGGAAAACTCAGCAGTGGACTCAGGACTGGAAAATGTCCGTTTTCATTCCAATCCCAAAGAAGGGCAATGCCAAAGAATGTTCACACTACACAATTGTGCTCACTTCACATTCTAGCAAGGTAATGCTCAAAAGTCATCAAGGTAGGTTTCAGCAGTACATGAACTAACTTCCATGTGTACAAACTGGATTTAGAAAAAGCATAGGAACTACATATCGAATTGCCAACATCCACTGGATCATAGAAAAACTAAGAGAATACCAAAAATGTCTGCTTCATTGACTATGCTAAAGCCTTTGACTGTGTAGATCACAACAAACTGTGGAAAATACTTAAAGTGATGGGAATACCAGCTCACCTTACCTGTTTCTTGAGAAACCTGTATGCAGGACAACAATCAACAGTTAGAACCAGACATGGAACAACAGACCTGTTCAAAATTGGGAAAGGTGTACATCAAGGCTGTATATTGTCACCCTAATTATTTAACTTCTATGCTGGATACATCATGGGAAATGCTGGGTTGGAAGACTCACAAGCTAGAATCAAGATTGTCAGGAGAAATATCAACAACTTCAGATATGCAGATGATACTATCCTTATGCTGGAAAGCAAAGAGGAACTAAAGATCCTCTTAATGAGGGTGAAAGTGGAGAGTACAAAAGCTGGCTTGAAACGCAACATTCAAAATTTAAGATCATGGCATCGAGTCCTATCACTTCATGGCAAATAGATGGGGAAAAAGTGGAAACAGTGACAGACTTTCTTTTCTTGGGCTACAAAATCACTGTGGACAGTGACTGCAGCCACAAAATTAAAAGATGCTTGCTCCTTGGAAGAAAAGCTATGACAAACCTAGACAGCACATAAAAAAGCAGAGGCATCGCTTTGCCAACAAAAGTCCATATAGTCAAAGCTATTTTCTCAGTAGTCATACATCAATGTGAATGCTGAACCATAAAGCTGGCTGAGTGTTGAAGAATTGATGCTTTTGAACTGTGGTGCAAGAGAAGACTCTTGAGTGTCCCTTGGACAGCAAGAAGATCAAACCAGTCAATCCTAAAGGAAATTGGTACTGAATATTCATTGGAAGGACTGATGCTGAAGCTGTTGCACCAATACTTTGGCCACCTGATGCGATGAGCCAACTCACTGCAAAAGACCCTGATGTTGGGAAATATTGAGGACAGAAGGAGAAGGGGGCAAGAGAGGACAGGATGATTGGATGACTTCCTCAACTCAACGGAAATGAGTTTGAGCAAATTCTGGGAGATAGTAAAGGGAATAGTAAAGGGAAGCCTGGCATGCTGCACTCCGTGGGGTACAAAGTCAAACATGACTGAGTGACTGAACAACATCCAGAAATTTTCTCCAACCTGTAGAAACTAAATCTCCAGGATTCTCCCAAGTGGCAGAGGAACATTCAAGGTTGTAGAATTAACCTGATAACTATAATGGTCTTTTTCTTAAAGGACTACCACATATCATGGTTTTCCCTCCATCTCATCTCCCCACTCATATCTTTTTTTTTTTAATCTTTTAATATATTTGTGATGTAAATTGATTTTGTTTTTATTGTTTTAGATTAGAGATTTTGTTTCACTTTAGTCCTATTTCTATTCAGCTAACATCCTACCAGATCTCCAGATATATATTACTGTTCTTTCTTCTTTGTTTTGTCCTTGTGCGAAATACCTTTAAAAATTCCACTAAGGTCATTTTAGTGACTTGCAGATATAATGGAACTTATTCCTCTTTCCACTGATTTTAATCAGAAGTTTTACTTTTATTAAACAGTTCTGTTTTTCATGTTACACTAGGTAAAAATAAATCAAATTTTGCAAAAGAAAAAAGTTGCACTTTATAACTATCAGTATAACTACCACATATATGCATATAAAGGAATACATTATCAAAATACTCTCAAAATCATTATATACTCATCAAGCTATAAGAAGTCTGCTGAATGGAAGTTTAAATATAAAATTTCTTTCTTGTGCATAGTTATAGCACAGTGGGTCAGTTTGTATTTTACTGATATAGGTTTTAACAGAGGACAATGTGCTGAAATAGATTTAATGGAGGTTCCATATTTATTATCCAACAATATACAGCAGAAAATTTATTTTTAATGTGTTATTGTATTTTCATTGTATTCTTCTGAGACAGTCATTACAAAGAGCCAAAGAATACATATATATTTCTAGAAGTTCACATTTTCTTAGAAAAGAATTGCCTAATTTTATGACCATCATTTGTCAGACACAGATGCTACATCCTGACTCTACAAGAGATAACTAATTTATTATTAATAGAGCTTTATACAAACAAGCATTCATGACATCAGTCTGCCCTCTTTAACTGTACCTCTGGGCACCATGTGAATCATTTATGAGGTGATGAGATGTCACACAATTGAAAAGATTGCAAAGTCACAAAGCATACCATGGCACACGCTCACACCCACCCACTCCCAACCCTCCACCCCAACACATGAGCACATGAATTTCTTTTCATGACAAATAGTTTTATCTGGTAAATCAGCAAATATTGAAAACAATTGCCCTATTAATTCAGAAAAATTTTCCCAGTAAATAGATTTTAGCCTAATAGCAGATAATTGTATTGGGACATCATGATTGGTTATAGATTGTACTAATTATAAAGTACTATAAGAAGGTTAACCTTTCAAAAGTTGAAGAGACTGTTAGCAGAATGTCAAATTGTCAGATCAGGCTATCATATGGTATGGATATAATGGGAGAAATCTGAAAGTCTTGAAACAGGCAAACCATTCTTATCATATTTACAACACTAAAAAATACATTATGACTATCTTGCCTCACCACACAATGTTTATTACACCTGACATAAGAATGCACCCTGTGAGAGAACAGCTACACACAGTTGTCATAAAAGTAGACTAAATATTAGGAACATATTTTATTTTAGAACTTTATTTCTTTTTAATTCTATTCATGAACTTCAAATATTATGAATACAGAGCAAGGCATATCACAGAATGAATCACACTGTTAGACAATAGACCTCTGCTCAGCTAAGTCATTAATGTCAAATATTGCTCATAACAGTGGCTTCCCAGGTGGTACAGTGGTAAAGAATTCACTTAGAAATGCAGGAGGCAGAAGAGGCGTGAGTTCGATCCTTAGATCTGGAAGAATACTGGAGTAGGAAGTGGCAACCCACTCCAGTATTCTTGCTTGGAAAATTCCATGAACCAAGCAGCCTGGTGGGCTACAGACCATGGGGTTACAAAGAGTTGGACTGAACTGAGCAACTGAGCATACACACTCATTTTTCATAACATAATCTGGCAAATACAGTCATGGCAATAATAGACAACAACAATTTAGTACTCATAATTTGACAGCCCTAAATACAAGATATACTTGCATATAAGAAAACAATAGGCGTTATTTAGATGGACTAATAATCTATACCTAATAATAATCTATACCTCTCTCTCTCAGAAACTGCCTGATTTTAAAATATAACATCATTGCTAATAAAAATAATTTTTGCTTATTAGATATTTGCTGTCTTGAGAGACTATTCTAATAATCATTTTCCTAGTTCTTTAAGAGCAGAAGATATCAAAATAAACTGTTTCATGAAACATTAGAGTGCATTGAAAAAATTAAACATTAATAATTGTTAAAATGAGTCGATGATGGCAGAATGATTAAATGATTCTAAATGATCATTCTAAATGATCCAGTATGAGGAACACTTTTTATGTCTCAGTATTTTCAGATGACCACATGATACCATTTATGCTCTAAGTACTAATTGATTCTAAATGTACTTAATTTAAGGAAACAATATTAATTTACCTTGAAAACATGATTACCTGTCTCTATGAAAAATAGCAAAACAAAAATCTGTAAGATTATTCAGACTACAGACAAAAGTTTATAAGTATATAGATTAAAAGGAACTACAATAATTCTATGGCTTCCTAGTTATCCACTGCCCATAAAAGATGTCAATTCCCTAACAAATAAAAACATGCAAATTTTTAGAAAGATTAATTGGCAATTTAAATTTGCAAGGATATTAAAATATATAATCAATCAACATCACTAGATAATTTAATTAACCCTATAGTGAATACTTTTATATTTATTAGTAATATAATTCTGTAAAAGAAAAATATCATAGCAAATAAAGCTATCTACATGTATTAACATAAAATAAAAATATAACAGCATTCTTAAGAGTTTATTTTTCTTCAACTTTGAGAAAGACTTGCTTGATTCCTAAATAACTTTTCTGTTCAACTCAGCTTTTAAAATTGACACATTTTAAATATCTAACATGCATTAGGGCTTCATTGTTAATATTGATCAAAAAATCTGAACAGGTCTATGATTTAGAAATGGTATTTAAATGTAAGCCATTTAACTTCAGTTCCTTAGAACATCTGAGTGATCTATAAAAAGAACCCATCTTTGTGTTGTCAAAATGAGTGATTATGACTTTTCATTGTCAAGAACAAATGATTACAATTGTTTTAAACATGACTTTAACATTTTATAATTGTACACACATTACATTTTTGCATTTGTGTTGACTAGGATGAGTCAGGTTTCTGATTATGGTGAAATAAAAAATAAAAAGTTTTATACTTTAAAATTTTTAGTACTCATCTACACATTAAAATATAAATGATGTATTCCCCTCTAGCATAATTAAGTGTGACTATCTACAAATATTGTTCCACTCAAGCCTTAGTAAAAGGGTCATTTTGATAGCATAACAAAGGGCACCTAAGACATGAAAGGGAGATTTCTTTGGTAATCAACAGGAATGTATTATTCAGTAGACCTGCCAACTTGTTTTACCTGCCAATATATCACGCTGTTACTCACATATCTATTCTCCTCAGACCCCATTACCTGGCAGAGTGAAAAAAAGAAAATTATCTGGTCTTTTCCAAGCAGATCTTCAGCATTTGTTGGAAAAAAAAAATTTTCTATGACTAAATTAAATGGAAAAGAAATCCAAATAACTGAGAATTTTAGAAGCCATGAGAGTGCTTTTCTCAACAGTGTTTTATTTACAAAGATTAGTAATGTGCTTAGCTCAATATAGGGATACAATCTGGATTTAAAAAATGAATGAATCAATCAATGAACATAAAGTTCTCAAACCTAAAATGTTTTTCAGATTTATATTTGTGAATAAAATAAGGCTCCCACGACGTTTTGACGTTTTAGAAATGTAAGGCAGAGTACAACTGAATAATGCATTAAGTATTTTAAATGAAAATTGCAGTTTTGCTTGTTTACTGACATTTTCAGTGGTTAACAGGAAGAGTTAATTCTAACCCAATCTATAAATACAAATATTTTCACAAAAATCAAGTCAACATTTTGAACTTCAAGATTTTTCAAAATTTATGGTGAAAATTGAAATGTGTTGCAATGTTTTTTAAAGAGACTATGTAATCAGCTCTTTGCAGGAAACCACCCTCAAGGTAAAATCCCTTTTCTCTTGTCATTTTAGCAAAGCTATACTGTAACTAATCTTAAACCAGGCACCCCTATGGTCTCCATCTCTGTCCCAAGAACACTTATCAAGTCTTTTGATCATGCGAGAGCTTGCCTAACTTGTTGGCTCTTTTGTTAGATCAAAGTAGAAATGAAGAATAAGTAACAGATGACCAGATCCCTTCAGTAATCTCCTGAACTGTGTGAACAAGATAGCATCTAAAGAACGAGCACAAGGAGAGAGAGATGGCTTTGTATTTGATTCCTTATCTCAGTGATTAGCTGAGATTACTTTCCCTTTAAAAACTTTCATGACTGACCTGAACCTTAACAGTTTGTTTTTGAGGGAACACAAGTCCATCTTCTCCCCAGATTACAAACATTCTGATTAAAAGCAACTGTCTTTTCCAGCAACAATTGCCTCTTGGGTATTGATTTTTGCACAGCAAGACACTGTATCTGAGTTCAGTAATAGATTTTGGCATCCAACACAGGGCTGCATTCCTGCAGTGTCTAGATCCTCCAGGCTTCCTAAGTTGAAGCTGCCAGCTGTACTACCATGCTGGGCTGGCTGTGAAGAACCAGCTGCTTATGGCTAGTCAGCCCAAAGAGGGGTATTCTCAGGGAAGTCCCAGCAGCTGCCAAAACTATTCTTTCCTGGGATTCTCCCTATCTCTCCCCTGATTAGCACCTACTGCCAATTTTCACTTTCAGTTGGTGGGGATAGAAATGTGCATTTGGATGCACTGACAGGCTCCGGGACCAGGTTTTCCAACTGGAGTGTGTGCAGCCAGCCTCCTTCTTTAGCCAGTTGATTCTGATGTGCATCTTCCATTGAGGATTGTTTGTGAGCACCAGGCACCATTTGGGTAAGGGGTGCTCTTTGGGGCCAGTTGGTTCTGACATGTGTATACCCTTGAGAAACATTTTTATTTAAGGGAGTGTCTGACTAGGGCCTGTACTGGTCAGCCTGTAACAGTTGTGCATGTGTACTTTGTGCTCTGTGTTGTGACTAAGGTTTTAAAGTGAAGCTATGAGATGTCCCTGGAGGCTCAGTTGGTAAATAATCCACCTGCAATGAAGGCGCCCACCTGCAATGCAAGAGACCAGGGTTCAACCCCTGGGTCAGAAAGATACCCTGGAGAAGGAAATGGCAACCCATTCCAGTATTATTGCCTGGGAAATCCCATAGACAGAGGAGCCTGGCAGGCTATATAGTCCATGGGTTACAAGAGTCAGATACAACTTAGTCACTAAATCACCCCATAAGATCTGGAGTTTTGTCTGTTTATATGTCAGTGCACAAAGGCAATAGCTCCCCACTCCAGTACTCTTGCCTGGAAAATCCCATGGACGGAGGAGCCTGGTAGGCTGCAGTCCATGAGGTCGTTAAGAGTCAGGCATGACTGAGTGACTTCACTTTCACTTTTCACTTTCATGCATTGGAGGAGGAAATGGCAACCCACTCCAGTGTTCTTGCCTGGAGAATCCCAGGGACAGAGGTGCCTAGTGGGCTGCCGTCTATGGGGTCGCACAGAGTTGGACATGACTGAAGCGACTTAGCAGCAGCAGCAGCAGCAGCACACATTATACATATGAAATGTTTCTACCTCTGGAAAATATTATAAAGATTGAACTTACAAAATAGTCTATTCAATTGACTTAAAAATAAGCACTTAATAACTGAACTCTAAAACCTATAGAATAAAACTAGACAGAATGAGTCTCAGGTTCATGTGACCTAGGAAATATTCAACATGAACTTAATACCTGATACTAGTGTTAGTTTGTTTATTGGTCTGATTAATATGGACATGTCATTAGTGTCATCAACTTTAAGTATAGTACTTTTTTTTTTTAACCTAGGTTTAAAAGAAGTCTAATAAGATATTTTTATATCTCTTACAAATTTTTCAGCAGGAAAAGTAATTTGATGTGATAAAATTCTTATAAGTAAATTGGATGCAAATGTGATAAGAGCTTTTGGGACAAAATAATATGAATATAGAAAGTTATGGAAGGTTTGAGTTTGATAACAAATATAGTCTTGCAAAAAAAGCCAAAAAAGTCTGATTGTTCCTCAAGAGTTTTCCTTCCCACCCCTCAAAACATTGGAAGCACAGAGACATACTATAGACACAAGTTGTACACAACCCTCAAAATTAATATGTATTTTTCCCTTCTCCATTCTCCATCAGATATTTCCAGGAAAAAAAAGAAAGATGTATTGCTCCAATGCCTATTTCTATGTATTCAATATATGTATAACCATAAACTTTAGAATGATAATTTTATGAACATTTGTAATTCACATAAGTTCTGTCCTTTTATCCTGCCTCATAGAAATTTGCTACTTTCATTTAATGTAATGTTTTGAAAACACATCCTTGTTGATACATGTGTGTACTAAGTCATTTCAGTTGTGTTCAACTCTAAGTGACCCTATGGACTGTAGCCCACCAGGCTGCTCTGTCCATGGGATTCTCTGGGCAAGAATACTGGAGTGGGTTGCAATTTCCTTCTCCAGTTGATACATGTAGATCAAGGAAAATTTCTCTATGTGTTCCACAAAATCTCACTATATGATTATGAGGAACTCTTCCTTTAATTATTGATTTCTCTGTTTCTTTTTTTCATTAATTATATGTCATAATTTTACATTGATTAATTTTATACTCATTTTAATAATCATTCATCTTTTGTTTATGGAATATTTAGAATGTCTTGTTTAACAAAACAGCTATTTTTAATATGGTAAAACATCACTTACTTAATACACTTATTTTTTGATTTTGAAGATATATATCCATCCTTCAAGGTAAAAATATTTTCTTTCTTTTAATTATTTTCATGTTTATATTATTTTGAGTGATTTTATATCTAATGTGTTCTTTTTATATATATTTAGGTTATCTAACTTTTGCAAAATTTATTAGTCTTTTTTTTTTATTACTTTAAGGCTTCCTTTCCCAAGTTACAACAAAATACATATATATTTTTCCCTCTGAGTCTTCATTCCAGTCCACTATTTAGTTCTATAATTTTGTATAAAACTACTAGATTTTAACTGGTATATTTTATAATATGTCTTCATTTTTTACAAATGCAAAATTGCTTTCTACTCTTTGGGTTTCTCATAACAGACTTAGATCTGTAGGCCATTTGTTAGAATGATATTGTGTTTTGCTTTGTTTTCCTTAAAAATCTACTAGGTCTTTCAGCCATGCTTTCAATTTCTTTTTCAATTATGGTTTGTGGAAATTTTGTTAGATATATTCTTAAATCTTTTTTTAAATTTTGTTGTTATTTATATTGTGTCTACACAGTATTAACTTTATTTTGAAATGCTATTATTGTTTTTCTTAAACAATAATAGTAGTAGTACTACTACTACTACTAATAATAGTATTACTATTAGTAGTATACTGGGGAAACAGTGGAAACAGTGTCAGACTTTATTTTTCTGGGCTCCAAAATCACTGCAGATGGTGACTGCAGCCATGAAATTAAAAGATGCTTACTCCTTGGAAGGAAAGTTATGACCAACCTAGATAGAATATTCAAAAGCAGAGACATTACTTTGTCAACAAAGGTCCGTCTAGTCAAGGCTATGGTTTTTCCTGTGGTCATGTATGGATGTGAGAGTTGGACTGTGAAGAAGGCTGAGCACCTAAGAATTGATGCTTTTAAACTGTGGTGTTGGAGAAGACTCTTGAGAGTCCCTTGGACTGCAAGGAGATCCAACCAGTCCATTCTGAAGGAGATCAGCCCTGGGATTTCTTTGGAAGGAATGATGCTAAAGCTGAAACTCCAGTACTTTGGCCACCTCATGTGAAGGGTTGATTCATTGGAAAAGACTCTGATGCTGGAAGGATTGGGGGCAGGAGCAGAAGGGGACGACAGAGGATGAGATGGCTGGATGGCATCACTGACTCCATGGACGTGAGTCTCAGTGAACTCCGGGAGTTGGTGTTGGACAGGGAGGCCTGGCATGCTGCGATTCATGGGGTTGCAAAGAGTCGGACACGACTGAGCGATTGATCTGATTTGATCTGATCTGAATAGTAATATTAGTAATAGTAATACTAATAATAGTATTATTAATACTACTTCCTCCTCCCCTCCTTCTCTTCCTTCTAATTCTTGCTTTCTCTCTCTCCTTGTCTTTCTTTTTTTTTTTTTTTTTTAATTTTATTTTATTTTTAAACTTTACATAACTGTATTAGATTTGCCAAATATCAAAATGAATCCGCCACAGGTATACATGTGTTCCCCATCCTGAACCCTCCTCCCTCCTCCCTCCCCATTCCATCCCTCTGGGTCGTCCCAGTGCACCAGCCCCAAGCATCCAGTATCGTGCATCGAACCTGGACTGGCAACTCATCCTTGTCTTTCATCATATTTTGCCTCTGAGATTCAATCGTATACTGATGGTGGGCAGATTGTCTTAGTGGAAATATTCTCATGATCAGGATCTCTATTTTTTCCTTCCTACTGCATGTCATTCAATTCCATACCAAGAGAATTTATTGTTTTAAGGGTTCATATAATTATACTGGACTTATTTTGATAATCCATGATTTTCTCCCTATTTTAAGATCCCTAACCTTAACTGCAAATTTTCTCTTGCCATGTAAGGTAAGATATTTACAGCTTCTAGCAAATCAGGCATTAATAGTTCTGAGGGGAATTCTGCCCACTGCACACATTATGAGAGGGAATCACAGTTCTTGTCTCACAATATAAGTTACAGAAGTTTATACTTGAATGTCTTGTAAGAAATTGATAAGGATGTGCAAAAATATTACAACACATTCTTACTACCATGACAGACAGTTGAAAACATTTTATTTCTAATCCTTATAATCATGTGAAGTATCATTGTTGTCCCAGTTTTACACATGAATAAATTGAGGCATAAATTAATTAACATATGTGACACTACAAAGAAAGAAAGAGAAGGAAGGAAAGAAGAAGAAAGGATTAGGGAGGATGGAGGCAGGAAGGAAGACAGAGAAAGAAATAGGGAGTTGGCTTTGATTTTGCTGAAAGAGACGAGAAAACTACATTGTTTCATAAACTATATCATATAGTTATTTAGTATCTTCAAGAGACAATGTGTCTCAAATTGTTATAATTTATCTAGCAAGGTTACATTTGTAGTTAATCTCTATTCATTTTTATCTATATTGGGTTGCAGACAACTCCCTTTCACCAATGAAGGTTATCAATAAAGCAGGCAGACACAGAAGAAATTGCTGTCTTAAATTGGAGGAAACTGTAATGAAGGATTACTTTTCATATGCATGAGTCCTCAAAAGATTGGGCAAGATCATTCTGAGTGACAGAAGACATCCTATCAGTATGAAATATCACAAAAGCCATGATAAAAAGCTTTATGCTACAGTAGACTTCCACACTTGAATTAGATATATGGGGTATCAGAAGGGGAAACATGGTGTATAAATATTATGTAATTCTTGACCAATTAGGTCATATTTAAAAGGTAAATTAATTGCAAAAATGGGAAATTAGCATAGGAATTTCTATAGCAATGCCATTTAAGAATGCAAAGATAGGATTCTTGGTTTAAATTTTCTCATTTTTCTATCAATGATTTATAGCTGAATTTATTCCTTCATTGCCTTACAAAGGAATAAGTATTAGATAGGGGAATTCTCACCATACTTCTTGGTATATGGTATCTAATTTTTCCTTTAATGCTTTTTGAATTAAAATTAAATTTATCCATCTAGATGTTTATAAGTTGTTTAGAATACCTTCCTTTCTCAGTCTCTTCACTGTGATTGATCTCACTTTCAGGAAAATGATGCTATGCTTGAATTCATTATATATCTGTCTTCCCATCAAAATAGTAAGTTCTTTGGAAATAAGTGTTGTATTATATTTTGCAAAGTGCTGACATGCAGGAGATATTGAATATATCTTTGTTGATTGACTAAATTCATGGAAATTTATTGCCTTCTCTATCATGAATAGAAAATTAGACAGAATGAGCAGTTGAATAGAACAATATTTGGATAAGAAGAAAATATATCCAAAGGGAAGTGGTCAACATTGTCAAATACTACAAAATGATTGAGGAGAATAAAGATCAAGAGGATATAGCTGCCAGGTTATAATGAGAAAGAACATGAAAGCAGAAAGAGCAGTAGTAGGTGTAAAAAAATAAAATATCTTGGAGAAATTAGAAGTAAAACCCTGGGTATAGAAATAGTGCAAAGCAAGGAAAAAGAGGTTATGTGTGAGGTAAGGACTTAAGTTGATGCAAAAGAAGGAAATAGGATACTATGCAGTCATAATGGAAATAGAAAAAACTTATTACATTTACTTTTATGGCATTTCCATGAAGTATTCTTACATTTTTATTGTGTCCTCCATAAAATTGCATTCTCCTAATTGAATCCATAAGTTTATAAAATTGTCAATGCATATGATTAAAAAGGAAGAAAAGTATTTATAAATTAAATGTAGTGAACAGTTTGTTTGTTGGTTGTTTATATTATGCATTATTTCACAAAGCAATTCAGATGGTCAGCCGCAGCTAATAAATGCAATTATAATTCTCTTAAAGAAATATTTTACAATAATGGTATTTTGATTCAATGAAAGATTATTAATGTAAGAAACAAGTAAAAGAAAAGCAATTTGCAAAGTGTAAGTTAGTTCAGGACATAGAATACATATGGAGCATATACCTTTTGGTTGCAGACTATATGCTAGATAATATACTACAGAGATGCCTAAGAATTGCTGCCTTGGATAGGCATATACTTTAATGAGAGAGATGAATAAAAGGGCCAAGTCCAATATAGGCATTAAAATAAAAGCATATATAGTATGATATGGCAAAGAGGTGAAGGGAATGTCAGAAAAGTTTTCTAGGGGTGTTGATAATTGATTGGAAGTGAGAGGATATGAAGAATTACAGGATAGCCCCACGTTACAGAGTCACATGCCTGGGATAAATTTTTACCATTAAATTAACAAATACATATGTACATATATATTGTTTCAGTGACTAAATCGTGTTTGACTCTTGCATCCCCATGGACTGTAGCCCTCCAGGTTCCTCTGTACATGGGATTTCCCAAGCAAGAATACTGGAGTGGGTTGTCATTTCTTTCTCTAGAGTATCTTCCCTACCCAGGGATCAAACTTGTGTTTCTTGAGTCTTTTGCATTGACAGGCGGATTCTTTACCACTGTGCCACCTGAGAAAGTTTGGTGGCTTCCCTGGTGGCTCAAACATTAAAGAATATGCCTGCAGTTCAGGATACCCAGGTTCAATCCCTGGAGAGGGGAATGGCAAAATGGCAATCCACTCCAGCATTCTTTCCTGGAGAATTCTACAGAGGAGCCTGGTGAACTAGAGTCCTTGGGGTCACAAAGAGTCAGACACAACTGAGTGACTAGCACACACAGTCTCACACACACACACATATAACATTTATATATAATATCTAACTGACATCATAATAAGTATTCAATTATAATTTGAACAGTATAAGCTATTTTTGAGACATACAGCCCTGACTTATAAGCAGGAATATAGATGAGTTATAAATTCAGGTTGAGGGCTGAAGACAAGCATTGAGAATGGCATTTTCAGTCAGAAGAGTAAACTGAAGGGAAAGAAAAATAAGTATAATGGACTTCTTTACAATGCCTTGGGAGATCCAGTGCATACAAAGGACTTTAAGGGTCAAGTATAAAAATGCATACCAAGGACAAGAGTCAAAAAATAAGACAAAATATTGTCATTAAACTGGAAGGAATAAAGAGTTTAAAAGTTGATCGTTAAACAGAAACACCCTTAGAGAGTCTCAGCAAAATAAGCACTCAGGGATCCATGTTAGAAAAATAGATTTAATAGAGTGGAAGAAATAGAAGCTGTGTTATAATATTATATCTGAGGATGGGGAATATATAGTAAATCTGTGTGTGACTGGATAATTTTTATAATACTTGGCAAAGAGAGAAGTTGAAAAGGCCCAAAAATCTTAAAGAAAAATGTAGGAAGACTATAAAAAAATAATTTAGGCAAGAACCCCAAATGACTCATATATGCAATGGATGCACTCAATGGATTGACCTTAAAGGGGCACAAATAAGAAATAGCTTTAATTTTATTCTACTCTTGTATTTAGTTGCTGCTGCTGCTGCTGCTAAGTCGCTTCAATCGTGTCCGACTCTGTGCGACTCCATAGACGGCAGCCCACCAGGCTCCCCCGTCCCTGGGATTCTCCAGGCAAGAACACCGGAGTGGGTTGCCATTTCCTTCTCCAATGCATGAAAGTGAAAAAATAAAGTGAAGTCGCTCAGTTGTGTCCGACTCCTAGCGACCCCATGGACTGCAGCCCTCCAGGCCCCTCCATCATGGTAAGCTTTGCTAGTTCTCCCTCATCTACTCTTTGATGATCTCAGTGAATCCCAGATGAATAGCAATCACCAAAATTAAACCAATCACAAAACAAAAGTAAAAGAAAAAAGACGACTGCTACTGGTGTCTCAAGCCTTGCACAAGATCTGCAAGAGAGTTCCTTGATGAAGTCTGACATGCCTATGAAGAAAAGAGACTAAGCTGATTATCTGCTGAAGCTTACAGGCTTATCTGAATGAGCCTTCAAAATGATCTTGTGCAAGGTTTGAGACACCAGTAGCAGGCATCTTTTTTTTTTTTTCTTTTCTTTTGTGATTGGTTTAATTTTGGTGATTGATATTTATCTTCAGATGTTTTACAGTCTTGTCCAGTCCTGTGTCAAACTTTAATCTCACAGCAAAAGCAACTACTTATTTCATTCTGTACTCACAGCAGTATTGCGGCTTAGCATCCTTCCCAGGGGATAGTATGAGAGCATGATTTATTCCTCTTCTTTATAGTCTTTTTGGGCTTCCCAGGTGGCTCCGTGGTAAAGGATTTGCCTGTCATTGCAGAAGACACAGGAGATGCATGTTCAGTCCCCGGGTCAGGAAGATTCCCTGGAGGAGAAAATGGCAACCCATTCCAGTATTCTTCCTGGGATAATCCCATGGAGAGAGGAGGCTGACAGGCTACAGTCCATGGGGTTGCAGAGTCAGACACAACTGAGCAACTAAACAACAACAACATAGTCTTTCAGTCATCTTCCCTTCCCTACCCTGAAGCTCCTGTTTCTTACAATTATGTGATAGGTGTAGTTAATAGAAAATGGGAAAAAGCACATGGTGTAGGTAGTAGTTCTTTCTGTAGATACTGATGCCTTTGTGGACAGGAAATACAATTTTCTGTGTGATAAATTTTGAGGACTCATTCAGATAAACCTGTAAGCTTCAGCAGATAATCAGCTAAGTCTCCTATCTCTATAGGCACATCAGATTTCACCAAGGAGTTCTCTTGCAGATCTTATGCAAGGCTTGAGACAACAGTAGCAGGAATCCTGAGGGATGGGACCATAAGAAGTCAACATTCATGAAAAGGCACTTCCCACATCAGAGATCTGTCTCTCTGTGCCTTAATTCTGTGTGCTCAGTTACTCGGTTATGTCCAACTCTGTGACCTCATGGACCATAGCCTATCAGACTCCTCTATCTATGGGATTCTCTAGGCCATTTCTTATTCCAGGGGATCATCCAGAGCCAGGGATCGAACCCATGTCTCCTGCATTGGCAGGTAGAATTCTTTACCAGGGAAATGTAAATAGAAGAAGGGGATCCTAGAAACAGTACCATTTAAACACCTGTGTTTGAGCTGTCACTGAAGTCTGAATAAAAGTTGCAGCAGTCTTAGAAGGATTTTACATGTTTACATGATCCCTAAACCTCTCAACCCAACTATAGAAGATCCATTAGAGTGGGAATGAATGGAGGTGGTGAGAAAGAAGGAATAATGAGAGAGTAGGTGGTGCTTCTCATCCTACTGCAGGTCCCTGAGCCTAAGATCAAGTTTCAAACTGGATCTGGAAACTTTGAACTAGATATTAGATGGATATCTTAAATTGAACTAGACCGAAAGTTTTAATGCAATACTTACAAATGCACCTAAATTATCAAACAAGACTGGTTTAATAACAAAAAAATCAGACTGTCCAGTCAGCTAAAAACAGAGATCTCACTGAGTGTCAAGCTTTACTTGACAAATAATTTCATGAACACAGGCAAGCAAGAGATGCAGTGAAGCAAAAAGTGATTTGGGAAATGGAGGAAGTTCCCCAGGCTTTCCTCTTTCTGTGTCAGATATGTATCTTTGGCCCAGGGGAGATGAGATTCCTGATGAGTTTGTGGAGTGCTTCACACAGTAGCAAGAATTTCAGCTATGACATATCTCCATTTTATGTCAGAGATTGCATAGCTTATATAGAATCCTCCAGGGGTATCAAGTCTAAGAGAAACTGCAGTCTGTTTAGTACAGGTTATTCTTAGGCAGAGTCATCTTATGAAGTCTATTTTTAGATGTTCTCCTTTCAACAGATACCATTTTTCATATTTACTTGGGGATACAGATGCAAGGAAACTAGTTGGCTTCACCTATCCTCTGTATCTTTTTCCTCTGGAGGTGTTCCCCCTGTTTAAGAGAATGAATGATGTTCAGATAAGTTACTTTGACTCTAGCATCTCAGTTAGAAAACTGAAATCTTCCTGTGATGTCATTAAAAGGAAAAAATACCCAGCTTTGAACATGTTCAAAGTTAGAATTCAGTGTGATAAAATTATAAGGAGATAATAAGCATTCAAGAATACACTATTTAAATTGAGATGCCACTTCACATACAGAAAAACATGGCAAAAAAGTTACATCAAATAATTGAATAGATGCTAATAAAATGTGACCAAGTATCCCACTTTGCAATATACATCCCAGAAAACCTCTAACAGGAATCCATGAGAGGATATGTGAGAATGTTCTCTGTAACATTATTCGTAGTAGCAGGGAGTAGGAGCCAGACTAGATGCCTGTCTCTGAATGACTGGGCAAAGAAAATGTGGTAAATGGAATGCTATGAAGAGTTAGAAACAATAGGCAGTTCAGCCATTCAGTCATGTGCAACTCTTTGCAACCCCATGGATTACAGCATGCCAGGTTTCCCCGTCCATCACCAACTCCTGGAGTTTGCTCAAACTCAAGCCCATTAATTCAGTGATGCCATCCAACCATCTCATCCTCTGTCATCCTCTTCTCCTCCAACCTTCAATCTTTCCCAGCATCAGGGTCATTTCAAATAAGTAAGTTCTTCCCATCAGGTGGCCAAAGTATTGGAGTTTTACCTTCAGTATCAGTTTTTCCAATGAATATTCAGGACTGATTTCTTTTTGCATTGACTGGTTGGATCTCCTTGCTGTCCAAGTGATTCTCAAGAGTCTTCTCCAACACCACAGTTCAAAAGAATCAATTATTTCACACTCAGCTTTATTTATAGCCCAACTCTCACATCCACACATGACTACTGCAAAACCAAATTTTGACTAGACAGACTTTCATTGGCAAAGTAATGTTTCTGCTTTTTAATATGCTGTCTAGGTTGGTCATAACTTTTCTTCCAAGGAAAAAGCATCTTTTACTTTCATGGATGCAGTCACCATCTGCAGTGATTTTGGAGCCCCCCAAAATAAAATCTGTCACTGTTTCCACTGTTTCCCCATCTATTTTCCATGAAGTGCTGGGACCAGATGCCACGATCTTAGTTTTCTGAATGTTGAGTTTTAACCCAACTTTTTAACTCTCTCTCCTCTTTGACTTTCATCAAGAGGCTCTTTAGTTCTTCTTCACTTTCTGCCATAAGGGTGGTGTCATCTGCACATATGGGGTTATTGATATTTCTCCCAGCAATATTTATTCCAGCTTGTGCTTCATCCAGCCCATGCTTCATCCAGCCCAGCATTTCTCGTGATGCACTCCACATATATGTTAAATAAGCAGGGTGACCAAATACTTCCTTGACCTACTCCTGTCTATATTTGGAACCAGGCTGTTGTTCCATGCTCCATTCTAACTGTTGCTTCTTGACCTGAATACAGATTTCTCAGGAGGCAAGACAGGTGGTCTAGTATTCCCATCTCCTTAAGAATTTTCCACAGTTTGTTGTGATCCACATAGTCAAAGGCTTTGGTGTACTCAATAGAAGTAAGGACTTCTAAGACAAACATTTTGCCTTTATGCATTTCTTTTTGGGGGGGATAGTCTTGATCACTGCCTCCTATACAATATCATGAACCTCCATCCATAGTTCTTCAGGCACTCTGACTATCAGATCTAATCCATTGAATCTGCTTCTCACTTCCACTGTATAATCATAAGGGATTTTATTTAGGTCATGCCTGAATGGTCTAGTGGTTGTGCCTATTTTCTTCAATTTAAGTTTGAATTTGCCAATAAGGAGTTCATGATCTGAGCCACAGTCAGCTCCCAGTCTTGTTTTTGCTAGCTGTATAGAGATTCTCCATCTTTTGCTGCAAAGAATATAACCAATCTGATTTTGGTATTGACCATCTGGTGATGTCTATGTGTAGTCTTTCTTGTGTTGTTGGAAGAGGGCACTTGCTATGACCAGTGTGCTGTTCCTTTGGTGAAACTCTACTAGCCTTTGCCCTGCTTCATTTTGTATTCCAAGGCCAAATTCGCCTGTTACTTCACATATTTCTTGACTTCCTACTTTTGTATTCCAGGCCCCTGTAAGGAAAAGGACAACTTCTTTGGGTGTTAATTCTAAAAGGTCTTGTAGGTCTTCATAGAATCATTCAACTTCAGCTTCTTCAGCATTACTGGTCAGGGCATAGACTTGGATTCCCGTGATATTGAATTGTTTGCCTTGGAAACGAACAGAGATCATTCTGTCGTTTTTAAGATTGCAACCAAGTGCTGTATTTCATACTCTTTTGTTGACTCTGATGGCTACTCCATTTCTTCCAAGTGACTCTTGCTCACAATAGTAGATATAATGGTCATCTGAGTTAAATCCACCCATTCCAGTCCATTTTAGTTCACTGATTCATAAATTGTCGATGTTTACTCTTGCCATCTCCTGTTTGACCACTTCCAATTTACCTTGATTCATGGATCTAACATTCCAGGTTACTACGCAATATTATTGCTCTTTACAGCATCAGACTTTACTTCCATTACCAGTGGCATCCACAACTGGTTGTTGTTTTTGCTTTGGCTCCATCTCTTCTTTCTTTCTGGAGTTAGTTCACCACTGATCTCCAGTGGCATATTGGGCACCTACCTACCTGGGGAGTCCATCTCTCAGTGTCCTATCTTTTTGCCTTTTCATACTGTTCATGAGGCTCTGAAGGGAAGAATACTATAGTTGTTTGCCATTCTCTTCTTCAGTGGACCATGTTTTTTCAGAACTCTCCATCATGACTCATCTGTCTTGGGTGGCCCTACATGGCATGTCTCATAGTTTAGTGAATTTGACAAGGCTGTGGTCCATGTGATCCGATTGGTTAATTTTCTGTGATTGTGGTTTTCATTCTCTCTGCCCTCTGATGGAGAAGGATAAGAGGCTTATGGGAGCTTCCTGATGGGAGAGACTGACTGAGGGAGAAAGTGGGTCTTGTTCTGATGGGCAGGGCCATGCTCAGTAAATCTTTAATCCAATTTTCTGTTGATGGGCGTGGCTGTGTGCCCTCCCTGTTATTTGACCTGATGTCAATCTATGGTGGAGGTAATGAAGATAATGGTGACCTCCTTCAAAAGGTCCCATGAACACACTACTGCATACAGTGCCCCCAACCCTTAGTAGGCTAATGCCGACCCACACCTCTGCTGGAGACTCCCACTCACAGGCAAGTCTGGGTCAGTCTGTTGTGGGGTCACTCCTCCCTTTTCCTGGATCCTGGTGCATACAAGGTTTTGTTTGTGCCCTTCAGGAGTCTGTCTCCCAGTCCTGTGTAAGTTCTGGCTGCTCTACAGTGGGGTTAATGGAGACATCCTCCAAAAGGGCTTACGCCATACCCAGGTCTAAAGCACCCAGAGCTCCTGCCCCTGCAGCAGTCCACTGCTGACCTGTACATCCACAGGAGACACTCAAACACAGTTCTGTCTCAGTCTCTGTGGGGTCTCTGGGTCCTGGTACACACAAGGTTTGTTTGATCCCTCTGAGCATCTCTGTTGGCTATGGGGTTTGATTAGAAACATGATCGCCCCTCCTACCATCTTGCTGGGGCTTCTCTGTCCTTGGATGTGGGGTATCTCCTCAAAGTCGCTCTAGCTCTGTGCAGCAGAAGCAACAAGCTAGATGTAATTAGCAACATAGCTACCTATTAACAGCACAGTATTGAATGAACAACAAGGTCAGACAGAAAAATGCTTTTCACATATATTTAATGTGTGTGCTGCTGCTGAGCTATGCTCAGTCATGTCCAGCTGTTTGTGACTCTATGAACTGTAGCCTGCCAGACTCCTCTATCCATGGGATTTTCCAGGCAAGAATACTGGAGTGGTTGCCATTTCCTCCTTCAAGGGATCTTCCTGACTCAGGGATCAAACCTGTGTCTCTTGCATTTCCTGTGTCTCCTGCATTGCAGGGGCATTCTTAACCACTGAACTATCAGGAAGCCCTTTAAGATGTGTAATATACACCTGAAACGTCAGTACATATTTTGCAAGGACACACGGTTTTTCAAATATATCCATTTATGTTTAAGTAAATGCCAATGTGCATCAGAGTATCCATAGATATAAAAGGAATGCAATTAATATTAAATATTAAACAATAGGGACATTCTACTGATGGTGATAATGCACTTTATGCTAATGAAAATGACCACTCAATATTTTATATCGCTAGTCTAAAATAAATTTAGGGAAGAAGATGAAGAGAACAATTGGATCTATACCCAAGGGTAGATGTTGTACCTCAGAAATTTTATTTTTGTAGACTATAGATATAATTGTTGTTGTAATGTTTTGCTTTGTTTTCCTAAGGACGGGAAATATGATTACATGTTTAGAATGAAAGAAGGACCGTTCTATGATCATTCATAGCATCAAAAGAGTTTCTTAGAGAGCTAAATAACATTCTATGGTAAAAAGCTACTGATTAGACATGTCAAAATTGAAAACCCAAAATTCTGACTCCAAATTCAGTATTTTTCCTAGCATATTTATAAGACATTGTCCATGTAAATATTAAGTTGTTCATCCTATTAGATACAAAGAATTATCTCATGGTCAGTTCTGATCTTTTTAAAAAGTATCAATTTCCATATTTATTTTGATTTATTGTATAAGTTGAAATATTTACTCAAATATGCTTTTTAACATCTACATCAGGCAACTGTCATTACTATGCTGTAAAAACTCTGGAGAACAATATAGGTATACTGAAAAGTTGTACTGGATTTAAGGCTAGACCTCTTTAGCAAAAACTTACATTTGAATCACAGTATATCAAATTATTTATATAATATGTACTGACTTTACTCAATTATGATGCATAATTTTCATTTTATAGTAAACTCACTGTGTACAGTAGACATTTTAGAAACAGTTACACAGAATTATAAACCCAGTATTTATAATTCCATGTGCTATAAATTCCTTTATATTACCCAGCAACTTATAAATACAATGTATTCTTAATTCAGCAAAGGCTTATTCTTGGTAACATTTATTATTATGAAAGTGTATGGTTTGATATTCTGCAGTGTAAGTAAGCCTGTCTCCAGTGTTTAGGCTATCAGATATAAATTTTTTTTTTAAAATGAAGACTATTACATAAAATGTTCATTTTTTCCATAAGTACACTGTATTAATCTCTAAAATTTCAAATGAAACCTGTAGTAATTTTTCATAAATATAATTATAATATAAAATTCAATTATCATCTCAAATAACTATATTGACTTAAATATAAATTCTAAATCTCTTCTTAGAATAAAAACTGAGTGATTAATATTTGCATAGTCATGGTTCAACTCTTTAAATGACTATACAGGTGAGACTATCCTTATTCTTAGAAAACCCTACAAGTATCCTTATTGGTGATATCCAAACACGTTTTAAGAAATTCTCATTTCTTAGTATGACAAATACAGTATTGATGTAAAGATGAAGGATTTGCTACAATGTATCTTTCTTCCTTTACTTTCATCTCCTCTAGTTTTAGTTTTGCTTTTTTCTTTCAGTCATTAAAATGCCTACTGCTTAATGAATGAATGATCATAAGCAATGATATAAGAAATGAAGAAAGTAGTAATGGTCAAAGAAGAAAATTATTTAATGAAAAATAGCATCATGTAAAGTTACTTTATCACTGACTAGGTAAGGAAGTTGACTTGTAGTAAAATAAATAAATAAAAAGTGGGGAAAGAAAAAGAGGTTTGCTAAACGGATGCAATCAACTACAGATAAATGACCACAATGATCTGACTTGTTCACTGATGAGCTTCTGAGAAATATTTAATCTCAGTGAAGTGTGCTGAGTTTTTCTTTGCTTTTGGTCAAATCTTCATGTAATTTATTCTTTCCTCAAATACAACTAGTAAAGGTGAACAAGAATATATATTAATCAATTAATAAAGAGTTTTCAGAAACACACACATATATACAAGCAGGTACATACTTCTTTTTCCCTCATTTTAATACAAGTATGTTATCATCGTATTCTTTTCTGTAATGATTTCTATTTCTTCTATTCTAATAATGAGTCTGGAATAACAAGAAGCTATGAAATGAAAGGAATTGAGTTCTATGTCTCTTAGTTATTGTTATGATATCTTGAGCAAACCTCTTACTCTATGAAATGTAATATTCTTTAAATGGAAAACTAATTAAAGATAATGTTCGTGAAAGCAGTTTGGAAGCAAAATGCTATGGTGTTAAAAATCTGAGAGAGCTTTTATTGAGTCTTGCTGCATGTATGATGCCCTGGGAAGCTCACTTTTTGTTGCTGAGTCTGAATTTCCTTGTATATAGTGATTGTAATGCTTACAGGATTTGTTGTGCAAAGGAAATGGTTTATACTTAGCACAATGCCTGACATAAAATATAGCCAATATGTTTCTTTTCAAAACCTACTTATTAAAATAAAATGTACATTTTTCATCACGTTTTGCTAGTTTTGATTCCCTTTATTAAAATACTACTGAGTTTAACAATTAAATAAGTTTAATACTTATGTAAACCTTAGGCTTTTAAAAAATAAGAATGTTATTAAATTCTTTTCCAAACTTAAAATTATAAGGAAAACTCTCTTGAAACTTTATTTTAAAGATAAGCTCTGAATAAAGTTGAAATTTCTAACTTTGAAACTTAGGTTTAAATATTAGTATTAAACCTTTAGGATTTTTAAAAAATGTTTGAGCATAAAAGAAAATTTAAAAATCCAAAGTCAAGAGCTTTCTTTCTTATTACATTTATATTAATTTAAAATTAAAAATAATAAGTTGCTACTTTATTAAAGAAAAATATATTACTTAAAATACTTTCACTGAATTATGTATCTAATATTTATTGAAGATTTTCTGTGTGCTAATTTTTAATCCAAGGTTGATACATTATGAAGAAAAATAAGAGTAGACATCCACTGAATCATCGAAAAAGCAATAGAGTTCTAGAAAAACATCTATTTCTGCTTTATTGACTATGCCAAAGCCTTTGTGTGGATCATAATAAACTGTGGAAAATTCTGAAAGAGATGGAAATACCAGACCACATGACTTGCCTTTTGAGAAACCTATATGCAGGTCAGGAAGCAACAGTTAGAACTGAACATGGAACAACAGACTGGTTCCAAATAGGAAAAGGAGTACGTCAAGGCTGCATATTGCCACCCTGATTATTTAACTTATATGCAGAGTACATCATGAGAAATGGTGGGCTGGAAAAAGCACATCTCAAAAATATTAGAATCAAGATTTCTGGGAGAAATATCAATAACCTCAGATATGCAGATAACACCACCCGTATAGCAGAAAGTGAAGAGGAACTCAAAAGCCTCTTGATGAAAGTGAAAGTGGAGAGTGAAAAAGTTGGCTTAAAGCTTAACATTCAGAAAACGAAGATCATGGCACTTGGTCCCATCACTTCATGGGAAATAGATGGGGAAACAGTGGAAAGAGTGGCTGACTTTATTTTGGAGGGCTCCAAAATCACTGCAGATGGTGATTGCAGCCATGAAATTAAAAGACGCTTACTCCTTGGAAGGAAAGTTATGACCAACCTAGATAGCATATTAAAAAGTAGAGACATTACTTTGCCAATAAAGGTCCGTCTAGTCAAGGCTATTGTTTTTCCATTGGTCATGTATGGATGTGAGAGTTGGACTGTGAAGAAAGCTGAACACTGAAGAATTGATGCTTTTGAACTGTGGTGTTGGAGAAGACTCTTGAGAGTCCCTTGGACTGCATGGAGGTCCAACCAGTCCATCCTAAAGAAGATCAGTCCTGGGTGTTTATTGGAAGGACTGATGCTGAAGCTGAAACTCCAATACTTTGGCCATCTCATGCGAAGAGTTGACTCATTGGAAAAGACCCTGATGCTGGGAGGGATTGGGGGTAAGAGGAGAAGGGAACGATAGAGGATGAGATGGCTGGATGGCATCACCGACTCAATGGACATGAGTTTGGGTAAACTCTGGGTTTTGGTGATAGACAGGGAGGCCTGGCATGCTGTGATTCGTGGGGTCACAAAGAGTCAGACACAACTGAGTGACTTAATTGAACTGAACCCTCTAAGGACAAATGCATTATTAGGTGACACAATATGGTAAATATTTGCAATAAAATGAAACCTCTACTGAGAAATGTTAATGTCTTGTTAGCAAATATTGACAACAGAATGACTAACTGCATTGAGTTTGAGAAAATTTCATAGAGAAATGAACATTTACTAGACTCTTAAAAGAAAAAATTAGGAAATAAAGAAAAAATTAGGAAGGTCTCTGTTAGTTAAAGGATGAAACAAACAAGGAAATTACAAGCAAAAGAGCATAATCTGTAAAATATGGATGGATAGATGTTACAGAATGGTGTTGCCATGCAGAGAAAGCAGAAAAACATATGTAGAGAGAAAATACTGCATACATTTTTGTTAGACATTAGCAATTTCAACTTATTCAGAGCTCATTTTTAAAATGCCAAGTATCAAGATAGTTTTTATTAGAATGTTAAGTTTGGAAAGGAATTTAATAACATGCTTATTTGTTATCTTATTATAAAGTTGCTTTTCATGTATCATTAGTATTCCTCTGAGTTGTTATTTTCATTTACATTTTTATTTTCCTACTTCTACACTGGAGAAAAATAATCTACTGTTTAAGACCATATATTTCTGTACCTACGTTCTCCATACATTAATCATTATATATTAATTCCAGAAATATCCACTAAGTCCTTCTGTGGACCAGGCATCATATTAGATGCTAAACAAATTTTTAGTCTAAAAGGAATCCATTAAGGTAATCAAAAAATATCCACAAATTCAGAGAAGATATTTGCAAATAACATATATCTGTTAGGGTACTTGTATCTAAAATATACAAAGAATTCTAAAAGCTCAGCCATAAGAAGCAAACAGCTCAGTTAAAAAATGGACAAAAGATGAATATCACATCACTAGGAAGATACAAAGGTGACAAATTAGCATATATAAGATGTTCAGCATCGTATATCATTAAAGAAATGCAAAGTAAAACAATGGAATACAAACGTACCCCTATTAGAATCACCCAAATCCAGAACATTGACATCACCAAATGTTAGATCAACAAAAACATGGAGCACTATGAACTCTCACTCACTGTTGGTAAGAATGCAAACTGATACAGTCACTTTGGAAGACAGTTTGACAGCTTCTTACAAAACAAACCACAGCCTTAGCATGATATTTGGCAATCTGATTCATAAGTATTTATTTAAAAGAGTTGAAAAACTTACATCCATATGTATGCAAATATTTATAACAATTTTATTAAAATTGCCAAAATTTGGAAGCAACAGAGATGTCCTTCAATAGATGAATGGATAAACTGTGGAAAATCATAAGATGAAATATTATTAAACAATAAAAGGAATGATCTATTAAATCCAAAAAAAACCATGGAATAATCTTAAAAGCAAATTGCTAAGTGAGAGAACTCAGTCTGAAAAAGCTATGCACTGTGTGATTCAAACTATGTAATATTCTGGGAAAGACAAAACTAGACACATTAAAAGATCTGGAGGTTTAGAAGGAGAGAGAAGGATTGAATAAGTGAAATACGGGAGATTTTTAAGGCATTATAAATATTTTGTATGATACTGTAATGATGCATTTATGACATTAGGCATTTGTCAGAAACACTGAACAGTACCACACAAAAAGCAAATTTAGAGTAAATTATAGAGTTTAGTTAATAATAATGCCCATATTAGTTCATCAATTCTAACAAATACATCAGTTCAGTTCAGTCGCTCAGTCGTGTCGGACTCTGCGACCCCATGAATCGCAGCACACCAGGCCTCCCTGTCCATCACCAACTCCCGGAGCTCACTCAGACTCTTGTCCATCAAGTCAGTGATGCCATCCAGTCATCTCATCCTCTGGCGTCCCCTTCTCCTCCTGCTCCTAATCCCTCCCAGCATCAGAGTCCTTTCCAATGAGTCAAATCTTCGCATGAGGTGGCCAAAGTACTGGAGTTTCAGCTCTAGCATCATTTCTTCCAAAGAAATCCCAGGGCTGATCTCCTTTAGAATGGACTGCTTGGATCTCCTTGCAGTCCAAGGGACTCTCAAGAGTCTTCTCCAACACCACAGTTCAAAAGCATCAGTTCTTCGGCGCTCAGCCTTCTTCACAGTCCAACTCTCACATCACACTCATGCAAAATGTTAATCATAATGGAGATGGGAGGAAGGTACATGGGAACATTGAACAGTCTGCTCAGTTTTTCTGTAAATCTACAAGTGCTTTAAAACATAAAAAATTTTCAGTTCAGTTCAGTTCAGTCGCTCAGTAGTGTCCGACTCTTTGCAACCTCCACGAATCGCAGCACACCAGGCCCCCCTGTCCATTACCAACTCCCGGAGTTCACTAAGACTCACCTCCATCGAGTCAGTGATGCCATCCAGCCATCTCACCCTCTGTCGTCCCCTTCTCCTCCTGCCCCCAACCCCTCCCAGCATCAGAGTCTTTTCCAATGAGTCAACCCTTCGCATGAGGTGGCCAAAGTACTAGAGTTCCAACTTTAGCATCATTCCTTCCAAAGAAATCCCAAGACAAATCTTGGGGGGTGGGGGTGGTTGACTTGAGGCGGTGGTTCAGATTTGAAAGGCCAGCCTTTGAGTTGAAGGTGAGAAAATGGTGGATACCTACTGGCATCACACTGGGAAGCCTTCTGCAGCAGGCCCCAGTAATTTAAAAAAAAAAAAAATCTTAAAGAAAATATGGAACATAATTGAATAATTTCTAGAAAATGATGAAAATGGAAGCACTATATAGAGGAACATTTATAATACATCGGACATGACTGAGCGACTTCACTTTCACTTTTCACTTTCATGCACTGGAGAAGGAAATGGCAACCCACTCCAGTGTTCTTGCCTGGAGAATCCCAGGGACGGGGAGCCTGGTGGGCTGCTGTCTATGGGGTCACACAGAGTCGGACACAACTGAAGTGACTTAGCAGCAGCAAGCCATTGTTTAGAGAAAGCAAAGTGCATAGCTTTAAGAAACTATATAGATTTTAAAACAAAATTAAATGAACATTTATTTTAGTTGAGTAAGAAAATAAACAAAGATAAAGCTTCTAGAATGAACTTAGATATAAAATCAGTATTAAATTATTTACACAGCAAAAAACCAGAAGATTTAAAATAAATTTATAAAGCTAGTTCTTTGACAAAATAACATTAAAAAAAAAAACACTATTTAAATTAAGGAATAAATTAAGGCTCCCCTGGTGGCTCAGTGGTAAATAATCTACCTGCCAACACAGGAAACTCAGGTTCAATCCCTGAGTCAGGAATATTCCCTGGAGGAGCAAATTGCAACCTGCTCCAGTATTCTTGCCTGGGAAATCCCATGGACAGAGGAGCCTGGCGTGCTACAGTCTATGGTGTTGCAAAAGAGTCAGACTTAGCAACTAAAACATCAAAAGCAGCAAATAAAAGTAATGAAATCAAACAAAATCAAATAAAATAGTGTAAATAATTATTCATATATGCATCAGTTCAGTTCAGTCACTCAGTCATGTCCTACTCTTTGCACTCCATGGACTGCAGCATGCCAGGCCTCCCTGTCCATCACTGACTCCCAGAGTTTAATCAAACTCATGTCCATCGAGGTGGTGATGCCATCCAGCCATCTCATCCTCTGTCGTCCCCTTCTTCTGCCTTCAATCTTTCCCAGCATCAGGGTCTTTTCAAATGAGTCAGTTCTTCACATCAGGTGGCCAAAGTATTTAAGTTGCAGTTTCAATGGCATACTCAGCCACTTAGTGGTGTCAAGCATTTTGGAATACCATGGACTGTAGCCTGCTGGGCTCCTCTGTTCATGGAACTTTTCAGGCAAGAGTATTGGAGCAGGTTGCAGTTTCCTTCTTCAAGGGATCTTCTCCATCCAGGGATCGAACCCAGATCTCCAGCAGGTGGATTATATACCACTGAGCCACCTGGGAAGACATATTCACAGATAAAAATAAATTTCATAAAACATGAGAATTTTTTTCTGATAATATTCAAATTAAACATTTAAAATCTAGATTGAGTAATTTAATAAGATAAAGTTTATTTAAACTGATCTTAGAGAAAATCTAAATTTAAATTAACTAATTTATGCAGGAGAAAGAAAAAAAATTTGCAAAGTCCTACTCCCCACATTATAAAAATGATGATTGATGATACACAGATTGATTGATCAGTAGATTGAAAAACAATAAACACTAGTAATAAATTATTTTATAGGCAAATTCTAACAAACCACTATCTGATAATCCCATGTTAAGAAAATTATACCATAACATAAACATATTATAAATGTCTTGTTTTTCAGTCACTCAGTCCTATCTGACTCTCTGTGACCATTGAGTCGGTGATGCCATCCAACCATCTCATCCTCTATAATCCCCTTATCCTCCTGCCTTCAAACTTTCCCAGCATCGGGGTCTTTTCCAGAGAGTCAGCTCTTCAATGCACTAGAGCTTCAGCTTCAGCATTAGTTCTTCCAATGAATATCCAGGGTTGATTTACTTTGTAGGATTCACTGGTTGATCTCCTTGCAGTACAAGGGACTCTCAACAGTCTTATCCAACCCCAGAGTTCAAAGGCATCAATTCTCTGGATTTCAACCTTCCTTATGGTTCAACTCTCACATCCATACATGACTACAGGAAAAAATCATAGTTTTTACAATATGCTTTGTTGGCAAAGCATATCTCTTTGTTGGCAAGTAATATCTCCGATTTTTAATATGCTGTCCAGGTTTGTCATAGCTTTTCTTCAAGGAGCAAAGGTCCTTTAGTTGCATGACTTCAGTCACCATCCACAGTGATTTTGGAACCCAAGAAAGTAAAGTCTATCACTGTTTCAATTTTTCCCCATCTATTTACCATGAAGTGATGGGACCAGATGCCATAATATTAGTTTTTTGAATGTTGAATTTTAAGCTACCTTTTTCACTCTCCTCTTTCACCTTCATCAAGAGGTTCTTTTACTCCTCTTCACTTTCTGCCATTAGGGTGGTGTCATCTGCATATCTATGTTGCTGATATTTCTCCTGGCAATCTTGATTTTAAGCTTGTGTTTCATCCAGCCCAGAATTTCACATGATGTACTCTGCATGTAAGTTAAATAAGCAGGGTGACAATATACAGTCTTATACATACTCCTTTCCCAACTTGGAAACAATCTGTTGTTTCATGTCTCATTCTAACTATTGCTTATTGACCTGCATACAGGTTTCTCAGGAGGCTGGTAATGTGGTTTGGTATTACCATCTGTTTAAGAATTTTCTATAGTCTGTTGTTATCCACACAGTCAAAAACTTTAGGAAACTCAATGAAGCAGATGTTTTTTTCTGGAATTCTCTTGCTTTTTTGTATGATCCAATGGATGTTGGTGATTTGATCGCTGGTTCTTCTGCCTTTACTAAAATCCACCTGATACATCTGGAAGTTCTCAGTTCACATACTGTTGAAGCCTATCTTGAAAGATTTTGAGCATTATATTGCTAGCATGTGAAATGAGTGCAGTTGTGTAGTAGAGAACATTCTTTAGCATTTCCCTTCTTTAGAATTGGAATGAAAACTGACCTTTTCCTGTCCTATGGCCAGATGCTGAGTTTTCCAAATTTGCTAGCATACTGAGTGCAGCATTTTAGCAGCAGCATCTTTTAGGATTTGAAATAGCTCAGCTAGAATTCCAATACCTCCACTGGATTTGTTCATAATAATGCTTCCTAAGGCTTCCTAAGGCCCACTTGACTTTGCACTCCAGGATGTCTGGCTTTAGGTAAGTGTTCGTACAATTGTGATTATCCAGGTCATTAAGATTTTTTTTGTATAGTTCTGTGGATTGAAAACAATGTCTCTCCTTAATATCTTCTGCTTCTGTGAGGTCCATACCTTTTCTGTCCTTTTATTATGCTAATCTTGGCATGAAATATTGCCTTGGTATCTCTAATTTTTTTGAAGAGATCTCTAGTCTTTCCCATTCTACTTTTTTCTTCTATTTCTTTGCACTGTTCACTTAGGAAGGCTTTTTTTTTTTTAATCTCTCCTTAATATTATATGGAACTCTGCATTCAGATTAGTATATCTTTCCTTTTCTCATTTGCCTTTCACTTCCCTTCTTTTCTCTGCTCTTTGTAAGGCTTCCTCAGACAACCATTTTACCTTTTTGCATTTCTTTTTCTTGTGAATACTTTTTATCACCACCTCCTGTACAATGTTCTGAACCTCTGTCCATAGATCCTCAGGTGCTCTGTCTATCACATCTTATCCTTTGAATCTATTTGCCACTTCCACTGTATAATTGTAAATAAAATTATATCATGATATAAATATGTTCTAAATTAGGTCATAGATATTAATGAAAATATCCTTAAGAAGATTTACAGAACTTAATGTCACCAGAGATTATTTCAATATTTCAAAATCTGTTTGTATAAAACATCATATCTATAAACTTAAGGAGAAGAACTGCATATTCATCTTTATGATTGCTAAAAAGGCAGGTGGCAAAAATGAACAATTCTTGATGAATACATCTAGTAATAGAGGAAGTCTTGGTTGACATCATTTATTATTTAGTTCAGATCAAAATAGTGACTGAGGAAGACAGTATGTCTGAGGGACAGAAAATGAGAGGTACTGAAGAAAAGAGGATGTAGAAGAAGACAGGGAACAATGTCATGAAGTTTTATATGGAAGTCAGGAGAGATTTAATTAAAAGTCAAAGATTTGAGTAGGTAGCCAGAGAGGGGATTGGTAGAAATGAGATTAGAAATTGGGAAAGTAGTGGAGTATGTACATACTCCACATTCTGAGATTAAATGGTGTGGAGAACAGACTTCTTGTAACTTTCATGTCTAGTCTAAACACATGATGTGTTAAAATGTAGATTTGGACCCAGTAATTCTGTTGATGCCCATCCTGCTGGCCTATGGACTAACCACACATTGAGTAGCAGGGTTATAGCTCACAGAACTAAAAAGTGGTAAAGCTTTACTAAATTTCTTTGACTCTTAGTCCATTCTGTTGGATATTTGGGAATATTTAAATTAAATGAGATAAATCAGGTAATGAGTGGGAGAAGATTTTCAGGAGAAAAATGCATTTTTCTTTTAAAACTTCTTAGAATTTCCTTTGATCTCTCTTTAGAGATTTTATAATATTGTCTTATTCAGAAAACCATATTTCCCTGATCCCTTTTTATCAAGAGAAAACATTTTATATCCAAAAATATGTGAATTTATATTAGTCAAAAATGAGTTCTAGTACTACTAACACAAAGTATATTTTCTTTATAATTTTGCAAAAGAAAGAACATTGGATTATTTTGTGTGTGCTGTATAAGTAATTATACAGATTTTCTCTTGACCTATACAATACATACTTTTAAAGTTTAAAAGGTACTCTTCATAACTATAGTCTATGGGATGGGTAAAAATTATTAACATTATCACCTATAAAAATATGTAATTCTATATATAATGTTTCAGTAGCGTATTTGTCTACATGTTTACTGTTTGCATATATTAATCCCTCTAGAATACCATCTAATCAATTGTTTGATTTTCTTTTCGAGCATTGATATTAGGCCATGAGTATATATTTGGTATAGGAGAAAAAGTATTTAATAACTGCTTTAATACATTTATTTGAACCATTTATCCAGGAAAATGTTCATAGCACTTGACCCTCAACCATCTAAAGACATTAGTATATGGAAATTAGGCTAGAGAGTAAATCAGTAGCTGATTTTTGAACAGATTCCTCAGTTCAGTTCATTTCAGTCGCTCATTTGTGTCCGACTCTTTGAGACCCCATGAACCGCAGCATGCCAGGCCTCCCTGTCCATAACCAACTCCCGGAGTTTACCCAAACTTATGTCCATTGAGTTGGTGATGCCATACAACCATCTCATCCTCTGTCGTCGCCTTCTCTTACAGCCATCAAAATTTCCCAGCATCAGGGTCTTTTCAAATGAGTCAGCTCCTCACATCAGGTAGCCAAACTATTGGAGTTTCAGCTTCAACATCAGTCCTTTCAATGAACACCCAGGACTAATCAATCTCCTTTAGCATGGACTGGTTGGATCTCCTTGCAGTCCAAGGGACTCTCAAGAGTCTTCTCCACCACCACAGTTCAAAAGCATCAATTCTTCGGTGCTCAGCTTTCTTCACAGTCCAACTCTCACATCCATACATGACTACTGGAAAAACAATAGCCTTGATTAGATGGACCTTTGCTGGCAAAGTAATGTCTCTGCTTTACAATATGTTGCCCAGGTTGATCATAAGTTTCCATCGAAGGAGTAAGTGTCTTTTAATTTCATGGCTGAAGTCACCATCTACAGTGATTTTGAAGCCCAAGAAAATAAAATCTGTTACTGTTTCCATTGTTTCTCCTTCTATTTGCCATGAAGTGATGGGAACGGATGTCATGATCTTAGTTTCCTGAATGTTGAGCTTTAAGCCAAGTTTTTCACTCTCCTCTTTCACTTTCATCAAGAGGCTTTTTAATTCTTCTTCACTATCTGCCATATCTTCTGCTTTTGTTAGGTCCATACCATTTCTGTCCTTTATCGAGCCCATCTTTGCATGAAATGTTCCTTTGGTATCTCTGATTTTCTTGAAGAGATCTCTAGTCTTTCCCATTCTGTTGTTTTCATCTATTTCTTTGCCTTGATCGCTGAAGAAGGCTTTCTTATCTCTTCTTGCTATTCTTTGGAACTCTGTATTCAGATGTTTATATCTTTCCTTTTCTCCTTTGTTTTTCGCTTCTCTTCTTTTCACAGCTTTTGTAAGGCCTCCCCAGACAGCCATTTTGCTTTTCTGCATTTCTTTTCCATGGGGATGGTCTTGATCCCTGTCTCCTGTACAATGTCATGAACCTCATTCCATAGTTCATCAGGCACTCTATCTATGAGATCTAGGCCCTTAAATCTATTTCTCACTTCCACTGTATAATCATAAGGGATTTTATTTAGGTCATACCTGAATGGTCTAGTGGTTTTCCCTACTTTCTTCAATTTAAGTCTGAATTTGGCAATAAGGAGTTCATGGTCGGAGCCACAGTCAGCTTCTGGTCTTGTTTTTGCTGACTGTATAGAGCTTCTCCATCTTTGGCTGCAAAGAATATAATCAATCTGATTTTGGTGTTGACCATCTGGTGATGTCCATGTATAGAGTCTTCTCTTGTGTTGTTAGAAGAGGGTGTTTGTTATGACCAGTGCATTTTCTTGGCAAAACTCTATTAGTCTTTGCCCTGCTTCATTCCATATTCCAAGGCCAAATTTGCCTGTTACTCCAGGTGTTTCTTGACTTTCTACTTTTGCATTCCAGTCCCCTATAATGAAAAGGACATCTTTTTTGGGTCTTAGTTCTAAAAGGTCTTGTAGGTCTTCATAGAACCGTTCCACTTCAGCTTCTTCAGCATTACTGGTTGGGGCATAGACTTGGATTACTGTGATATTGAATGGTTTGCCTTGGAAATGAACAGAGATCATTATGTCATTTTTGAGATTGCATTCAAGTACTGCATTTCAGACTCTTTTGTTGACCATGATGGCTATTCCATTTCTTCTGAGGGATTCCTGCCTGCAGTAGTAGATATAATGGTCATCTGAGTTAAATTGACCCATTCCAGTCCATTTCAGTTCGCTGATTCCTAGAATGTCGACATTCACTCTTGCCATCTCTTGTTTGACCACTTCTAATTTGCCTTGATTCATGGACCTGACATTCCAGAGTCCTATGCAATATTGTTCTTCATAGCATCAGACCTTGCTTCTATCACCAGTCACATCCATAGCTGGGTATTCTTTTTGCTTTGGCTCCATCCCTTCATTCTTTCTGGGGTTATTTCTCCACTGATCTCCAGTAGCATATTGGGCACCTACTGACCTGGGGAGCTCCTCTTTCAGTATCCTAACATTTTGCCTTTTCATACTGTTCATGGGGTTCTCAAGGCAAGAATACTGACGTGGTTTGCCATTCCCTTCTCCAGTGGACCACATTCTGTCAGATCTCTCCACCATGACCTGCCCATCTTGGGTTGCCCTACGAGCATGGCTTAGTTTCATTTAGATAGACAAGGCTGTGGTCCTAGTGTGATTAGATTGACTAGTTTTCTGTGAGTATTGTTTCAGTGTGTTTGAAGAAGAGATGGCAAGAATACACAGAAGAACTGTACAAAAAAGATCTTCACGACCCAGATAATCACAATGGTGTGATCACTCACCTAGAGCCAGACATCCTGGAATGTGAAGTCAAGTGGGCCTTAGAAAGCATCACGACGAACAAAGCTAGTGGAGGTGATGGGATTCCAGTTGAGCTCTTCCAAATCCTGAAAGATGATGCTGTGAAAGTGGTGCACTCAATATGCCAGCAAGTTTGGAAAACTCAGCAGTGGCCACAGGACTGGAAAAGGTCAGTTTTCATTCCACACCTAAAGAAAGGCAATGCCAAAGAATGCTCAAACTACCGCACAGTTGCACTCATCTCACACGCTAGTAAAGTAATGCTCAAAGTTCTCCAAGCCAGGCTTCAGCAATATGTGAACCGTGAACTTCCAGATGTTCAAGCTGGTTTTAGAAAAGGCAGAGGAACCAGAGATCAAATTGCCAACATTCGCTGGATCATGGAAAAAGCAAGAGAGTTCCAGAAAAACATCTCTTTCTGCTTTATTGACTATGCCAAAGCCTTTGACTGTGTGGATCACAATAAACTGTGGAAAATTTTGAAAGAGATGGGAATACCAGACCACCTGACCTGCCTCTTGAGAAATTTGTATGCAGGTCAGGAAGCAACAGTTAGAACTGGACATGGAACAGCACTGGTTCCAAATAGGAAAAGGAGTATATCAAGGCTGTATATTGTCACTCTGTTTATTTAACTTATATGCAGAGTACATCAGAGAAACGCTGGACTGGAAGAATCACAAGCTGGAATCAAGATTGCCGGGAGAAATATCAATAACCTCAGATATGTAGATGACACCACCCTTAGGGCAGAAAGTGAAGAGGAACTAAAAAGCCTCTTGATGAAAGTGAAAGTGGAGAGTGAAAAAGTTGGCTTAAAGCTCAACATTCAGAAAACGAAGATCATGGCATCTGGTCCCATCACTTCATGGGAAATAGATGGGGAAACAGTGGAAACAGTGTCAGACTTTATTTTTCTGGGCTCCAAAATCATTGCAGATGGTGACTGCAGCCATGAAATTAAAAGACGCTTACTCCTTGGAAGGAAAGTTATGACCAACCCAGATAGCATATTCAAAAGCAGAGACATTACTTTGCCAACAAAGGTTCATCTAGTCAAAGCTATGGTTTTTCCTGTGGTCATGTATGGATGTGAGAGTTGGACTGTGAAGAAGGCTGAGCACCGAAGAATTTATGCTTTTGAACTGTGGTGTCGGAGAAGACTCTTGAGAGTGCCTTGGACTGCAAGGAGATCCAACCAGTCCATTCTGAAGGAGATCAGCCCTGGGATTTCTTTGGAAGGAATGATGCTAAAGCTGAGACTCCAGTACTTTGGCCACCTCATGTGAAGAGTTGACTCATTGGAAAAGACTCTGATACTGGGAGGGATTTGGGGCAAGAGGAGAAGGACACGACAGAGGATGAGATGGTTGGATGGCATCACTGACTCGAGGGATGTGAGTCAGTGAACTCCGGGAGTTGGTGATGGACAGGGAGGCCTGGCGTGCTGCGATTCATGGGGTCGCAAAGAGTCGGACACGACTGAGTGACTGATCTGATCTGCCATAAGTGTGGTGTCATCTGCATATCTGAGATTATTGATATTTCTCCTGGCAATCTTGCTTCCAGCTTGTGCTTCTTCCAGCTCAGCATTTCTCATGATGTTCTCTGCATATAAGTTAAATAAACAGGGTGGCAATATACAGCCTCGATGTACTCCTTTCCTATTTGGAAGCAGTCTGTCCAGTTCTAACTGGTGCTTTCTGACCTGCATACAAGTTTCTCAAGAGGCAGGTCAGGTGGCCTGGTCTTTCCATCTCTTTCAGAATTTTCCACAGTTACTATGATCCATACAGTCAAAGTCTTTGGCATAGTTAATAAAGCAGAAATAGATGTTTTTCTGGAACTCTCTTGCTTTCGATGATCCAGCGGATGTTGGCAATTTGATCTCTGGTTCCTCTGCCTTTTCTAAAACCAGCTTGAACATCTGAAAGTTTATGGTTCATATATTGCTGAAGCCTGGCTTGGATATTTTTGAGTATTAATTTACTAGCATGTGAGATGAGTGCAATTGTGCAGTAATTTGAGCATTCTTTGGCATTGCCTTTCTTTGGGAGTGGAATAAAAACTGACCTTTTCCAGTCCCGTGGCCACTGCTGAGTTTTCCAAATTTGCTGATATATTGAGTGCAGCACTTTCATGACCTCATCTTTTAGGATTTGAAATAGCTCAACTGGATTTCCATCACCTCCACTAGATTTGTTCGTAATGATGTTTCCTAAGGCCCACTTTGACTTCACATTCCAGGACATCTGGCTCTAGGTAAGTGATCACGCCATCGTGATTATCTGGGTCATGAAGATCTCTTTGTCCAGTTCTTCTATATATTCTTGCCACCTCTTCTCAAAATCTTCTTCTTCTGCCCTGTATAGGGTTTATGTCCTGTGTTGTGCCCATCTTTGCATAAAATGTTCCCTTGGTATCTCTAATTTTCTGAAGAGATCTCTAGTCTTTCCCATTGTACTGTTTACCTCTATTTCTTTGCATGATCACTGAGGAAGGCTTTCTTATCTCTCCTTAGTTCTCCTTTTGAACTCTGCATTCAAATGGGTATATCTTTCCTTTTCTCCTTTGCTTTTTGCTTCTCTTCTTTTCACAGCTTTTGTAAGACCTCCTCAGACAGCCATTTTGCTTTTCTGCATTTCTTTTTCTTGGGGATAGTCTTGATCCCTGTCTCCAGTACAATGTCACAAACCTCTGTCTATAGTTCATCAGGCACTCTATCTATCAAATCTAGTCCCTTAAATCTATTTCTCACTTTCACTGAATAATCATAAGGGATTTGATTTAGGTCATACCTGAATTGTCTAGTTGTTTTCCCCACGTTCTTCAACTTAAGTCTGAATTTGGCAATAAGGAGTTCATGATCTGAGCCACAATCAGCTCCCAGTCTTTTTTCTGCTGACTGTATAGAGCTTCTCCATCCTTGGCTTCAAAGAATATAATCAATCTAATTTCGGTGTTGGCCATCTGGTGATGTCCATGTGTAGAGTCTTCTCTTGTGTTGTTGGAAGAGGGTATTTCCTATGACCAGTCCATCTCTTGGCAAAACTTTGCAGTTTTCCTTAAGTGTTAGGCAATCCAATTTATAACTTCTGGATTTGGATACTTAGAATACCCTTATGTAACTGACCAATTAAAAGAGGAACAACTATGAGAATACATACAGTCTCAACAATTCTTTGTTTTGATTTTTGTGCAGTAGAAAATTTAATCCATCCAAAAGATCATAAGCTTAAGCAATGGCTTTCTTTGTGCTAATCAACTCAGGTGGAGGTGTAGTGTGTCTTTCTGTCAAAAATAAGCATGGTCACACAATTGGTTCAATACCCTTTATGCGGTCCAAAATATAAATGATCATTCTACATATTTTATCAGTTTTTTATAGCAAATATTTTGCAGTAGTAATCTTGAATTGTTTAAGTAGCATCATTTTATTTAGTGATTGAAATGCATGCATTATAAATGTTATAGTAAGAGAACTAAAGCTTACCTCTGGGGACGTAACATTCAAAGAATATACATGTAGAGTCGAGTTTTTTATAGTAAATATCAGATGTATTTTTTGCACGTATTTTTCTAGTCAGCTGTAGATCTTTACCTAATAGAGTCTTCAGAATTCGATTAACTAGAAGTGGAAAAGTTAAAAACCTTTTGGGATCAGGCAGATAATGAAAAATAAATGAAGAAAGCTCAGTGGTAGAAAAACGATAACCAGTGACTGGGATATGTGAAAACAGAAACAACAAGACCATGTCCTAGTTACGATGAACATATACTCCTTGGCCCTAGCCACCTGATGTCAGGAAGGAATGTGGATATCTTAGATGTTGTTTATCAGTTTCTTAAATGCTGAAACAAAAAGCTATTAAAGCATTTCCAGTGCACATAGACAAGATATGCTTTTGTATTTATAACCTTTAGCTTAGCTAGTCATCATTTTAAATAAATTTAACCATCCTTTCAAATTCCTATTTTAATGGATTTTCTCTGTATCTTACCAAAAATACTTAACAATATTTGACTTCTTAGAGAGTGAGATACCATTACCATGCTAAACTTTACACAAGTTATCTCATTCCATCCACACCGTAACACTATAGTTAAGAGCCATAGTCACATTTTAACATATGAGGTATGGAGAATTTACTGCACCAGAAGTCAGTCTTTAGAAGCAGTACCCCTAATTTCTATGTACACTATGTTTCAAACAATGCACTTAGAAGATAGATGTACCCATATGTACAGATACAGATGTAGCTCTGTTTCTCTATCAATCAGTCAATCTGTTGCTCTATCATCTATCTAATAAAGTCAATATTATGAATATCAACTTTTAACCAAGTTTCTTTCCTTATGATGCAGATAAATATTGCAATGTTAAATGTAAAATTGCAATGTTAAATTGTAATGTTAATATTTCATCCATGGTTCATCTTCCACTTTCCTCTGTAATTCACTCTTCCTGATTTTCTGCAAGTTTTACCATATGAAAAGCCTTCCTCTAATTTCTCTCATTTTCACCTTTGTATTCATTATGCTATTGAGCCTTCTCAAAAAACTTCCAGATTAAGTGTACCTTACTATGATTATGCCTATCTTTTCTTCTGTTTAGAGTACATGACCCTTTTCTATGAAATTAAGGATTTGAGTAGACGATCATTAAGGCTCCTTCTACTTCTAAACTCTTATAATTTATTAACCACAACTTGTTTCAATAAGTTCAGAGGTTCAGCTTAAACATCTATTAAGGACAACCTAGCTTTTAAGCAGAGGTTATACATAAAGGAGAGGGGCTTCCCAGGTGGCTCAGTGGTAAAGAATCCTCCTGCCAATGCAGGAGATGCAGGTTGAATCCTTGAGTCAAGAAGATCATCTGGAGAAGGAAATGCAGCCCACTCCAGTATTCTTGCCTGGAAAATCCCATGGACAGAGGATGTTGGTGGCCTACAGTCCAAGGCATCACAGAATCAGACACGACTTAACTACTGAGCACACACACAATACACAGGAAAAGTGGGCAAGAGTGTTAATAAAATTAGTGGAGAACAAAAGATGGTAAAGACAATAAAACTCCCAGAATAATCACATGGTAGTTCATTTCTGTTCAACTTCTTTACTGTAGTAATTTTCTGGGAAATATGGCAGTTAAATAAAAATCAATCTTTGTTTTAATAGTTTTCCTTTTCTTTTCTCTCATGTCTCTTTGTCTCTCTCTTTTATATACCATAACTCAGTCTCACTTTCCATCCTCTTTTCTCCCCCATCTCTAAAAAGGAGGCAAAGCATATTGACAGAAAAAAAATTAAAATGTTACTAAGTGGAGTTTTGAAAAATTTATAATTATGTGGATGTTTTAAGAAGGATGAAATTAATTGTTGATACAGAAAGCATGGTTAATTCATTTGTCCAGTACCTGAGCCTTTGGGTTTCCTTGGTGGCTCAGATAGTAAAGAATCTGCCTGTGATGCAGGAGATTGAACCCGGGCTCAATCTCTGGGTTGAGAAGATCCCCTGGAAAAGGTAATGGCTGCCCATTCTACTATTCTTGCCTGGAGAATTCCATGGACAGAGTAACCTGGTAGACACACATGTCCATTGGGTCACAAAGAGTTCGAAACATCCAAGCGACTAACACTTTCAGGCATCCTGACCTCTGGCAGGTAAAGAAGTGTTTATACCTCAGGAAGCCATTAGAGTGTCTAGTGCCTAGGAATATTAATTTTATTCCTATGACAAATATTTTTTAATAATGTTGTGCACTTTATTTAGTTCAAATTATTTTCCTAAGATTTGTATGTTCAGTGCATTTTTTGTTTTTATATGTATACTTCAAAAAAAAACAAAAAAAATTTAATTACTGAACAAAAGCAATGAGCTCCATTATACTTTTACATCCATGAAAGTCCAGTCAGGGGACAAAAAACATACCAGTAATTTAAACAAGGAATCTTTATTATAAAGAATCATTAATTTATAAAAAAAACATTTAACTACTAAAAGAGATATAAGGGACTCTATGTAGTCCAGAATTTGCAAGTACAAATTAATGGGTTATACTATTAGTAGGCTGATGGATATTGGACAATAAAAAACTGAGCACTTAGGAGAGGTTCCTCCAGCCAACACCAAGATTTCAAACTCTTTGAAGAAGGCATGGACGGAGGGAGAGGGGCAGTTAGCCAATGGCAGAAAAAGATTTCCAGAAGATGCAGGCCAGTGCTGGTTTATAGAAATGGTCTCCCAGTGCCAGAGGAAGTGAACATGTGGGAGCTAATCTACAGAAGCAAGTTACTTGGTGAGACAGTTGACTGAGGTCACAGGGGCACCTTCTCTAAAAGCAACCTCATGAAGGACAGTCAGTTGCCTGATGATGGATACATTTCATTTGTAAAAGAAGCCTGCCAGGTAGGAAAAGCATGGCTTGAAAGTATGGGCACAGCTCCTGTGAAAGACAATGAGGTAGAACCTGTTTATAAAGGGAAACCTGTCTATGAAGTAAGAACCACCAAGACTCACCTCCTGCACTGAATGAAATATGGAGGCAGCAATCAACCTGAGGGAAGGGCCTTCTTGCTGCTATCACCTCACTATGTCACTCTAACACTATCTATTGAAATAAAAGCATGATGGCATGGATTGGGAGATTGGGACTGGCATATGCTCCTATGTATAAAGTAGATAACTAATGGGAACCTACTATGAAGCACAAGGAACTCTACTCAATGTTCTGTGGTGATTTAAATGGGAAGGAAATCCAAAAAAGAGGGAATAGATGATTGTGTGTGGCTGACTCACTTTGCTGTACAGCAGAAGGTAATGCAGTGTTGTAAAGCAACTATACACCAATAAAAATAACAATAATAAAAAATAAAATAAAGTAAAATGCAAACAGACAAAAACTAACAAAATCAAGGATCCCAAATTATGTGAGTTATGTTTATCAATATTTACCAAAATAAAAGTTGATACTGCTGCTGCTGCTAAGTCGCTTCAGTCGTGTCCGACTCTGTGTGACCCCATAGATGGCGGCCCACCAGGCTCCGCCATCCCTGGGATTCTCTAGGCAAGAATACTGGAGTGGGTTGCCATTTCCTTCTCCAATGCATGCAAGTGAAAAGTCAAAGTTAAGTTGCCGAGGTCCAGCCCCGGGCTGATCCAGGGTATTCGAAGGACAGACGGCTAGGCGACCTATTCAGATGTTAATTAGAGATATAAAGAGTAATAAAAAGAGGATAGCTCAGTAGGAAAATTCAGTGGAGAAAAGAAGCTGAGTGGCTTGGTTTACGCGGAAAATCAATATAACCCGTGACACCAGGTTAGCTCTGACCACGGAGGCCGCAGGCGCCCTCTCGAATAGCGGAAGGTGCCCCACCTTAGACACCTTCTCGAGTGGGTCTTTGAAGCCCAGGCAAATAAATGGTCGCAGAGGATATCCGTGCTCCAGATGGACACTCGGCTGGAAGTTAAAGGGAAGAATGACATGGGGAGACCAAGCGTTGGTGAGCAAGGCCGGTAGCTTTATTTTCAAAAGGGGCTTTTATACCCTAAGTTACACATAGAGGATAATAGGGGATGCAGTCAGCAGTCTTTGATGCTTATCAAAAACCAGGGTTTCTTTCCTGCAAATTTATCGTATACAAATGGTTTAGGTGATTTACATCATCTTCTGGCCAGAGGCCTATTAACATTTTATGACTCTTGACAAGGACTTATCAACAAAGACTTATTTTCTCTAAGAGTAATTATTTTAAGGTTTGGCACCATCTTTCAAAGATAAAATTACATTCCTATAGGGTGGATGTGTAATGGGTTTACAAAGGAAAGAATTTATTACCTTAAGGGTCTAAAGTTACTAACACCAAGGCCACTACTTATTTTTTCTACATACCAACTATATTAATTAATACACATTCAAGGATACAATACAGGGGATGTGGAAACTTGGCAGCAAGCATTGGCTCATCAATGAAATCTTTTACTAGTTTTATTCTGACAGTTTCTAACTCTCTGAGAGGCTCTAAGCTATTTGAATATCTTAGGCTTCCCGTGCCTCTCGAGGCTGGGAGACTGTAAACAATCGTATGCATAGCTGTAGGTGTCCGGGTAAACTTGTCAGGCGAGTTAGAGAGCCATCTGAGGGGTTTGGATTTAAACACTCCTAATTGCCCAGGAACTTTATTAATTGGAGCTGTAAGTTAACTCTTTGACAGAGAGTGAGATGGTGGTGGGGGACAGCCCCCAGTAAAGTCAGAGGTGAGAGCACAAAGCAATAAAGTAGGCAGACTCTGGTTTTTTGGGGGTAGATGCTCGAGAATATCCGGGGGCACTCCCGAGGCTCGATCCCGCCTTTGCGTATGCCGAGCCTCCTTCCTCATGACCTTTGTCACGAGTGGAATGTCTCTCGCTGGCTCCCGGCATTAAGTCACTCAGGGAAAAAAAATAAAAGAAAAGAAAAGCCCAGCAATGAATGCACCAGCTGGAGAAATAGAAATGTGTACAGAGTCCACAAAACCTGGAGAAAAGAATAATGTGTTTGGAAGTGAGAGACTGTAAATTGATATTTGACCCAAAATTTTTTCACTTAACATGTTTCCTTAGAAAATTGAACTTATTATCCTTAGAGCTTACTAGAGAGGGTATCTAGAACAGGGCTTTATGCTACCATTTATATTCTTCATTTAAAGTAGTCTGAAGGCATGCTGACATCATTTCAGTAACAAGAAATATGATGACAGCCTCTATTAAGTTGAAAGAGTTTTGATAAAATGCCTATTTTTGCAGGTTCAGGTAACTCATTAACCAATAAAGCTGTGTGCATATGTGTTTCTAAATTTCTTCCCAAATATAGGCTTGTATTATTGGGGACATGGTATTAGGGATAGAAATAAATAAATACATACATACATATATGTGCATGTGTGTATATCTACATATGAAATGAAAATTCATTCCCAAATGTAATTTTAATCTATATTTGATATTATTCCTAAGATACTAAAATTAAATACATTACTGATAGCAGAATTTCAGATATTATCCATTGCATGTATTCAGTTAAAAGATTTATGAAAGTCTTAGAGACACTTGTTCACTCACTGATGTTTCATAAGTAGATAGTGGTAACACATTGGTCTAGAACTAAAGTCTCATACTAAAATCTCAACTCTTTATTCATATTGTCTGTATTAGAAAGAGCTAATAATAAATGCACCATTTACCATATCATACTTTCAGAATTAAATATGGCCTCTCACTGGCAGGGAAGCAGTTACATAAAATATTGCTTAAAGCTCCATGTTATATACATTTTACTTCATTTAAAATAGCTTATTTTAATCCAATCAATGTAAAATCTCTAAGAATTCTTTAAAAATTAGCAGAACACATAACCTGATAAGGAAACATTTAAAAAGAACTTATGCCGAGCCGTCTTCTAAAATTTAAGCCACCTCATTGTTCTTAAAAACCGTCTTTGCTAAATATAGGATATTTGATCTCATTTTTACATTCCTTTGAGATCTTAATAAATTTTCCTTTTCTTTAGTTGAAGCAGAAATGGCAGGAGAAAATTAAGACTGATAGCACAATACATCAGAGGCTCAGGAAATTACCTGAGATGTCTCTGCACAATCATGTGACAATTACCACTCACCTCCATGGCCTCCTTTGAAATCTTTCTTTGTTTGGTATAAATGGTATAATAGTTACTAACTAAGGACAGACTACAACTAGAGATCAACCACATTAACAGAGCAGACACTTTTTTCCTAGGATATATAATTTGCCTCTTATAAAAAAAAAGTTATATTCAGGCATGCTTTAATCTGTCAGATTTCAGGGTCAGATAACTTTCTTCAAGTGGATAGGGACAATTTTTCCATAGGAAGCCAGTGTACTGGGCTTAGGAATGATCCATTCATATCTTTAAAAGTTTTAAAGTTATATTCAGATAGAAAACAGGGCATTATAGAGTAAAGGAGAGATATTTCTGGTACTAAATTTTAGAAACAATTTTTTTCCAGAGAAAGTTATACATTATGTCAAGTATAAGCATATTGAAATATGATTCAAATGTATAAACCAACTTAAGAGAAACATTATAAGATCATTATCTATGCTCTACAGAGTAACACTTCCAGGCACTGTAAAAGATTTTAGGATCACATAGCATCAATGGTCACTGTCTTTGGTTAATATGAATTGGAGACTTCGGGCTGAGGAAATTAAATAGGTCATTTGACTTAGTACTTTTGACCCTCTATTGCCCAGAATTTACAGGCAAATAGAGCCTTTTATTTGATGCTATTTTTGTGGTTATATATACAACCATATAACACAAATATATATTTGTGTTATATTATATATATATATATATATATATAACAAATACATATTTGTTATTTTATATACAACAAATATATTTAAATATTTTATATACAACAAATATATATTTTTTTATTTTAACCAAGAACTTCCAGATGTCCAGCTGTATTTGGAAAACACAGAGGAATCAGAGTTCAAATTGTCAACATCTGTTGGATCATAGAAAAAGCAAGGGAATTGCAGAAAACATCTGCTTCCGCTTCATTGACTACACTAAAGCCTTTGAATGTATGGATCATAAAAAAAAAAACAAACTGTAGAAAATTCTTGAAGAGATAGTAATACCAGACCACCTTACCAGCCTCCTGAGAAACCTATATGCATGTCAGTAAACAACAGTTAGAATGGAATGTGAAATTACAGACTGCTTCCAAATGGGGAAAGGAGTAGGTCAATGCTGTATATTGTTACCCTGCTTGTTTAACTGATATGTAGAGTATATCATGTGAAATGTCAGGCTGGATGAAGTACAACCTGGAATCAAGATTGCCAGGAGAAACAACAATAACCTCAGATATGCAGATGACGCTACTCTAATGGCAGAAAGTGAGGAAGAGCTAAAGAGCCTCTTGATGAGAGGGAAAGAGGAGAGTAAAAAAGTTGGCTTAAAACTCAGCATTCAAAAAGCTAAGATCATGGCATCTGGCCCCATCACTTCATGGCAAATAGATGGGGAAAAAAATGGAAACAGTGACAGACTTTATTTTCTTGGGCTCCAAAATGACTAACAATGACTGCAGCCATGAAACAAAAAGACACTTGCTCCTTGCAAGAAAAGCTTTGATAAACCAAGACAGCATATTAAAAAGCAGAGATATAAGTTTGCCAATGAAGTTGCATATCGTCAAAGCTATGGTTTTCCCAGTAGTCACATATGGATGTGAGAGCTGGACCACAAAGAAGGCTGAGCACTGAAGAACTGATGCTTCTTAAGTGTGGTGTTAGAGAAGAAGCTTGACAACAAGGAGATCAAACCAATCAATCCTAAATTAACTCTTGAATATTCATTGGAAGGACTGATACTGAACCTGAAGTTCCAATACTTTGGCAACCTGATGTGAAGAGCTGACTGACTATAAAAACCCTGGGGCTGGGAAAGTTTGAGTGTAGGAAGAGAAGCAGGCAATAGAGGTTGAGATGGTTGGATGGAGATTCAATCATCGACTGAATGAACGTAAGTTTGAGCAAACTCTGGGAGATAGTGAAAGAGAGAGAAGCCTGGCATGCTGCTGTCCATGGGGTCACAAAGAGTCTGACACAACTAAGCAACTGAACAACAATATACAACTATATATTGACATATATATATATATATACATACACACAAACATAGTATTCCAGGAGTTGTGACAATACCACAGACATGTATATATAGAACTGTCCTTAAATTTATATCATTATCTATAAAAGCATCTTTAGGAAATATTACCTATAGGAAAATATCATTTTCCCCCTCTAATCCAAACTGGATATTGGAATCTTCATATCTGAAGTATGGACACTTAACTAAATACACGCTGATCAAAGAAGTCATTCTTAGGTCTGTCAAATGTGTCAACTTAGCATCTCACTTAAGAGATATTTTTTGATCACTTATAGTGTAACCTTAAACACTTCAACATAAAGTTACAGAAAAAAAGCCAGTAAGTTTGATTCATTTAATGCAGAATGCATTTAATGAAGCACTATGATTATAAATAGACTCTAGCTTTATCTCCTTATTGAAATGGATGAAAAATAATGCAACTTTCACCCAGCATGTACCAAACAAAAGGTGCGATAAAAAGTGGCTTTGAAATATATGAGCTTTCTGACAACAGTATTAGTCACATCTTACTCACTGACCTTTCTAGTAGCAGGGACATTCAGTAAGCTGTTATAAGAAGATACCATTTTTGGAAGTCATAAAACTCTTTAATGTAAGTCAGCTGTTTAACAGGACTACCATTTCTTGACTGATGAGTTTCTAGAGACATAAAAATCCACCTAGGTGCTTTATGGGCTTTGCTACTGTTCAGAAGATGCAGTGGCTTATCTCAAAGAGTTAATAATGATATCATTTGTAGCCCCTGGATGCTTCATTATCTATAAGAAATCAAAAGAAAGAAGTAAAAAAAAAAAAAAGAAAAAAGTGATGATTGGTAAGTTACACTCTGTAGGAATAAGTGCCAATGTAACATGGACAGTATGCAGAGCAAGAGCTTCTTATGAGTAAAACTTCATTCTCAGGGAGCTCCAAAGTTTAGGGGCTAGCATGTTTAAATTAGGCTCTCTATCAGTTCAATGTCAGGTCCTAATCCTGGTTTTGATTGAAAGGTATATGGCTTTCAGCATTTATCTTTATTCTGATTTATCTTAAAGTGCTCAAATTCTTGAATTTAATGAAATGGATTAATGTGTTCAATTGTGTTCTTCATTCCTCCTCTGGCTTATCTGAGCAACTATCCGTAGTTTTCATTAAAACTTGTCTAAGTTGGAAATTAGGTTATTATATCTGACCGTATTATCTAACATACTTGAGTGCTACTTGCCCTTCTATAGTAAAATGTGTTATTTGTTAATTCATGTCCTTCTTTTTATCAGTGCTTTAGTGTAGTGTGGAATTAATGGAACCTCATTGTGATACATCCTCTCTCTTACAATAGTAACTTGCTCTAGCACATACTCACTGCATGAGAGATTGTGAAAGGATTTATTTTTTTAAATTCTTTACAATCACTATTGGAAACCCAAAGATCAGGCATGTATGCACGTGTATTTGTAGATAATTCTAGCTCAGAATAAAACTTGAAAGAAAAATATTACAGGTCATTATACACACACACACAAAGAATGACAAATCACAGCATGGTATTTAACATATTGTAAATCTATCACTGTGTGTAGCACTCAAGCTTTGTTTATTTCTCCCACACTACAAAATAAATAACAGCATATATATTTATAAATGAGGGTCTAGTGAGGAAAATTAACATGCAAAATTTATGATTTATTTGTGATGGGTACAATCCACAGATCTTTATACACATCATCATATATTTTTATGTTATTTTAGCTATTTATAATTCATGCTTCTTTGATCTATTGTCAACTTAACAAAAAATCTTGAGGCTTGAGAGGACTTTAAGGATTGTCCCTGTGGCTACCAAATATATTTTCTCAATGAGGACTTTGTGGTTAAGAGGGTACGCAGTATGGCTACAACAAAATGAGAGCAGCATATGAAGACCTAAGACTAAAACTCAGACCTTGGAAATTTCCAGTATTTCTTTTTCTCTGCATTACATTCTTTTTTGTGGAATAGTATGGAAAAGATGTCATACAGTATTCTTTAGTCACTATGCTAAAGACTGAATATTTGTGCCCCCCCCCAACTGTCTAAATTCGTACATTGAAATTTAATACCCAATGTGTGTAGGTATGGGCTTTTAAGAGATGATTAGGTCATGAGATCCCATCTCTAAATAGCATCACATTGAATAAGATCAAAAGAGACTCTAAAGAGACTCTTACAAAAGAGATTCCAGACAGCTCCTTGGCCCCTTTTACCATATGAAGACACAACAAAAAGATTGTGTATCAACCAAGGCATAGCCTTGTGCATGTCACCAGGCATAGCTGCTGGCACCTTGATCTTGGAATTACCAGTCTCAAGAAGTATATGACTTAAATTTATTTTGTTTATAAGCTAACCCAGCTTATGATATTTTTGTCATAGCAGCCAAAGCAGACTAGAACCTAGTATAAGACATTTTAATTTTTGTATTTATCTTGTTCTGCCCCATAAGTCTAATATTTTGCCATTTAGTGTGTACAAACACAAACCTAATAAGTGCTCTTACTATTCCTCTTTTGATAAACATGTTGACTGTGGGTTTGCATTAAGTAAGTTGAAGGAATAGTAATTTTACCCTGCTTCCAACTGAATTTTGAGACACACAAACTTAATAGAGGATATAATAAGAAAAATATGTTTGTCATTGGGATTCCCAGGTGGCTGGCCCAGTGTTAAAGAAACTGCCTGCCAATGCAGGAGACATGAGTTTCATCCCTGGGTCAGAAAGATCCTCTGGAGAAGGGAATGGCTACCCACTCCAGTATTCTTATCTGGGAGAATCCCATGGACAGAGGAGCATGGTGGTACAGTCCATGGAGTCACAAGAGTTGGACACAAATTAGTGACTAAGCAATAACAAGTATTTTGTCACTATTGAAAAGTGTGAGTGTATGTTAGATTTTAAAATAGTTTATATCTTTTAAAATATATTTTATGCTAAAGAATGTATAGAAACTTAAAAGATAAACATGCTTAAAAGGAAAAAAAGAATTATAGAAAATTCCTGTTGTACTATTTTATTACATATTTTGAAAAGCAGTGCAGAGTCAGAATCAAATTTGAAGATTTAGAGAGAAAGCTTGGATTTTCAGAATGACATATAGTCTACATCCTCCACCTTCCTCACTTTAATGCTAAAATTAAGGAAGTGATCCTGATCCTAAATTGTTATGCTCATGATGCTAAACCCTGACCTACATGCCAGTCTTCCAATAGTCGACAAAGTCAAAATCCTTAAATTGTTAAAAGTGCTCAAATAGACTCTGGCTGATATGGTATACTGATTTTGATTTAGGCTTTGATAAATTCATATCAAGTCTAAAAGACAATCATTACTTAGTTAAGTGGTACAAAAGAAATAAATAATGGTTAGTTTTCTAAAAGAAGGAAGAAAAACTGTTATTTTGTTTTTAGTATCTGAAATATATGGCATATAGGACCTCAATAAACCTGGAAATTTAATAACTTTCTACCCTGATGCAAATTTCTCCACTTTCAATAGTACTTTGCAGGACTTCCCTAGTGGCTCAGTGGCTGACATTCCACACTCCCAAAGCAAGGGGGCCTGAGATCAATCCCTGGTCAGGGAACTAGATCCCACATGCTACAACTTAAAAAAAGAAAAGAAAAGAAAAAATCCTGCATCCCACAACTAAGACCCTGTGTGGCCAAAAAAATAAATAAAATAAAATATTAAAAAATAGCACTTTGTTACATCATCCATAAGATAAACATAAAATAAAGCAGAGAGCAAGTTTCACAGGAGGTCACAACATGTTCCCATGAGACCCCAGATTCAACATAGGGTACTGATACAACTAAAATAAGTACTAGGAAAATATATGAAAATAAATGCATTCCACCAGAAGATGATGAAAGAAATAAACTGAAGCCCTCTAGGGGGGCTATATCAAAATTTAAATATTAAGCAATAATTTAAAATGAAGTTTGGCTTCATTTGATTCTGATGTATTATTTCAAGTTTATTCCTCTTTTCATAAACTGAATATTCTTGATTCCACCACTACAACAAATTCAACTAGTAAGTTAAAATCAGATGGTAAAGAGATATATATAAAAGATGTTAAGTAAGAAAAAGTTGGTTGAATGGTTCCCAGGAAAGCAATATTAGTTGAAAACCTTTTATTCCATTGTGAAATAATTAATCCTTGCAGAAATCTGTTTCCTACAAAGGTCTCCTCTGAATAATACACTCAGCATCAGTTCAGTTTAGTCGCAAACTGGTGTCCGACTCTGCGACCCCATGGACTGTAGCACACCAGGCTTCCTTGTCCATCACCAACTCCTGCAGCTTACTCAAACTCATGTCCATCCCATCAGTGAGGCCATCCAACCATCTCAACCTCTGTTTTCCCCTTCTGCTCCCACCTTCAATCTTTCCCAACATCAGTGTCTTTTCCAATGAGTCGGATTTTTGCATCAGGTGGCCAAAGTATTGGAGTTTCAGCTTCAGCAGTGCTTCCAATGAATATTCAGGACTGATTTCCTTTAGGATTGACTGGCTGGATCTCCTTCCAATCCAAGGACTCTCAAGAGTCTTCTCCAATACCACAGTTCAAAAGCATCAATTCTTCCACACTCAGCTTTCTTTATAATTCAACTCTTATACATGACTACTGGAAAAACCATAGCTTTGACTAGATGGACCTTTATTGGTAAATTAAATTCTCCAAGCCAGGCTTCAGCAATATGTGAACTGTGAACTTCCAGATGTTCAAGCTGGTTTTAGAAAAGGCAGAGGAACCAGAGATCAAATTGCCAACATCCACTGGATCATGGAAAAAGCAAGAGAGTTCCAGAAAAACATCTATTTCTGCTTTATTGACTATGCCAAAGCCTTTGACTGTATGGATCACAATAAACTGTAGAAAATTCTGAAAGAGATGGGAATACCAGACCACCTTACCTGCCTCTTGAGAAACCTATATGCAGGTCAGGAAGCAACAGTTAGAACTGGACATGGAACAACAGACTGGTTCCAAATAAGAAAAGGAGTTCGTTAAGACTGTATATTGTCACCCTGCTTATTTAACTTATATGCAGAGTACATCATGAGAAACAGGCTGGAAGAAGCACAAGCTAGAATCAAGATTGCCAGGAGAAATATCAATAACCTCAGGTATGCAGATGACACCACCCTTGGCAGAAAGTGAAGAGGAACTAAAAAGCCTCTTGATGAAAGTGAAAGAGGAGAGTGAAAAAGTTGGCTTAAAGCTCAACATTCAGAAAATGAAGATCATGGCATCCGGTCCCATCACTTTATGGGAAATAGATAGGGAAACAGTGAAACCAGTGTCAGACTTTATTTTTGGGGGCTCCAAAATCACTGCAGATGGTGACTGTAGCCATGAAATTAAAAGACGCTTACTCCTTGGAAGGAAAGTTATGACCAACCCAGATAGCATATTCAAAAGCAGAGACATTACTTTGCCAACAAAGGTTCATCTAGTCAAGGCTATGGTTTTTCCTGTGGTCATGTATGGATGTGAGAGTTGGACTGTGAGGAAGGCTGAGCACCGAAGAATTGATGCTTTTGAACTGTGGTGTTGGAGAAGACTCTTGAGAGTCCCTTGGACTGCAAGGAGATCCAACCAGTCCATTCGGAAGGAGATCAGCCCTGGGATTTCTTTCAAAGGAATGATGCTAAAGCTGAGACTCCAGTACTTTGGCCACCTCATGAGAAGAGTTGACTCATTGAAAAAGACTCTGATGCTGGGAGGGATTGGGGGCAGGAAGAGAAGAGGACGACAGAGGATGAGATGGCTGGATGGCATCAGTGACTTGATGGACGTGAGTCTGGATGAACTCCGGGAGTTGGTGATGGACAGGGAGGCCTGGCGTGCTGCGATTCATGGGGTCGCAAAGAGTCGGACACGACTGAGCGACTGAACTGAACTGAAATATAAGTAAGAATTCTATCTGCTGTGATTCAAATCATTTATGCACCGATGGATATTTGGAGCAATATTGCAGTGCACAGACCTGGAACCACATGTACATACACGAAGGGAAAATACTCTAACATAATCCCAAGTAATCCCCGATAACCTCTCTCTAGGAGGAGTAAGAAAGAGACTGATAATCAGCACTAAAATAAAAAAAGAATTGTACATATCATGGCTATTTATGAAGCAAGTTGATTAAATATAGACCTATATTAATCTTTATAAATACATAAGCAAAATTGAGTTGTATTAATCAGAGCCCCTTTATTTTGATATACTTTTCCATAATATAAATATTTATACAAATCCATATATTTAATTCTGAATTCATATTAGTTCATAGATAGATATTTATTTATATGATTTAGGCTTATCTTCCCTACCAAAAGTCAATGTCAGGGGAAGAAACTCTCCTATTCATCTTATATTAGTACTTAGTAAAATGTCTGACATACATATGTGTTCAGTAATTGAATGTGAAACATTAATGGAATCCATTATACAATAATAACTCATATAACATACTTATATCTGTTTTAAATTAATCAATTTAATTTAATCAATTTAATAAATTCTAAATTACTCAATTTGGAATCTATTTTTTAACCTAATTAATTTGTTCATAAATAAAGAGTAGGCAACGTTTTTTTTTCAGGTTTTTGCCAATATATTATTTATCCATTTTACAACTATCCATTTCAGGTCATCCTCTGCACTAATAATCATGATTGCATATTCATCATATTTTTATTTTCACACCAATTGTAACAACCTCTAGTAAATTGGTTAGAAATATCCCTTCTTTGGGAACAAATATTATTTAGTGTGCTACACTGAGTGTTGTTACATTCAGTTTCAAATCTTGACACTTTAACAATGCTTTAAATACACTCATAGCAGATGGCCTAGCAAAAACAAATACTGCTATTTCTTCAAAGCAATTAAAAGCAGTACTCAAAATTATGCTGTCCCAAATATTTATTTCACAGAATTAAAAAATAAATTATATTTTTGAATGAAGCATTTAGAAAATTATTTCTACCCAAATTTGAACATACATTTAATAATGTCCTAATTAGATTGCATTGCCTAATGTTAGGTTTAAATTGCTCCTTCAAAAATTCCTGCTACATTTCAAATTTTGATCACACACTGAGTTAAAAGCTCTATCAGAGTAATCTTTACTTCTAGTTTTAACAGTTCCATAGCTTTTTGTCAATATGGTCATTATATCAGGGTCATAGCCAAAGCTGATCTAGCCCCAGGAAACACTCAAATATACTAGACTCAAAGCTGTGCAATTCATAAGTATCCTCATAGAATTTTTAATTGATAAGAAAAAAAAATCCAGTCTCAGGTATTCATTTCAACATTACTTAATATACTTATATACCAAATTATCATTAACACTCAATGGGGACATATGCAGTTTGGTACAAATTATTATTAGTAATTTATTAAATATCACATAACAAATGCTTAAAGACAGATCTTGATAATCATTGCTATAGTCTGCCTTTCTTAAAATAATTTATCCTCCCTGAAAAATTATTGAAATCAAAAGCATGTGCTGACTATGATACACTGCAGGATTAAATCTATACATTTATCGGTGTCTGAAAGTTAATAAAATGAAACTCTAGAGAAGTAATAAGATTGCTTTCATTAAGAGTAGAGACTTCTAACCATTTCCACTGAAGCTAATAATCTGTCATACTGCAGCAACAGAGCAGTCCTACAGGCTTTATGCAGACTTTGCTCTATTCAATGAAGAATGGAAAAATACAGCTTCTCCTAGACAGATGCTCCATATTCATTCCTATAGGCCATACTATTTGAGAAAAACATTTCTGACCTTTCCTAATCTCAATTCTGGAGCCTACTTTACCCATGGTATATATCATATATGAATTACAAATACCCTATACACACAACTATTCACTTGTACCTTATTGTATTTTTTTTTTTTTTACTATTTTTGTCAGGACTTGATTCTCTAAGACAACTTAATTGCTTGAAAATTAAAGTTTGACTACTTAAGGACCACTTCTTAGATGTAAACATTTTAAGGGAAATATTTTTAAATTATTAGATTTCTCTGGTTCTTTAACAATTTATTACTCCATTGTTATGCTAGAAAATTGCTGTAGATGTAATACAGCTTTTGTGACATTTGTAGTTAGCAGGGACATACTATGTATCTTGAATTCTGGAAAAATCTTCTGATGATGGCTTATTTATCAATTCTTGCTTCATGAATTTGACATCTTGGTCAGTAAAACATAGAGCTTCTAAATCTATAATTAAATCAAATGCCATATCAATGTCTCTCCTGCCAGGAAACCTTTATTATTATCAGAGCAGAAACATCTGGACCTAAATTTAACTGAAAGCCCAACATTGAAAGCTTTGGTGTATGGTATTCAAGATGCAATTTGATATTAATATTCTGGTTATTATACTATTTCTATTGTCTTGAATTCTATTTTCTTGATCAAAAGAGGTCAGATTTTGATACCATGATAGGTGGAATCCTACTCAGTTACTGTGGAGTATAAAAAGCTAAGGTTTTCACCATGACAAAGAAGCAAGCAGATGTAGTCCATAAATGACACTATGTCTTTTGATAGCAAAAAAGTAAGTAGACTAAAAACTACAGTGTTTGCAATCAGACCAAAGGCTTATGCTGATCTCAGAAATTTCATTTACAGTATCTAGACCACTGGGTTTCAACTGACAACTAGATATAGTTTAAAAGGATTGGAGAGCATGTTATTCTGAATAGTACTTGAGACATAGGACATTAGTTAAATGGCTGCTTTTCCGTTGTTTTCTTTTCAATATCACTTAAAGGAAACCATAACCCCCCTTGCTTTTCCCAATAAATCAGTATGTGGAAGACAGATGGCTATGTGAACCAGGTAAACCATCTGACCAACAGTTTTCATTGTGGGGAAAATTTAATTAAGAATCAAATTATTTTAATTCTACAATGGTAATCAAACTTCCTACTTCTTCTTGAGTTACTTTGAATAAAGTCTTTCCAGGGTGTTGTCCATGTGTAACAAAGAAGCTGACACCAATTTGGGCTAATACCTTATAAAATTCAACACTCCCTCTTTGCTTTCTGACCCATATCTGTGTAAGTTGATATGAAAACCTAAATGCTCCTGCATTTAGCACCAGCAGGTACAAAACTGTAGGTTTCTGCAATGCTGAAACTTTCAGCCTTGTCACACAGTCTAACTACAATAAAAATTACAAGCCACTCTCCTTTTCCTGCTCTCTCACCATTTTTGGACCTGCTTGGTAGATGCTCTACTTTCCCTAGAAAGCTTCATTATGAAAATAGTACATCTTTTAATGCCCTGCTGGTGTGTGTGCAGTAGTATTATCGGTCTCTAACTCCAGGCCAAATTTGGATGGTGGTCCATCTTGTTTATGCTGATAGTCTGCAACATTAATTCACCTAAATTTTCTTAGTGATATAATTCCCTTATTATTCTTATAATGCATTTATGATGTTACGATATTCAGTCTCTAATTCCTCATACTGATAACTTGTATTCTTTCTTTCTCTCAATCTCAACTTCTCTTCCTCTCTTTAAATACTTGATCAATCTATTTAAATATGAATCAATTTTATAGATATTTTATAAAGAAGCAGCTCTGGATTTGTTAACAATATCTACTATTTCTATTTCATTGATTTCCATTATTATATGAGCCATTTTTTTCTTATTTAAGGGTTACTTTGTCTCCTTTTTTTTACTTAATAAGACAGGCTTTTACACCATGGATTTAATAATATTACCTTTCTAATTTGAAAGCATTTCAATAAGAATAATTTGTGTCATTTGAGGCTCCAGAAAACCACTTTAGCTGAATCCCCAAATTTGAATAGGCTACATGTTCATTTTCATTCATTTTCAAAATATTTTCTAATTTCCCTGTGATTTTGGAATTAAAAGTTACTGTTATGGTGGTCATGAAGGTTTATTTCATTTCATATGTCTGGGGATTTTGTAGAGATTTTGTAACATCCATTATATTTTTAAATGTTTAAAATTTGTTGACAGATGTTTTGTCACTAATTTTATGGTTTAATTTGTTGAATGCTCTACTAATATTTAATATAATAAGTTACTATCAAATAGAGTGTTTTTAATGGAGTGCTCTATAAATCATTTTTTCAATTATTTTATATTTATTCAATATGTCCAATCATCATTTATTTGTGTTGATCTCTATTTGTATCTGGTATCATTTCCCTTTTGCCTGAATATCCCTTTTTTTAAAACATTTATTGTATTTTATCTTAAAATCCTACTATTTTTTAACATATATTGAAATGCAGAACTATTTGTGATAAATTCTCCTATCTATTTTTCTTTAAGGTATATTCTCACTGGATATGATCCAATATTCTTTGCTGACAATTTTTTTGTTTTCTTTCATCACTCTAAAGAAGTTGTTATATTGTCTTCTGGTTTACATAGTCTGAAGTCATCCCTATATGTGTTCCCTTGTACAAAAAAAAATTGCGTTTTTACTTCTTTAAAGACTTTAATACTTGTTTTAAGCAATTTTATTGTGATATGCTTTGCTGCAGAATTTTATAATTTATTTTTTGAGTTCTTTAATGTTTATATATGGACAAATTTTGCAATAAATTTGCAAAAGTATCACTTAGGTTTTTATAAAAGCAACTTCACTCACCTTAGATCATTCAATATCAATCCACAGATTATTAAATATCATTTTTAAAGTTTTTTTTCATCATTTTTTCTTTCTCTGCTTCAATCAGTATATTTTGCTGCTATGTTTTTTAAGTCCCTGATACTTTCTTTATGCAGTGTTTAATCCACGGTTAGTCATATGCAGAGGGGTTTTCAATTCTGATATAGTTTTCACCTCTAGGAGTTCTACTTGAGTCTTGTTTTGTATTTTCCATTTATTTGCTCATTATGTTCATTTTTTCCTTTAAATACTCATAAATAGTTTTAACATCTGTTTTGACATCTGTGTCTGCTAATTTCTTATTCCTGGTTTCCTGTGAACTGAATCTTGATGATTCTGCTTTTCATTATGTCTGTTGATGTTATAGTCTGTAATTTTGTATTTCTGAATGTCTAGATTTTGTTTACTTCCTTCAAAGCCTATCCATTTAATCACTTCAAAAACAGAATTTTACATTTACGAAAGTGGCTGAAACTTTATTCTTAGTGAGCATGCATGTGTGCTAAGTTGCTTGTCATGCCACCCTATGGACTGTAGCCCACCAGACTCCTCTGTCCATGGAATTCTCTAGACAAGAATATTGGACTGAGTTGCTGTGCCCTCCTCCAGAAGATCTTCCTGACCCAGGGATAGTACCCACCTCTCTTTAGTCTCCAACATTGTCAGGCAGGTTCTTTACCATTAGTGCCACCTGGGAGACCCCATTCTGGCTGTAATTAACCCTTAATACTAAACCATGACACCTCTGGAGTCTCCGCTGTGCTTGGGAATCCCAGGCACCCTGACCAGAACATTTCACTGCCTTGGATGAGCTCTGGGGATGCTTCAATTTACAGCTTTCTAATAGTTTGTGTCTTTTCTGGTGTAATTTTTCTCTGCTTACTTAAGAGCCAGTACTCAGTAATCTTCTTGCAGTCGAAGGGACTCTCAAGAGTCTTTCCAGCATCACATTTTGAAAGCATCAATACTTTGTAATTCAGCCTCCTTTACAATCCTACTCTCATATCAATTCATGACTACTGGAAAAACTGTAGTGTTGACTACAGATACCTTTGTCAGCAAATTGATGGCTCTGCTTTTTGATACACTGTCTGGGTTTGCCATGGCTTTCCTTACAAGGAGCAAGTGTGTTTTAATTTCGTGGCTGCAATCACCATCCTCAGTGATCTTAGAGTCTTAGAAACAAAATCTATCACTGCTTCCACTTTTTCCCCTTCTATTGGCCATGAAATGATGGGACCAGATCCATGATCCCTTAGTTTTTTGAATGTTGAGCTTCAAGCCAGCTTTTTCATTCCTCTTTCACCCTCATCAAGAAGCTCTTTAGTTTCTCTTCACTTTCTTCCATTAGGATGGTATCATCTGCATATCTGAGGTTATTGATATTTCACCAGGCCATTTTGATTATATCTTGTGATTTATGCAGCCCAGCATTTCACACAATGTACTCTGTGTGTAAGTTAAAGAAGCAGGATGACAATATACAGCCTTCCTTGTCATACTCCTTTCCCAATTTTGAAGTAGTCGGTTGTTTCTTGTCCAGTTCTAACTGTAGCTTCTTGACCTGCATACAGGTTTCTCAGGAGACAGGTAAGGTGGTTTAGTACTCCCATCTTTTTAAGAATCTTCCACGCTTAGTTGTGATCTACACAGTAAAAGTCTTTAGTCAATGAAGTAGAAGTAGATGTGTTTCTGGAATTCCCTTGCTTTCTCTGTGATTCAACGAATGTTGGCATTTTGATTGCTAGTCTATCCTAAAGAAAATCAACCTTGAATATTCACTGGTAGAACTGTTCTTGAAGTTGAAACTCCAGTACTTTGGCCACCTGGTACAAAGAGCTGACCCATTGGAAAAGACCTTGATGCTAGGAAAGACTGAAGACAATAAGAGAAGGGAGCAGCAGAAGATGAAATGGTTAGATAGCATCACTGACTTGATGGACATGAATTTGAGCAAACTTGAGGAGATACCGAAGGACAGAGGAACTTGGCAAGCTGTAGTCCATGGGGTCACAAAGAGTTGGACATGACTTAGTGATTGAACAACAGCACTCGGTAATCACTCATGACAACTCCCAAGCAGGTTTTGAAGCCATTTTCTGCATAGCTCTTTCATTCCTTTATCTCTGCTTCCTAATATGCTATTGCAATTTCCTCTAACTCTTAAACTCGTTGCAAATGTCAGGCTCTTTAGAGCCCCAATCTGAAGACTGGACTTTGTCTCCAAGGATAAAACTAGAAAGTTGCAGTAATTTTCAAACTTACCCACTCTGCTCTGTGTGAGAAATCACTCCTACAATACTTAGTGTTCAGTATATGAAAACAGATATTCCACATACTGCTATTTGCTATGATAAAAGTTATGTGTGATTCTCATCTCTCTGTAATATTTACAATAGAATTTCCAACTATGTTTTAGATAACATATATTTATAACGTATGGAAATTATAAGAACCTAAATAATTAAAAGTAACATTAATAGCAGTGTTAATTGTACTAGAGATAGAAGTTGTGTTATCAGTGACATAGGAACAATATACATTTTACATTTTACAAGTGACAGTTTATACCTGTAGGTTTTTTTTTTAATTCACCTAGTTAGGTAAAGAGTATTGTTGGTAGAAGAAGCAGTGTAGCCCTAGCCCACTGATTAACTCGTAGTAAGGGCCTTATGTTTAGTTCTGTCCACCGTATATGACACATGATTGTTATCTTCCAGTATATAAGAAAGGACCAGGTTGAAGAAATATTTGATCTAAAATGAAAGACAAATGGGTTCAAATGCCACGTTTGTCTGAAACTAAACAATTCCTTAAAAATTAAATTTGCCACAAAATTGAATGAATGGATTACATAAAACTTTAGTGTTCTATCACCAAATATACTCAAAGAGACTAGAAGTTTCTTGTTAGTATTATGAATGAGAGCAGAGTATATCCAGTGCAAGACTAGATCAGATGATGCTCCTTATGTTATCTTGAGTGTTTATGATTCTGTTGGTTTTCATATCTCAACATAGTTCTTCAATAAATTGAGAGAAATATGTGAAAAATTATCTAGAAAACTACAATATGAGTGAATCTCTATGATGCCACGTTTTCTACTGACTAATGAGAAATATTACCAGAGAAAACTTTTTCCTCACATTCATATAAAATCCACAAAGAGAGTGAAGATGCCTGTTTTTTTTGTTTTTTTTTTTTTGTTTGTTTGTTTTCAGTTTGACAGTAACACTTAGCTTCGGAGTAATTGATTCTCAGGAAGGTATACAATACCTAAGTAAATGTCATGTTTAAAAATTTGTATTATTTCCTAAATTTCACTATAGTTACTCAGACAAAGTTTCATTAGCAAGAAAGGCAGCATTCTTGCTAAGGTAAACATCCTGATTTGAGTTAAAGGAAAAGGTCATTGCAAACTCACTTGGCTATTCTGATATGTTGGTACATGATATATTTTCAGAAAACAATTCGCTAATCATGCTCATAACCTTAGGAAGTAATTTTCTGTGGTGATTTATACAACTAACACGAAACAGTGGAAACAGTGTCAGACTTTATTTTTTTGGGCTCCAAAATCACTGCAGATGGTGATTGCAGCCATAAGATTAAAACACACTTACTTCTTGGAAGGAAAGTTATGACCAACCTAGATAGCATATTGAAAAGCAGAGACATTACTTTGGCAACAAAGGTCCGTCTAGTCAAGGCTATGGCTTTTCCAGTGGTCATGTATGGATGTGAGAGTTGGACTGTGAAGAAAGCTGCTGCTACTGCTGCTAAGTCACTTCAGTCGTGTCTGACTTTGTGCGACCCCATAGACGGCAGCCCACCAGGCTCCCCCGTCCCTGGGATTCTCCAGGCAAGAACACTGGAGTGGGTTGCCATTTCCTTCTCCAATGCATGAAAGTGAAAAGTGAAAGTGAAAGTGTAGTCGCTCAGTCGTGTCCGACCCTTAGCGACCCCATGAACTGCAGCCCACCAGGCTTCTCCATCCATGGGATTTTCAAGGCAAGAGTATTGGAGTGGGGTGCCATTGCCTTCTCTGAAAGAAAGCTCAGCACAGAATAATTGATGCTTTTGAACTGTGGTGTTGGAGAAAACTCTTGAGAGTCCCTTGGGTTGCAAGGAGATCCAACAAGTCCATCCTAAAGGAGATCAGTCCTGGGTGTTCATTGGAAGGACTGATGCTGAAGCTGAAACTCCAATACTTTGGCCACCTGATACAAAGAGTTGACTCATTGGAAAAGACTCTGATGCTGGGAGGGATTGGGGGCAAGAAGAGAAGGGGACCACAGAGGATGAGATGGCTGGATGGCATCACTGACTCAATGGACATGAGTTTGAGTGAACTCCAGGAGTTGGTGATGGATAGGGAGGCCTGGTGTGCTGTGATTCATGGGGTCGCAAAGAGTTGGACACGACTGAGTGACTGAACTGAACTGAACTGATACCACTAACTGAATATTCATGAAAGTTTTAATTTACTTCTCTTTTAAAAAAGCATAATTATTTTATGTAAGAATATGCTCACAAAAGTATATATTACATGATATTAATTATTTAAATGACTTCTAATTGAAAGTAAATTATATCTCCATTATTTTTTAAATATCAATTTTAAGTCTGCAGTGGGAAAAAAATCTCTTCTATGAAGTAGCTTTCTAAACTTTTCAGTGTTCCTAGTAGTCCTCAGGTTTGCCACGTCAAGTGCTATAGAGAAATACCTTTTGTGTCATTGTGTTTGTTATCTTTATATTAAATGCTATGTCATTGTTTTAAGGAATAATGACTATATTATATTCATAAGGGTAAAACTATAAAACTATGAATGGAAGATAGCCTATTCATAGACATCATTTCCCTAAAATATACCTTTATTCCTGATGGTAATCATGTGGGGAAAAACGTTTTGCCTTTCAGACAAGTAAGATTTGGGTGTGAAAGGGTAGCCATTAGTCAAACTGGAAAGTAATAACCTGTCTTTTCTTGGCTTTTACCATGAAAACTCTAAAATTTTTTGGAATCAGTTCCTAGATAGTGGGTCTAAAGACAAAACATACATATGAAAGAAGACTGAAATAAGAAAGTTCAGTTCAGTTCAGTCGTGTCCGACTCTTTGCAACCCCATGAATCACAGCACACCAGGCCTCCCTGTCCATCACCAACTCCCGGAGTTCACTCAGACTCACGTCCATCGAGTCAGTGATGCCATCCAGCCATCTCATCCTCTGTCATCCCCTTCTCCTCCTGCCCCCAATCCCTCCCAGCATCAGAGTCTTTTCCAATGAGTCAACTCTTCTCATGAGGTGGCCAAAGTACTGGAGTTTCAGTTTTAGCATCATTCCTTCCAAAGAAATCCCAGGGCTGATCTCCTTCAGAATGGACTGGTTGGACCTCCTTGCAGTCCAAGGGACTCTCAAGAGGCTTCTCCAACACCACAGTTCAAAAGCATCAATTCTTCGGCACTCAGCTTTCTTCACAGTCCAACTTTCACATCCATACATGACCACTAGAAAAACCATAGCCTTGACTAGACAGACCTCTGTTGGCAAAGTAATGTCTCTGACTTTCAATATGCTATCTAGGTTGGCCATAACTTTTCTTCCAAGGAGTAAGCGTCTTTTAATTTCATGGCTGCAGTCACCATCTGCAGTGATTTTGGAGCCCCCCAAAAAATGAAGTCTGACACTGTTTCCACTGTTTCCCCATCTACTTCCCATGAAGTGATGGGACCAGATGCCATGATCTGAATGTTGAGCTTTAAGCCAACTTTTTCACTCTCCTCTTTCAATCCACTGGATCATCAATACAGCAAGAGAGTTCCAGAAAAACATCTATTTCTGCTTTATTGACTATGCCAAAGCCTTTGACTGTGTGGATCACAATAAACTGTGGAAAATTCTGAAAGAGATGGGAATACCAGACCACCTGAACTGCCTCTTGAGAAACCTATATGCAGGTCAGGAAGCAACAATTAGAACTGGACATGGAACAACAGACTGTTTCCAAATAGGAAAAGGAGTACATCAAGGCTGTATATTGTCACCCTGCTTATTTAACTTATATGCAGAATACATCATGAGAAACGCTGGGCTGGAAGAAGCACAAGCTGGAATCAAGATTGCCGGGAGAAATATCAATAGCCTCAGATATGCAGATGACACCACCCTTATGGCAGAAAGTGAAGAGGAACTAAAAAGCTTCTTGATGAAATAAGAAAAGATACATGCAAAATTGAATTTAACCATTAGACTTGGGTGTAAGTATAACGATTGTAAGTATTCTAAGACCTGTGGAAGGCAGCTTTTCAGATAGCTCTAAGGGACTGCTCCTAAGAGGTAAGGTAAGTGAATTTTTAAAATCCAGGTAGCTGGAACATCAAAAGATTAGAAAAGAAAAATGAATATCTCAAGTCAATTAACTTAATGTCTTTCTTTGAATAGAAAGATGTAAAAGTCAGGGGCTATTGAAATTATTCCTCTGATCTGTACTTTAGTTATCTGAGGTCAGTATCTGGCTTTTTTCCCTGAATCCTCTCATGATGCAGGGTTAGGGGGGGCTTGATGGCCTCCCTTCTTTACTAATTTAGCAGGTAACATTCTTTGTCCACAGAGAATAAGACAGAGGAGCTGTTGTTTGGGGTAAGAGTAACCATGGATATTTTTTACATATATATACACACACACACACACACACACACACACACACACTTTATATATATATAGAAATTGTATATCTATATCTATCTATTCATCCATCTATATACACACACATATGAAATTGACATTTGTCTCAATAAATACTATTTTATTTAATGTCAGAGCTGCAATGGGCCATATTGGTAATCATTATTCGTAAGATATTACAATTTGGTTCAAGGTCAGTGTAAAGTAACATTTCAAACTTACCGAAAAGGATGAGCACTTTAAACAAAATCACTGATTTTTTGACATTAACTGACATTTTTGACAGTGTAAGTGAAGAGGTCAAGGATTAAATTGGCCATAAAATAA